>NC_137230.1:13438224-13828224 GCF_949987685.1 Ammodytes marinus
TGAGTTTGGTGTCTTTGGTCATGTGAGCTGCCACAATAGAGCAGGGATTTGTAGCACACACACACTCCGTGCTTTGCCTGAGTGTCCCACTCAGTCTGTCTCCTCTCTCTCTCTCTCTCTCTCTCTACCTCTTTCCCTGAGATCCCCAGGCATAAGGCATTATGGGAATCACTCTGGCATGCCTCTCGCTCTTCACAGCTTTAATCTTTAAGTTGTTTCCATAGAAACGACTACGTTCACTCAGTTGATAACTGTTGGATGGTTTGTAAAGCTATAGAAGAATGTCCTCACCCAGCATAAACCTCCCCCACAACCCAAGAACAGAGGAACATCTTAGTCACTGTGGGCTCATTGATCCATTAATTATAAATAATGAAGAGTCAGTATTGATGATGCCAGACACACAGGACCAAAATAACTGCATCCATTAGACTTTTTTTTAATTCCTGGGGAGGAAGTGTTCTATACCGCTCACTCTAAATTAAATCATTCTGTCACTAAAGCTTCACATTTTTAAACAGTGGTTTCAGTGTTATATTTCAAGGAAGGTAGACAAAAGCCGATCAATAATTCACATTTTATATATTCATATAGCTAACCTGCAAGAGAGTCATGTAGACTGGGCATGTGACATTTGGTGGGTAATGTGTGAACTGAACTTGGGGCCCAGCATGAGTTATTTCAGGTTGAGGTATCAGCAGCGGACCCCCTCCTGTCATCAGGTACAGCAGGTTGGTGTTTCCTCTGTTGCCTCAGAAGACCTCTCCCCTCCCTCTCCCTGTCTCTCTCTCATACAACTATCTAACTGTCTGCACGCACACACACACACGCGCACACACACACACACACACACACACACACACACACACACACACACACACACACACGTTTCCTTATACAGACAGACACACACACACATGCCCATACACAGCACGAGATCACCCCCTCCCTGCCTATGTGCTGGTTTCCATGGAGACACGCAGTTAAAAATAACATGGGCGATGGCTTGTCTCGTGCCATTCCACCAACATGGCTGAAGCATTCACAAACACACTCGCACACGCAAACACACACACACACACACACACACACACACACACACGCACAAACACTGGCACAGAATAATACTGGCTGAAGTCCATTTGACGTGCACACACAGAGAACAACATGAGGACTCAAACTCTCTGTCCTCATCATTGTTGATGATAGTGGTGTTTATTCCCACCCTCCTGCTGCTGCTATAAAGAGTTAATGTCAGGTGTTATGTGAAAGAGGGATGAAAACAAATAGCCTACTGTGGTGCTGTAAACTGCTTTATGTGGAGTGTATGTTATAGTTAGGTGTGATGTGTTGTTTGTGGGCTTTACGGATAACACTGACAATAATGTGTGTTTTCTTGCCGTCAACGAAACCTCTGAAAAGACCAAAACAAACACATGTATAATTAAATATCCTAAAGAGACTCAGTCATTTCCTCAAACAGCTAGGCACTGTTCTTAAAGAAGTAAATAGTCAATTTGTTGGGGACTATTTTCATCTGCGGATTTATATAGGATAGTGAGAATTTCAGAATGTCAGTGGGAATGATTCTAAATAAACTACTGTCTATGTTCATCGTAATGAAAGAGTGTGTCAGCTCATTGACATCAATAGTCATTTGGACAACAATGGTAGTGAAAGAATAAGCTATCAGGCTTGGCTACAGACAATAATTGTCAGTATAGGAATTACTTTTTTCATACTAATACTCTAATACTACTGACGAAATAGATTAGAATACTGTAGAACAATTGTTCCAGTAGTTTACACTATATTATCCTTTCCCTATTTCTTTCTGTGATTACTGCCTTTTTAGGAACAATGCTGCAATATTGATGAGGACTGGAGGAAATACAGAAGCTTCAGAAAGTTTGAGCAGCGAGAGGAGGCTCTGTAACACTGTGAGATGATAAAACATTGATCTCCTCCTGCTGCTTTACTGAGCAGCCATGTATCCACCGGCAGAAACGTGAATGTGGAAGTTTGACTTGTTCTGCCAGTGTGTTTGTGCCTCACTTTGATCTACCCAATGTATAGGGTTTAAACCCATTTATTTATTTTGTGAAATTGTTAATTTTTTAATCGAATTAATATTTTTTTTATTTTTAGAGTATTCATATTTTGCCGACTTGTGCAAATGAACCAAATCAATTATATTTATTTACGGAGTTACAATTCATATTTACTTCTCCACTTTGAAATTGAACCTTTGGTTAGCCTTGTCAATCCATTAGCGAGCCTTAAACATGTTTTGGTACATGACATGAGAGACATAAAATAATATTGACTGTCTCATCTAACTTTGAGTTAGTTTAAGTGTTTTCACAAAATTTCAAACTATTTCTTTCACGGAAAATTAGATGAGTGGGCTACTGCGATGGCAGTTCAGTATTTCCATCCAAGAAAAATCGCAGTTTCGTGGTATAGAACCCTGACCTTAATTTCTCCATTTAGATGGATTTACTACAGTATCAACTCTATGGTTTGTTGATTTGTTTTTCAGTCTTTATGTATACAAACTATGTAATAAAGATATGGCAGTGATCACAAATCCACCAAGCATTTCAGTGATGTGACTCAGTCCACACTGATACTGTGTGGTGTTTGTGCTGTGCCACCAAGGGGCAGTACAGGAGCACTTTAAGTCGAGTCTGTTACTATTGGATAAAATGTGTGTGTAGAGCAAGGAAATAATCCCTTGAACATTTAACCTGCTGTTGTGTTGTTGATATTTCCTCTGGCTTGTCAGGCTCACTGTGACGTGGTGGGTGCTATTAATAATAGTTTGGGCTTTTGTAGTGTGCGAGACTGCGACTCCCCTCTGCTAGCCATTACAAACAGGCCTCAAACCCTTATAGAAATGTGCAGCCATTAACACAAACACACAGACACACAGACACAGACACACACACACACACACACGCACGCTCACGTTATAAAAATGATGTGGTGCAGGGCACAGGGGCAGAACAGGTAGTTTGAGGAGGGGGAAAAAACAATAGTGCAGGTGTTCAGCTGGAGACAGAAGGGTGAGGAAAGGGAATGAGGGTAGTATGATTTATTCATTTGGTGAGGAAGGACGACAGAGACAAATGTTGAGAGAAACCAAAGAAGAGAGAAATAGATGAATTCTTTTCATATTTGTTTATCACCTAGGCTAGCCTATACTCATAAACACGAAACCAAGAAGAAAATTCCAACTGAAATCTAAAAGATTATTGAGCATGATCCCTCCATGAAAACAAGTCGATAAAAGTGTGCATTAAGATCATATCATGCTGAAAGCGATTTGACCCCAGCGATCAGCGCCTTATCCAAGAAGCTCTGGTTACAATGCGGCTCATATGCGTTTGAAAGGTCTGTGATCCTGCCCTGATGTTTCATAGATCACTCAATACCACAACTGACAAACAACCCTCGGGACGACAAGCGATTAAAGGCCTCCCAGCAGTTTTCTCTAAACAGGACTGTTGGGAGGTAGCCTAAGCCGAAAGGAGCATCTGTATACATTTAATATTCACAATGTGTTGCTCTCCTCTGTTTGTGCTGATGTTGACCGTTGCGGCAAAGCATGTGCGCGGATGCGTTTTCTGGATTCCCATTGTGTGTGCAGATATTTTTTTTGTCAGTGTGTCTGTGTCGTGCCCTACCACGACGGGAGGCTTAAAGCTCCTCGAGGCAGACTGCCAGCTCCACCAGCTCTACTCCAAAATCAGTGAACTCCCAGAGCTCCAGATTACAGCAGATTACCGGGCAGGGTGCTCATACACTCTCTCTGTCTCTGCTGCTTGTGTGTGTGTTCGTGTCATGCAGTGTATTTTGCAACTGCATGGGTATGTTGAATCCTCATGATCGGTGTAAAGATAAAAACAAAGTTTCCTTGTCGCGGACACCAACTAATATTGAGAAAAAAAATTGCTTTCAGTTTTTCAGTTTATGGATTGAAATGCATGTCACAATGTCTGCCTCAATAACGTTACAACTTTAATGTTGACTATTAGACTATAAAATGTAATGTACACACCTCACTCACACACACCCTAAGGTCATCACTGTTTGGTTGCAGCAATATAAGGATTGCACACGTGATACATATTCCCAGCATGTGGTGGATTAATACATTAATACTTTGTGGCTGAAACCCCCCCGCCCCATCGACCCTCCACATATTACAACATCATAAAGAGATTACGGTCAGGGACAGGCCATGCCTAGGCAGGACTCTACCAACTGACAACAGTATATGGGGGTGACGCATAAAGACAACAGAGACGGGGGAGAGAAGTGTGTGAGTTTGTGCTGAAGCGTAAAGGTGCATGGTTCCTTGTGAGTGTGCTGTAGCTCATAGCAAGGACAACAGAGTAAAAAGGTCCACATATCATATGGACAAAAAGAAAAAGTATTTATTTTGGAGGATGTGTTGGGTCAGCTGAAGGGAAGGGAGAGCAGGGACAGCAGGTGGGTGGTGAGGAGGGGGAGGGTAAGGGTGTGTGTGTGTTTGTCTGCAGATGTTGCTAGTCTGGATGTTGGACATGCACAGGAATGTTTTAGAAAGCTATGCAGGAGTAAATAAAGGGCCGTCATTGAGAAACAGATGACAAGGAGTCTGCAGGAGAAAGGGTGGTGTGAGAAAGAGAAAAACTAGGAAGTGAAGAGAGAGTAGACAGAGCTGCTGACCATGGCTCTGGCTTGTCTGGGTTTAGGTTGCGTCCCTGTGCGATCTAAAGGTAATGTATGTGAAGTCAGCATTGTTCCTTGAGACTTGTTATCACTTGTTGAGCTCCAGTTATCATGGGGCACGCTGTTGCTGTTGTTGTTGTTGTTGTTGTTGTTGTTGTTGTTATTATTATTTTGACTTAAAAGAGCAAAGCCACTATTGTCACTGTGATGATGTTGCACCTTGGCAATGTTTATAGATCAGCACACTGTCATTTTGTCTGATTTAGACTGTGCTAGTCTTAATCAGACGTCAATGTATTTTCAATAAGATGCTAGTTTAGCCAATTAATCACTGCTATGTCACTGTATGTGCAGACTCATTGTTGTGTGCATGTTAGGCGGATTTCAAAGATTGTGTCTATAATCATTTGTTTTCTATTTTCATTTGTTCTTAACAATTTCATCATTGTTTATTTTTTTATTTTTTTAAAAGCAAAAAACGGAAGGTCATTTACTGGCTAGAATATTTTCTGGGTTTCTTATTCTTCTAATGGTTAACTGATTCTACTGTATTTGGGGTTTGGTCAACCACATAAGACATCACCTTATGCATAGGGAACCGGTGTTTAGCTTTTTGCACTACACATTTTTGAGGAAAAATAATCTGGAGATGAATCACTCATAATTGTTAGCTGAAGAGCTGTTAGCGTCATACACCTTCAATGAAGCGTTAGCAAGGCGGTACATATTATAGGCATCATGACACTGTCAGAATAAGATAACTTTGCCATCTTGACCAGCTTTGATTATTAAGTATTTTGTCAGAAGCCATATTCCAATATGCATGCTCAGCTAATAGATAGTTATTGTAAAGCTATTATTCCTAAAAGTGTTATTGCAGCAAAAGTTGCAACAGTTTAAATGCTCTGGTTAAAAAAATATATAGTATTACTACTGTTGGTGAGAAAAGGTGGTGTGATGTGACCGTTGAGCCATTGTAGGCCCACTAACAGTACACAGTTTTTCCTCTGCAGAACTGGCCAGCTAGTGATTCTTATATAACAGCTGTCTACTATGACAAGATTCTGCAGCTACTGCCATAGGGAGTGTGCTGCCTGACCCAGATACACCCTAATACATTCTCCACTAATGACTTACATTCACTCACATCTGGACCAGAGAGAGAGATATAGCAGAGGAATACAAAACGATAGCTGTAGCAGAAAGAGCAACATTAAAGCAGTGACATGTCGAGAGGCAATGTTCTAATTGGAAATGTCATGGATGATTATGACTGGTCTAGATGTTTTTTTTTGTTAGTTTGTTGGCATGGCTCTTTTTTTGTTACACTATAGGTTGTCCTCTGTGTATTGCTTTGTTCATGGTTTAAGCACACAATGATGGAATCTATAAGTTATTACGGTTTAAGTTCCTGTTCACAATCTTTCTTCTTTCTCTTCTTCTTCCATAAATATTTGTGGATCTCTGGTGCCCAAACCACATCCGCCCGCCTCTCTTTGTGCAAAAAAGCTGCAGCTCGACACAAAGCTCCTTTGAGTTGCTGTTCTTTAGGTATTCAGCGGAGTGGGCTGATTGCAGCTGTGGGTATAATGCTGGAGTATACACCTGTAGACTGGGGATGACTTGGGCTGAGAATCAACTTCCGCGAGACGTGAATATAGTATTAATATGGGATAGAAGCGGCGTACATTTTGATAGTATCATAGTGCTGCACTTGTTTGTTTGTATGAAAGGTAAAGGTAAATAATAGCTGAGTAATGAACGAAAAAGGAGAACATGAGAGAGGAAGTTAACTCTATGGTTACTTTTCTAAATACGCCTGGCCAATCCTGTCACAAAGTGGGCTTCAAAATCTCCTTAATGGTTTCGGAAAGTTACAGATATTGTTCAGCAATTCTGTTGAGGTATCTTCTTCTTCATCCTCTTTTATCTATTGGTATTCATTGCAACATTTTCTGTTTCCCCTTTTAAAATTACTTTTGCTTTGCTAAATAAGCATATGAATGTTAGGGTGAATCTAAAAACATATGTTGCATTACTCCCCTGGCTGTACTGCATTGACATTTCTTGAATTACATGGTGTTTTCTACCTTCTGTTTCACTGTTCCTCCTCTCCTCTCTTGCTGCTGTTGGCATGCAAGTCCTGATGATGACACTGCAAGTTGCTGACACTGCACCTGCAGATTTCAGGATGAGGGGAAACAAAGATGGAGGAATATAGTTACGTGAGTTAGATGAGTGTGTATGTGTGCTTAGCCATGACCATTGCTGGATGTTAGCGATGGGTAAGTCCAAACATAAGCCTGGCAATAGACTGCATTTCTTTTTGACAGCATAAAGCAGCAGGCACCATAGCTGAGAAATGCTGTCTTGGCAGTACAATTTGATGATAATGATGAGAGAACACCATTATAGCAGCAGCAAGAGAGTAAAAGAAAAAAAGGTTATGAAAAAGGAAGAGAAGGAAGGGACAATGAGGAGAAAGATCAGGGGAACAAGTGGGCTGGCAGGCAGTAAAGCCTCAGTAAGAAATCCATTCATTTAACTGTGTCACAACAACTAGGTCAGCACCTTCTACAGACTGTTTTCAAAGAAACACCTTTGTTCCTGCCTGGGTGCAATAGTCTACTTCTTTGTCTAGTTTTTTTTTTCACTTCACAAATGGTAATTACCACTCATCATAACTAGGAATTAAAAAGTATTAAGGCATGTTTTTTTTAACATTTTGTTGACCAGTTAATGAACAGACCAGCTTTAAGCAACTACCACAAGAATCTCAGAACATTTCCTTAATAACAATTCTTGCAAAGAGAAACAAATACACCATTATAGTTAAACTTCATCCAAGATTTATTTCTGTTACTGTTTTTCCTCTGCTACACTATATAAACATGTAACTGCCGTGGGAGTTTTTACAACTGCAGGGTCTTTTGGGTGTCTTTTATAATAATTTTCTACATACATCTTAAAGGCAAAAGGAGTCTTTATTTTACACTTTATTTGTCTGTGAAAGTGTTTGGGGCAGATAGATTTGTTATGATGTATTTATTGCGAATAAGATGACTTGACTAATGTTGGCGATTACTACTGATGTAAGCTTGCTGATTTAATTGCAGGTAAATAAGAGCCTTGATGAGCCATGAAAGGTTGCCTGGCGACCGATGTACAGTGTGGCTTTCAAGGACACGATCGCATTTGGTATTCAGAGTTGAAAGAAGAGAAATAGGATACATAATAAAAGCTCTGATGAATAATAATAAAAGCTCTGATGAAATAAAGGGCTCTGAGAGCAGAAAGAGAGATGGATAATCAAAGTCCGTTCCCATCTCTCTCCTCAACTGTAAATCTACTGTTTTAATCTTAGGAAGTGAAACCAAGAGATACCCAGTTGCATGTTACATTCATGATGACAGGTTTATTGTGTTTTCTGGTAATGATAAATTGTGGTGGAAATAAACATGCACGACTGTGAGACATGTGCAGTGGTCTGCCACTGTGTGCAGTGGTGAGATGTGTTTAGCTGCCACCTGCTGGCATGTCTGGGCCTTGTCTCAGTTTTAAAGTGCAGCATAAAGGAGGATTGTGATTATATCAAAACTATCTGATGATGTTTGTGTATTAACTAATTTTACTTTGTTTTGTTCATTTTCATGTGTAGATTGGCTATAATGTGAGGCTTATGCCTGTAGATGGCAAACTGTAAAGCCATGCCTGGATCTCAGCTTATTGCAGTTTTTGATTTTGCAGTTTCCTCTCAATGCTGATGTAAGAGGCTCTGAGAGCGGAGCTGCTCATGTTTTGCTTGAGAATAAAAGCAAAACATTTTGTGGGTTGTGTATTTCAGTCTGTGGGATGGTGAAGTGGAATGGTCTTGACGAAAAGATCCAACAAACTATAAACATAATTGTTTTTAATAAAATATATATTTTTGAAAGGTACGTAGTGAAGAAGGAGAATTTAAATCTCAGTGATGTTGATGGGTTTTTGTTTGTTTTATGCAGTATGACATAATGTAATTGAAGCAGTATTTTTGTATTATTTAAAATAGTCTGTTTAGTTTATCGTTATTGAAATGTGCACTTTAAAGAACGGGTTGGGACTTGATAAGCTAGGTTTCTTCCCATCTATTTTCGAACAGGTCTTGTGTGTGTTATATTGAAATTGGCTTTTGATGTTAATTAATTTTTTTGTCATAATTATTTTCTAAAATCGTTGAAATAATGATTCATTCATTCCTTCAGAGTATGCACAGAGCACATCATCAACCCTGTACCCTGGCCGTGCCTCCTGCTTCATTGCAAAATTGTCGAAATGTAGTTTTAAGATTTTAAGTAAGCTATGTTATTTGGTCATTTAATAATTTCTGCACATTCCTAAATACATGTGTCCCTTCAAAATACAACAAAATAATCAACATTGAGTCTACATAACAGTAAGTGTTGTTCAACGAAAGTACTGGCTAGCTTTTGGGGCTGTAAGCAAAAGTGTTTGCTGTGTACTCAAAGAGTAAGAAGAGCAGGAGGAAAAGAGGTCAGCTCGGGCCCACAGCTCATTTTTTGCCCCCAGGCTTGCTTTTCAGTCATATGGCAATGTGTCCATATGTAGGCTATATAATATATAATATACAAACACATTTATGGTCTGTATATGGAAAAGTTCTGCTTCAAAGAAAAGTATAAAATACCACCTTAACAACTTGTTCATGTTAAAACCAATTTTTTTAAATCTGAGATTCCCTTTAACATGTTCTGTCTCTATCCCCTCTCACTTAAGCGGTGTCCAACCTGGATATAGAGAGCAAGCTGTCTCTTCACTATCAAGCTCCATGGCACCAGCAACACAACGTTTTTCATCCTTGTACCCGACCGCCATGTCTGGAGGAGCTGCACAGAAATGCCCATCTCAGTCTCAGAGCCCTGCACCGAGGTGAGAGAGGCTGATCCAGTCTGCACAGTTGCATTTAAGTTTTGTACAAAGTTCATGGATGGTAAGTTTTTTTACATGTGTGTTTGGGTTTCACAGACGAACAACAGCGCCACCGTTCCACAAGCCGCGAGAGAAATATAGTGACCATCTCTATCTCAGTGGCACCCCCCATGCCCACCTTTCCCTCACCACACTCCATCCGCCGGCAGCAGAGGAGTCGCCTGGCACGAGCGGTAAGGACGACACACTGTGCACAAGTGAAAATAAATTAAAATACGTGACTCTGGGGGAAGTTATCCGTGAGTTTACTTTAAATGGTAGGAACTCAGACTATGTGATTGTATGTTTTATCAAGCAGTCCACACTTAAATTAGAAGCCGAGGCCTACATGCATTTTGACTCCCATAAATATGGTGTAGAAGCAATCATTAACATGTGAACAAAGTTACCTTTAAACCCAGTCACTACTAAACAACTTTAGTAGTTTTCCTTGTACATGTTGAGTAACGTATGGGGAAGCGAGGAAGACATTAAAAACACTGTTTATCTTTATCTTATTCTACTTTATCTTATTATTATTATTGCTCCTATTGCTATGTGGGTCAGAGACAAACGCCATTTAGTATGTATGCCTGCATATTTTAAGAATTGACAATAAAGTTGAGTTTACTTTGACTTTACTTTATACTGATTTTTCAATTCTAAATACATATGTGACATGATAAACTGACACAATATTTCATTCTGATGTTGTCATACAGCAAGAGAGAGCAGAGAAGGAGCGAGAGTTAGACTATCAACCCAGGAAGGTAAAGATGACATTTGTCCGTGTGTCAGTTAATGTCTAACATGTTGATGCCTTCTGCAAGATGAGTGTAATATCCACCTGTGTATGGGTTCACAATGAACTACAGATTCCAGTATCCACGTGTTTTCATAATGTGGTTGTACTGGTACCTGTTTTCCATATGGTATACATTATAAACATGTTCTCACTCTACCTTCATGTATTTCTCGTTGAATCTATAGAAGGAGAAGATAGTGAAAGAAACAGATGTCCAGACATTACAGAGAAAAGTAAGTACATTGACCGACACATGGTCAGGAAAAACATTTAAAGATTTCTTATTGATTGATAAAAGACTTCACCAAATGTACCCGTGTTCTCATACTCAGCAATACTTCTTTGTATGTGTGTGTATTTGTGTGTGTGTGTGTGTGTGTGTGTGTGTGTGTGTGTGTGTGTGTGTGTGTGTGTGTGTGTGTGTGTGTGTTTTCCTGCTGCCACAGGAGAAGCCAGGGAGAGAAGCAAATATGCAGACAATCCAAAGAAAGGTAAGATAGATGTTTGAAAGGTGAACTATCAACTATACTACCATCTACTGTCATATCTATAAACTAAGGTATAATGTATTTATACAAATACAGGGTTTAATTTAAAGTATCAAAACATTTTACCCCCATTAAAGGCTTAATGGGTAGCATTCCCTTGTCCAAATGGAATGTCTAAGGAAAGAGGGTGCTGTACAGTATATTGTAAGCTGCCTTGAGGCAAGTATTGTGTACAAGTATTTGTATATATAGATAAGATTGACCTGACTTGATTTGTAAAAGAAAAATTAATAAATGTGAAGATATGAGGGAAAAAATAGGACTGTGTAATTCGGAGCATAGTGGAAGAAATGAAACTGGAAAATCAAACAATACATTGTCCATCTCATTCATCTTTTACAATTTGACTTTACTTTACTCTTTTCATTTAAAATGATTTAAGATGTACAATTACTCATGTCATGTCATGCATTCTGTTGTTTTTATTTTGTTGTATTTTGTGTTTGTAGTTTGAGTGCTTTTACTCACTTCACCAAATTGAAGGTTGCATCTTCATTCCAAGGAGTAGAAAGGTATCAAGCATTTGTGTTTTCACAATTCACGCATTAGTGAACTTCTTGATAGCTTCAAACTACCTTAAGTATTGTTTTTGCCATTACATATCTACTGATGAAATATAGAATAAATATAAAAGTTGTAATTTGCAACTTATTTATTTAAACTCTGAGACAGTACCAGCACTTACCATAATCTTGCTGCTGTCTGTCTGCTCCTCCTAGAGTACTTCGACGGGAGAAGGTGAAGGTGGTGAGGTCCTGGGAGGCCATAGAGCCAAGGCCTCAGCCCCAAATGCCCCCTTGACCCAGGATAAACAGACAGGCTGGTCCAAGGAAAACCTCCCACCATCAGATCAGAAGATTAATGACGATTCTCCTCCAGTCTCCTCCTGCATCATCCCCATCAATGTCACAGGTGAGATAAAGGAGAAAAACAAATCAAGAAAGGGCCAGGTTGGCTCTAGTGAGGTACAAACCAGGAACATTCTCATTGGGAGGCAACAGTACTAGTGACCAAAAGACAACTGTTGAAAACCAGGATATGAGCAATATGATGATTATCAGAAATAAAAAACATAGCAAACACTTTTACTTCTACTGTATTAAATAGTATATACTGCATATAGAGTGGTGGCCAAAATTATTAGAACACCTGACAGATCTGAAAATGTTGACCTTTTTTTGCCTCAAATACATGATTTAATTTCAAAATGTTCATACATAGAGTACAATAATATCAGATAGTGAGTCCTACTGTTTTTATCCACTTTTAAGTTTAACTTTTGGTATGTCCACCTCTTGCAGCAATTAGCCTACAACAGCACATCTCTCTGGCATATTTCCTGAGAACTTCAACACTAATGTTATCCCATCCCTTCTGCAACTCAAGCCAAAGGCTTTCCTTTGAATGTACACTACATCTGTCCAGTTTATTTTCCAACTCGCTCCAAATTAGCTCAATGGGGTTGAGGTCCGGAATTTGAGGGGGCTAGTCCATCATTTTCTATGTTCCAGCAGATACCTTCTATCGAAGGTAGTTTCGGCAATAGTTAGAAGTATGTTTAGGGTCATTGTCCTCTTGAAAAATAAAACCAGGCTCAATAAGACAACTCCCAGATGGTACTCAGTGCCTCACCAGAATGTTGTGGTATACTTTCTTAACCATGATGCCATTCATTTTCACTAAGTCACCTGTTCCTGAGGCAGAAATGACACCCTACCATAATACTACCCCCCCCCCCCCATGTTTAACTGTTGGCAAGAGACACAAATTATGATATCTCCCCCTGTCGAACATACACTGTTTGCCTGTTGCCAAACTGTTCAAACTTGGACTCATCAGTCCACACAACTTTATACCAATCTTCCTTTGTCCATTCATTGATTGTGTTCTTTTACAACTTACAGGCGTTACACTCTATTTTCCTCTTTCAGTTATGGTTACTTTGCTGCTATTCTGCCAAGAAGTCTTTCTTCTCCCAGTTTCCGACGCAGTTCTTGAAGACACTGTTGCACCATTAGTCATTGTGGTGTTGATCTCATCACAATTCTTGTGAGGTCTTTCCTCGGTCCATAAGACTTTGAATTTTGATAAACTTCACTTGGGTGTCTGAAAGTTAATTTTTTCTACATCTCCCCTTTTGGTTCGGGTGTGAATTGGTGGCATTATGGCAGTCTAAAGTGTACTTTACAGTAGGGATGGGGCCGATCCGATCCAATATTGGTATCCGGTCCGATATGGCTGCAATCTACATACATTTTTCTAAATTATTTTAACTATGAAAGAAATTAAATGTTAAGACCATAGCTATGTGATATGGCACACATTAATATTATAGCTAGCAATTCAAAAGTTAAGGTCTGACGTTCTGCATTAAAACAATTCAAAGCTGTTAAGATAAACCTATATGCATTTGTGTATATGTGTTGCTCTTTTAAATTAGAATTGCTGTATTGCTTAAGCCTTCCTAACCTTACACATAACATTACCACCAACAAAGAAATTTATAATAATTATGATATCGGACAGTATCGGTATCGGCCGGTATCCAAAACCCAGATATCGGAATCGGAACTAAAAATAGTGGATCAGTGCATACCTACTTTACAGTGCTTGAGTGAAATATGCCTAGCCTTTGGAAGGAAAATTACCTAAATCTCCTTGTGATGGCTCTATTATAGTGTATAGAGCATAATGATGACTGTACATATTTCATTTGTTTTATGGGTATTTTAATGGCCAATTCAACAAAACAACAACAAACCTCAGTGTTCTAATAATTTTGGCCACCACTGTATATTACACTTAAGCTTTTTAAATGGCTTATGGCTTCTGTGTTGTTATTGCAGGAGTTGGGTTTGACAGGGAAGCAAGTGCTCGTTGCTCTCTAGTCCATTCCCAGTCAGTTCTTCAGAGGAGAAGGAAGCTGAGGAGGAGGAAGACTATCACAGGAATACCCAAAAGAGTACAACATGACATGGGTATGTGCTAGATCACTAATTGGGACAAAATTGGGGCTATTATACAGTCTTAATTCTGTAGGTTATTTGCTATTGCTTTCATTAATATTCAACCAATGTATTGCTGAGCTTTGGGGATGGGATGACCTTGCTAACACAGCCATGAGTTCATGAGGTCAAGCTAAATTAGCAGCAACAATAACATGCAAACAAAAATACTTGGCGGTCCATTAAAACTATTACCCAATCTGTGCTAGCTGTTGCTACCTCTTGGTTCAACTTTTATTATTTACATGTAGTTAGGCACGCATGCAGTTTTCCAAAGCAATCGACATTGTCATGCACATTTCAGATGCTTTCACCTTTTTTGGGCACCCAAATAATACAGTTTTAATAAAATAGCTAAGCTATGGATTTTTTATGATCTGATCATGAATCAGGGAGGTCCAATTTCTCAGCAATAAATCTTGTGTAAAATGCAACCATCACTTGCAGGACTAATTACCAAAGCTATAAAAAATAAGATAATATCATAATAAAAAAAAATCCTTGCAGCCTTGTTGATTTGTTGTTCATCTTCCAATGTGTAGATGTTTGATAATATTTTCCTTATATCCTATGAAGAAAAGCCTTGTACATAATATTGCAGCCACTCAATGTGCTTTGTCTCTCTGCATTCAGACTCAGATGAATCGCCCGTAGCAAGAGAGCGCACAGTGATCATCCATGCCAACCCACACCAACTCTCTCTTTGTCAGGAAGACCTCTCAATCAGCAGTCGCCTCCATCACACTCGTGACTCTGGTTGCCAGACAGATGATTTCCTTATAGCATGTACGTTTCTGAGAAAGTATCATTCCTTTCCTTTTTAAGTTCCTTTAGTTTGTCAGGCTCCTTTTTTTTACGGACTGGGACACGGATTATGCCTAACTTATTTCTGCTATGAATTATATTACAAAATATTTTGATTTTTGCTGCATTTTCGATGGTAAAACAGAACAACCATCTGCAGCAGCCAATATTAATCAACCCAGTAAACATTCATTTTCAAACTAGATCCATCAAACTAGAATTTAGTTACTTGAAGTCTCTAGGGCTGCCCCCTGAAAGTCGATGTTTGGAATCATCAGTTGGAACCACAGCAGTCAATGTAGTCAGTGTGTGTCACAATAAAACAGGAGCAAAATGTAATCATGGCAGGCCAGAAGGTGGCAATAATGTGTCACCGGTGGCTGGTAAAACCCCATAGATCGAAGAACATGCACATTGAGCATCTTAAGCGATGGGAAAAACGAAGCAGGAAATGGAAAAAAGCAAAACCAAAAGGAAAAAAGCAAAACCAAAGCTGATTAATATATCAATTTAATATAATCAATATTTTGATTATCCTCCACTCGTTGTTATAATGTTGTAGTAAAGCTAGGTCAACTAAGAAACCATAAAGCCACAATGTAATTCTGCGTGCAGTGTCGCCCAAGTGTTAGCCTCAGCAATGTCTCAAAAAACATTAATTCCACCTGTAAACACGAATACAGTCCAAGCTAAGTTATTAAAGATACCATTCAAAGGCATATCCCGTTGTCCACATTTTTTGGTGTACACGGAAGGCCACATATCTAAATTCATTGCACTATTCTGAAAGAATTGTATCACGAATAGTCGAATCTCTGTATTGAAATGGCAAATCTGATTCAGGGACAGCCCTAATAGTCCATATCGTCCATGTAAGTTAAGAATTGTCTCCCTCTATTCCCCTCTCTCTCTTCTGTCTTATGCTGTTCAGGTACAGCTGCTCCCTCCAGAAGGCGCATCAGGGCTCAACGTGGCCATCAGGGAATCCCTGCCTCTCTGTCCCATTCAACAGGCAACATTTCTTCCCTTGGTGACCAGTCAGACTCGACATACACCAGTGCTACAGCCCACGGTGCACGTTTGCGCTCCCGTAGCCTACCACGAGAGGGTGGACGTCTGATGGACAGTGATGACGATGACGATGACAATTATGATGATGACGACGAAGATGAGGAACTGTCACCATATGAAACAGAGGACTTTATTCCACCTGGCCCTAGTCCAAGAATGATGATGATGATGATGAAAGATGAAGAAGAGAGCACAGATGACCAGGCAGCACCTGAGCCACTGCAACTTGGAAGCCTTAAAAGGTTGCAGCGATCTGGGGATAGGGACAGAGGAGGTGGAGGAGGGAGCCCAGATCATAGCTGGATTGAGAGGGGCCGTTCTCGCTTGCCCCGCAAAGCTGACATGGGCAGCTGTGAGATCTCATCAAGTTCAGATACTTTCAGCAGCCCTATTCACTCTGTGTCTACAACAGGAGTTCTAGGCAGTCATGTGGACCATAAGGAGGACCATCAGTCGTCAAGCGGGAACTGGAGTGGTTCCAGCTCCACCTGCCCCTCTCAGACATCTGAAACCATCCCCCCACCCTCTTCTCCACCACTGACAGGCTCATCCCATTGCGACTCAGAGCTGTCACTCAACACTGTGCCCAATGCCATTGATGAGGGATTCTCCTTGGATCCTCTGTACCACTCTGACCTCAGACCCCAGGGCCAGGGCCACAGGTCAAGCTCGTTCACATCCTCAGCAACGGACCAGCTGGATGATGCAGGGGTCAGTACGGCCAGTGAGGGGGAGTGGACATACCCTCAAGACCTGGCTGATCCGGATCAGGACCATGAGCAGACCCAAAACCTGAGCCAGAGTCATGGGTTACATGGGTACAGTTTCAAACAAGGTCTTGATGACCAAACCTATTTCAGCGACAAGACCAGCAACACTGAAAAAGAGCCTGGCTCTCATTACCCTTCTGACACTGAGGGGTTCTACTCTTCTTCCTTGCATTTTGGGGCTTGTAATCAGAGTTACCAAGGATACATGTATAACTATGCAGACCCAGGGCCTGACTGTGGCAAGTCAAACTCTGTGGCAGCACCACTATCCCATGGAGTTTACACCCAGCCCTCAGCTGATTTCAGAGCCGGCACTATGACGCTGGGGAGAACCTGTCGTCCGCTGAGGAAACCAAAAGTCAAACCTCCACCACCCAAACGGACCTGCTCACTGAAGGAGACCAGTAGTAGTGTTGATGTTGGAACAGACACCCAAGCAGATCAGGAACAACCAAAGATGGTTAGAGAACAAGAACTTACCTTGTCTTCCGTAGATATGAAGCTGGAACTTGAGCTTGGGCTTGGAGTTGTTCCAGAACCATTACAGACATCTTGTTTAGTAGCAGAGCCTTTAGGAACTTGGGGAATGGGACTGGGTGGAGCCGTGGACATTGTAGAGCCTATGTCCTTCAGCTCTGCAGATACACACTCATTTAAAGATGAAGGTGCTGTGCAATCTGACTATGCCGACCTGTGGCTTCACAACACTGAGTTAAAGACCAACAATGGTGAGTACGCAACCATGTCCAACTCCAGCACAGCCACAGGCACTACCGTAATGGAATGTATCAAGTCACCAGACAGCTCTTCCTCTTCCACAGAAACCCAAACCCAGACAATTGCACAGGCTGCAGAAACCAGGGCCACTAGTCCACCTCTCCCTCCTGGAGACTTCAAACTAGGCTCGCCTGAGAAGCTGGCAGGCCTTGCCTCACCATCAAGTGGTTATTCCAGCCAATCTGAGACACCAACCTCAACTTTGCCCTCATCTTCTGCAGCATTCTTCCCAGGACCTCTGTCACCCTCAACTGGCAAAAGAAAACCCAAAGTGCCCGAGAGGAAGTCTTCTCTCTCTTCCTTGCAGCACTTCCCCAGAGATGGAGCTTCTATTTCCTCTGGCTATAAGAGAGACCCAGACTTCCCACCTCCCCCATCTCAACTTGATCTCAATGTGCTTCATGGTGGTTATGTCAAACACACACTATCCCACCGGACACACCACATGCACACGCTTCACCACAGCAAACACAGAGTTACTCATGTTTTAGCCACTGGAACAAAGTTATTGGTCCCAGAGGCATCAAATACCAAGCCTCCTCCAAGTTTACACTCTGTTCCAACAATTCCCAGCTCCAATCTATTGGCGATAACTCCATCTGCTCTTCGTTCAGTGCAGCTCCATTCTGTTAGGCATTTTACAGATAGTGGTACCACTATAGACCAGGACAATACAAGCGGAACAGAGACTGCTACAAGACCCAAATGCCCTCCTAGTGTGTCTACTCTGGCGGCTCCACCATCTATTAACACTAGGCCTCTCCCTCCCCGCAGACCACCACCCAGACCCCCAGCTCATGACCACATCTCATCCCCTGAACATTTGCAACCACCTCCCCCTGGCCGCCACCCTGATGGGCCTCCATCTTATGAAAGCCTGCTACTTAGACAAGATCGCTATGGACCTGGAACCTTCTGGGCTATGACGGCATTCAGAACCCGGATGGACCCATCATCAGAACTCTCTGAGGAAAGCTCACCTGTGCATCGGCCTGTGCCACGTGCTCCTCACCCTTCGCCTGTGGATCTACACACGCATATCCACTCACACACAGAGTTCAGGGGGCTCACACACTCAGCTCATGCACACCCTGAGTTTAGGGTTTTGGGGGAGCGCTCGTACTCCCAGGATGATGATGATGATGAAGAAGAGGAGGAGGAGGAGCAGGTGAAAGAGCCACTGAGGGCTGCATGTTCCAGAGGAGGCATGCGATCGGACCACCCTCCACCACCAGCATATGAGTTCGCTGGGGGATCCCACTTAGACTCAGGGCCCTGGGCTAGTCCAATCAAAGTGCCTGGTACCACAATTGAGACATCGCATCCTTACCTAATCAGCGATGCAAGGAAAAGAGTACAAGAAGAGGAGGAAGAAGAAGAGGAAGTGACATCAGGTGCTACCAGAAGTGCCCATCAGCATCAGCCACAGGAGAGCAAAGATGACTCCACCACTCCTGACACTGAGGATTACTTCAGTAAAGGTAAGCTTTAAATACAATTGGCATAAATAGTACTTACAGAAAACAACACAGCAAAATGCTGTTATTTATTTATGTAAAAATACAGCTTCCACAATTACTGGTTGATCATGTAGTAACCTTTTATATGAAACAGAAAACAAGTTTTAATAGATGGTTATTTCAACAATGGTATACTAAATGATCAGACAACCAGATGACATGTTTTAGGGATTTTGTGTGCTACAGATTCTACACCCAGTGATAATTCGCTCTCCCCTCTGACGGATGACACCAAAGCAGATGATGACATTATTATCACATCACCCAACAAGACCCGTACAACTGAGGACCTGTTTGCCATGATACATAGGTGCTGTACATTTTGCATTAGTTGTCTGTATGACTCTGTCTACAATGTCTGTATGTTTGTTATTTTGTCTATCCCTGTATCTATTCATCTACTTTCTTAAATCGGATAATATTAATTAGGATGTTTCTGTGATTTCCTCATTTAGATCCAAGAGAAAGGTCCTGGGCCGTAAAGATTCAGGAGACTTAAACGTGAAGTCTCATCTCTGCCCTACAGCACCAGTGGCTCCTGTCTCCACTGTCATTATCCCGCCAGCCCCTCCTCTCAACATCCCAGCTCTTTTAGCCACTGCTGCTGGGGCACAACGAGCCCCTGTGCCAATCTACCGTAGCGCCAAAAAATCCAGCACGTCCAATGAGGAGTTTAAACTCCTGTTGCTGAAGAAGGGTAGCAGGTCTGATTCCAGCTACCGCATGTCAGCTACAGAAATTCTGAAGAGCCCTATCACTCCTAAAACCCCAGGGGAGTCCGTTCAGGAAGGCCCCATTAGACAGGCCGAGGAGGCACCTTCTACACTCCAAGAGTTCACCATTTCTGGCCTGGATCCAATCCAGATACCAGGTCTTTTTCCAAGGGCCAACTCTGAGAGTTTCACCCCGAAAACCCTGCCTTTGTCAGCAGCATCTCGTCAGGGACGTTCTCGGATTCCCCCTGTAGCAAACAGCAGTCGCTACAGTACACGCAGCCGCCTCTACACAGCCCCCATGCAAGCCATTTCCGAAGGGGAGACAGAGAACTCAGATGGCAGCCCCCATGATGAAAGATCATCATAACATCAACCGGTGGAGGTGTCCTTCATTCTTAGCATCTGAAATGGCCTCTTCTACTTTTATAATCTTGGAAAGGTATGTCGTCAAGGCCAATAGTGTAACTATTGCAACACACAAAATCTGACTGTTGCTAAAAAGCACTACATTTTAGATCTACTGTACTATAAAGGTGTCAGACAGTGTTTTCATGGATGAAGGGATGGTTATGAATACTTTAAAGATATACCCAAATTCTGTATTATCAAAAGAATAGCTCCCTCATAGTTAAAAGAGCAACATTTAAGGCCTATTTTGATTGAACTGCCTTTTTAAAATAGATTAAAAAACGTTCCCAAATGTTTGGTAAATTCTGATAGAAGATATTTTGTGGAGTATGGATAGTGTGCGTGTGCATGAACAAGCACATGCAACATCCACTGATATTTCTACTTCTTGTGTTTTGATTGAATGGTGTGGATGTGTGTTTGTGTGTCGCCGAGGAACTGCTTTCTTATTAAAATTTAGAATTCTTATGAAATGTAATATTATTTCAACTTTTGGTGGCCAAAGTATGGGCCAGACTTCCCAGATTCCATACTCAATATTCCTGCCAACAAGCAAGGGTTGATTCAATGTGGAAGTTACTAACAACACAGCGCCAACTTAACTACGGTATTATATCTCCATCTTCAGACCTGGCATAGAAAGTAGAGCCAATCATATATTTCTTCACATTAATTATATCCAAAAAGATAACATGATGCATGTATTTTTGTAAAACTGCGCCTCAGAACATGATGATAAACGTTCACCATGTTGCATGACCCTATATGGAAACATCCCCTGGATCCTGGTTTCTGTTGACATTTTTTTAGTTCCTTTGTGTTATAGGAATAATTAATCTTTCACTGTGAAAGGTTTTAGGGAAATTTGTACCACATTGCCAGTGATCTAAATAGATTGGTCTTGGATTTGAGTGTATAACAAGAAGGAGCAAGGGCTTGTGACTAGATGGGGCCAATTTGTCAAAGATCCCGGCGAATTCTGGACAATCGCACAGTGGCCTTTCTCTACTAGAGGTGGTTGTAAGCAGGGCATTTATATACATCCATGCACATACAGTACATGGCCCTACACCATGTTCCACCAGAATTCAATCACATACTTATCAAAACACAACCTTGACATCTAGTATGTTTGGACTGATTAAAGCTTTCCTAGCTGCTGGACAGTCTTGCTGTGCTGACTTGAAGCGGAAAAGGTGCATTTCAAAGCAGTTTTAAAATTACCATTAAGTGCAGACGGTAAAAAATGCTTTAGAGGGTCCTCAATCGGTTTGACTAGAGGTTAAATTGGAAATCTTTCCAACAACCAACCTCGCTTTTGCACTTCATGATTCTTCAAGAATATTCCTTGAAAAGAAAATATATCTTATAATGAAATTGCATATGTATATTTGTACTGAATATAAAAGTCATATCTATATAAAACAACAAGCAGAAATTTTATAGGGAATCAACCTGAGTGTAGCAAAGAAGAACAGGTCTCATAGACAACATTACACCTTACAATGTACACTGTTCTCCTATCCTTGATGCCTCTCCTTCATTTGCACTGACCCAGTAGCATTAGACAGGTGAAAGATCAACGCAGTGGCTGGTGTACACCATTTTGTCTTACCCCACAAACTTCATATCACAAAATCTGAAAGAGGAGGAAAGGACTACGTACCACCATTATTTAAATGTCAGTAATGCATCCACCCTGTGCTGCAGCCTTTTCTATACAAAACCGGGGTTTCGCCATATAATCTCATCCTTCTGATTCACATGTGGAGTATCCTGTGTGTTAAATAAGCAAACTGTCATCAGTGGAAAGTTTGAACTCTCACCTGCCTACCACGGCAAACACAACACATATACTTCTTACATTCAGAGACCGCACTTCAGTATAAACCATTCACTGTATTCTGTGAATACCTCAGCAAGCATATTACTGTTTTATTGTAAATGCGATAGATAGATAGATAGATAGATAGATAGATAGATAGATAGATAGATAGATAGATAGATAGATAGATAGATAGATAGATAGATAGATAGATAGATAGATAGATAGATAGATAGATAGATAGATAGATAGATAGATAGATAGATAGATAGATAGATAGATAGATAGATAGATAGATAGATAGATAGATAGATAGATAGATAGATAACAAACCACAACTGTTTGATATTCAGCGAATCTGAATTGCAGAACTGACACTGTGTAAGATGGAGAGAGTAAAAGCTGTGAAATTATCAGAATTTTACATTCATCAGACCCATATTGCTGAAGCGCACTTGTTCCTTTTCATTGTTTTATTTGTTGTGTTTTCTATCGCATGCAATAAGTAAAAAAAGAAGAAAAGGACACCACCATATCATTATTTTTATCTGAGGGATGTCTCCATACCACGAGAAAAGATTTTGTATTTTATGTTCAAATGTCAAGTTCAATAATGTGTTCTATAGATGTATAAACTGTCTGGCTAATTCTGTTCTGTATAGTTGTGATCACAAACAGGGGTTTATCTTGTACTGTATATCTACTCACTGGACAATCACACGTATAAGCGTCTGTAAAGAAAATGATACAGAATATGTTGGGATGGAGAATCTGAACACCCTTGGTGCTGGGTCCTAGTTTTGCTGGAGCTGTGGCATTTGGGAGTGAGAGAATTTTTTTCTAGGAGAACTGCAGAATCATGCAGCTTAAATTGCATATCTTGACAAGCCGCCTTGGATAAAATCTACAAATAAGAAGACATAGAAATGGAAACAAATATCCATTTACAGACCCCAAAACTACTAGTTTGATCTGATCAGACAGTCATTGTCTTTACTTTTGAATCATAACATTTTTTGATTGCCACAAAACATTATTTCTAAATAATTAAATTGATATAACATGACAAATGCAATGCAACTCTGTGAAATACCATTTAAAAGTGAAAGAAATACTGAAAGTATTTGACAAACTGTTTAGTGGGACTTTCCTGTACTGTACCTGGCATTGGAGCTATGTAGGCCTAAGTATTTTAAGACTGTTTCCTTTACTTTCATAAGCAGTGAATAGATGAGTAAATCACACAATTTGAGAGACACTTTTAAGTTGCCATACAGACTCTTGTTTAGCACTTATTAAGCCAGACCAACCCTTAGTCCTAAATAGCTTGGGAATACAACAAAACAAAAAGCTATAACCTTTATAGATTTGAACATGTTTTCAAATGTCTGCACACATTTTTCCCTAAACGGAAGTGTGACACACCACTGGATATTTATCTCGACGGTGTACAGTATGGAATAACACTGAACAGACTTTAAAATAAGTGACAGAGAACTGAAAAATACAGACGCAGTGTAACTATCTATTTAAAAAAGGCTCCATGTTTAAAACTAACTAGGACTTAACAGATTTGAATCACTTTTGTATTTTTGTATAAACCTGTAAATAAGTTTTTAAAGAAAAAAGTTTCAAATTCTTTCTTTTGTAAAATAAACCAATAAAATAATAAAAATAAAAACGTTTTTTTTTTTTCAAAGTTTACATGATTATTTCCAAGCCTTTGTATACTTTGGAGCTGTGCAGCACCTTCAGTCTTGTATTTATTTTTTCCGGGGGAGGGGGTTACAACATTGTGAAAATTCCATCATTCTATATCTAATTCATTTTAACAGCTCATGAGGCTGCTTATTAAATGTGCATAGAAAAAAAAGCCAATAAATGTGATTGCGTTGAAACAGAAGACCTTTTGTGTGCCACTTCATTTCCCATCCAACAGAACTGAGTTGCACTGAGACAATCTCTCCACTAGATGGCAGTGTGTTAAGGTTGTCTAATCTGAGGTATAACTTTGTGTTCTGTGTTTCTCCTTGAACTAAAGGCTACTTGATCAGATTTTGTTTATTAAGTTTTTTACAAATATACTCAATAGAAAAACACTCATAATTATGACTCCCAAACAAGGCAATAAGATTACAATTTGAATTTCTACACACCAGAACGCAAACACATTAAGATCTCCTTTTTGGGAGGGGGTAAATTCAATAAAATCAATTTACAGTCTTTGGATAATCCCACATCCTGAACATGTAGGCCTATTTACTATCAGAGACCATACAGTTATTCAATTCTCAATATATTTAGGAAAAAATAAGCTACTGTTCATCACTCCAGTAGCCTAGGCTGGAGTTTAAAAAAAAACTTGGAGTATCATATTCAACTGTTACAAACCTTGCCGTCAATAGGAGACAGATGTTTATCTAAATAACCTAGATTAAATAATATTAATTTGTGTGTAGATCTACATTGGATTTACTGTGGTAGGAGGAATTTGGGGATGGGGACCGATGAAACTGCTCACAACATAGTTTTTTCTTTTTTTTTAACACACAGGAAACACGACGCAAGCCTTTAACCTCTCAAGCTAGCGTAATAACAGGTGTCCCTCGACTGTTATGAATTCATGTTACCCAGCAGTAGGCCTAGCCTACATAAAATAATTAAATCATCCCAGCTGAATCCACAATGCCTTATAGGTTATATTATAATACAGGAATATACAGAAAGGTTCCATTCTGCATAATGAGTAGGGCTAGGATAGTCTACTTTTATTTTGTGTGGCCTATTTTAAGTAGCCTATTGGGTAAGCTACTTTGATGCTTTTGCCTTTGTAGTTTTAACTTAACTTTAATGTTGTATGCAGGACATTTAATTGTAGATTTCTACAATGTGACCTTGCTACTTTTAGCCTACTTAAAGGTGCACCGAGGAACTTCAAGTTTGTGTTAATTATTGCACCCCCTTTGGACAAAAGCGGTAGTGTTTTTTACTACGCCAGCTGTTGTTCCTGGGTGAGCATACCCATGACAAAGGCCTCCAGAAAAACCATATAAACATAACATTCTTTGCACTGATGGTCTTGTTTGCTGTTACATGTAATGTATGATCATCATAGGAAAAATTGGACTGTTTCAGAAAGAAAGTTCCTCGTAGCACCTTTAAGATAAAAGATCTATGTAGGCTACTTCTTCAACAACTGTGTAACAATCATGTTCTTTTACGCAAAATCCATTATAATGTTCGGTCTTTCTCTATTTTAGGCACAAGTGCTCACTTAGTGCAATGTCATTAATAAATTAAGTTTCTACCGATTCATACTGCCTACTGTGAGCACATGGTGGGGTAGCATTCTCAAAGGATAGCTCTGTGCTGGGATTTTACCGGAAACAACATGTACCATTCCTGAAGAATATAAGAAGACTCATAATTAGTCTGTTGATTCTGAGTGCTGCTAGTGAGCTATTTGAACTGCCTGATCTTTTGAACAATGACTCCCATTGGACTGTCACTTTCCCTAAGTAAGACATCCATGAACCTTTGACCCCAACCCCAGGGCTGCCTTTACCTGCCACTAGGCCCCGGGGCTGAGAGGTTTCGTAGGCCCCCCGGGCACCGGTCTTACAATACAGATGCGTTAAAGCCATGTTTGTCTACACCACAATATCTCTATTGATGAAATACAAATACTCTTAAGGTAACATGTACTTAAACCCCTTCCTGGTCTAATTACTTTTAATAACCAAACACATGGTTGGCTACAGTGTTTTTCCAAGTTATTGAGGAGACCGCGGTGGGGACCCAGGACCTTCTAGGGGGGTCCGGGGGCATGCCCCCCCGGAAGAAAAAATGTAACCTTTTAAAGTAAAATGCATCAATCTGGTGCACTTTGAGAAGAAAACTAAGGCTAAATCAACTGTGTCCTATGTGAGCTATTTTCTGGAATCATTTGGAGACACAGAAATACCAAAAAGCAGAAAAAAAAATATACAGGTTTAAAAAAATCCAGTCAGTCAGCATTCCATTTTTTTTTTAAATAATCCCTTATCCTAAAGCTACTTCTCTCTTTGAAATCTTTGTTTTGTTTTTAATGGCTCAACTCAATATAGGCTCTTGATCTGCGTTGCCCCGAACAATGTTAATTAAACAAAAATGTACTGGTGAATGATAGGCCCCTTGATCTTCATAGGCCAAAAATAATGTGATTTTTTTTTTTCCTTTTTCTTTACTGGTTCATGATGGGCCCCTGATCTCCGTTAGCCCCCCCTACGAAGATTAGGGGCCTATCATGAGCCAGTCAATAATTTATTGTTTTAAATGACAATGTTCGGGGCCTTCTTAGATCAGGGGCCTATATTGACACAGTAAAAAAAAAAAAAAAAAATTTTTTTTTTTTTTTTTTTTGGAGAGGCCCCTGATCTTCGTAGGCCCTGGGGCTTCAGCCCAGGTAAGCCCGTGCATAAAGGCGGCCCTGCCCAACCCCCATACTATTCACACACACACACACACACACACACACACACACACACACACACACACACACACACACACACAAACACACACACACACACACACACACAAACAAACCTATCTAAAAGGATCTTAAAAGTCTGCTAGTGCTAGTTTTTTTTGCATTTTACTTTCTTTTACTTTTTTCTCATCCCGAATTATCTTTTTACTGTTGGAATCAAAACTGACTAATCCAGAGGTTCACTATATGGGGTCAGGATCCCCTAAAAGGAGTCAACAGAAAAAATGCAGGATGGTAAGTGCCAAAAAATGTGTTTTTGCAGCACACAGTTCTATTATATTTTCCAGACCTTCCGACATTCTTCTAAAATTGGCTTTTTATACTAAGAAATGATAGGTAGTTTTTCTTCTGAAAATAACCAAAACCTCTTTGGTCATAATTCATCAGCATTGTATGCAAATAACAAAGATGGGTTACAAGTAGACATTGCGGTCACAAACCATAGGATAGTAAATTAAAGTTACTAGTAGTAGTAGTATGTTGGCCTTGTGGCGGGGTCTAAAACACTAAGATGATGTAAACAAATGTTTAATTGTGTGAATGCATATCAAACATATTTAACAAACATCTTTTGTTGAACAGTAAAAAGTAAAAAATTGTATATATACACATGAATTGCTGCAGGACGATACGATGACAATGCATAAGAAAAATACATAGTTGGTTATTGTTAAGTCCCTCTATGTTGCAGTAAGGAACACAACACATGCTAATGATGAAAAAATGAAAACATTTTGCATGAAGCAAACCTACTTAAACCTGAGTTTCACATGAAAGCAAGACGGTTTCAAGTATCAACTTGTTACCACTACAGGAGAGCAACAGTGTGAGATGCATCTACAACACACATAATTTGGTTTGAAAATGGTTCTAAAATGTTCAGAAAAATGTTTATATTTCTTCCACCGAAAACAGATAAATACTTTGAGACAAGTGAATAATAACTCAGACACCACATTGTCCTGTAGGTAGTTATTTGATGGTGCACACAAAAATGTTCATTTCAGGCAGGAAAATAATTGATTACACTTACGCTTGATATAGGCTGATACACTTTGTTACAGTACAAAATGATATCAAAAAACAAACTTTTGGCTTGACTTTATACAAAACAGATTCTCCATCGGTACTCTGTCTGGAGCACACTAACCTTTTGTTCACTACTCAAACTCCAAATGTAACGGCTTTGTCTTCATTTTAATGTCAACATTTACAGTATTCCAGTCATTGTATGAGTATACATTTTAAGTGTGTGTTTATGTGTGTATTTGATACAATCCTGTGGCCACTTTAGGGCGTAAGGCTAGCTGCAACTGTTTCAGTTTGAAAGTCTTCCAGCCCACGAAATGCACAAAAATAAAAAGAGTCAGTCTACAACCTGCATTGCAGAATCACAACTGATAAGTGGTGTCCACTCTGAAAAACTTCATTTATGATCTTTGTCAAAATATACTTCAGTGTTTGAGGACAGAAACCCTTTTATGTGAATGTTTACTTCAGGGGAAAATACTTAGCCAACATGTCCTTCACCTAGAAATGGGGCACTCTAAACTGCTGTTAAGTACCTGCTCAACTGATGATTCTGATACATTCACTGGCACTGACTAAATTTGACAATCTGTTAGAAATTACGCAGCGAGTCATTCACTGCCAGTACCTGAACTAACTTTCCCAGTATTGAGTGCAGAGTGTCCATCATTAAATCCCAACCCTGAAAACAAACACTTGAAACAACCAGATATCCAAAGACATGAAGCTAAAAAAAACCTACAGCATATACAAAAGTTCAATAAATTATGGCCTCCAGTGGTTCATAATAAGGCAAAAAAGACACTAACATAAAGAAAATGTATGCCTGTGCTCAGATATGCGATACTAATTCAACTTAAGCAAATGATGAATAGATGTCCTGTGTATTTCTTTAAATGTGAAAATTAACTGGCCTGTAAATGAAGAAATAATTGTTCAGGCCAGGGCCGTAGCCAGAATTTTAGAAATACTGAGGTCATAAGTCCCCTGAAGTACACCCTACGAATAGATTTAACCAGAAACAACAAATACAAATTTAAATTTACATGGATTTTTCATACTTTATAAAAATTACCTGTTAGTTTTATTAGCTGTTCCATTATACTTTTTTGATTTAAAGTATATTTCCCAGCATGAAAGCCTATTTCAACACATGTTCTACACTGTCTAGAACCAAATCATTTTGATTTGTTGTTGG
Source organism: Ammodytes marinus (assembly GCF_949987685.1). Taxonomy (NCBI): domain Eukaryota; kingdom Metazoa; phylum Chordata; class Actinopteri; order Uranoscopiformes; family Ammodytidae; genus Ammodytes; species Ammodytes marinus. The sequence continues at coordinate 13,466,913 of NC_137230.1, forward strand.
GTTTTTTTCAGAAATGTAGACAGAAATTTAAACAGCTTGATTCTAAAAGTGACTGGAATCAGTTTATAAAACGATCATCATGGGTACGATCTCAAGAGTCTTCAATAATAGCTACGAGCCTGGTTCTGGTGGCCTTACACTGAATTTACATCCCTGTCGAATATAAGTCATCTATGTGTGTGATTGGTTTCCCACTGAGGAAAGAGAGTGCCTTCAAGCCCTATTGTTTGGTCTGTTTCAGCTTCTCAATGTGGTGACAGAGTTTGAGCGCCGGGCCCAGCTTCAGTCCCATGTACTTCATAATGACATCACTGCGCAGCAGCATCAGAGCTTTGCCGTCAATCTCCTGTAAAGAGAGGAGCACAGTGTCAGCAGGAGGAGGGCCACATCACAAAAAACAAATGACGATCACTCAATGGAGGCATTGAACGGTGGAAATCCCAGTCTGATTTGCCTTGAGCATTGAGACTAAAAGCTTGTGAGAGCTTATTTAACCAGGAGATTGCACTAATACTGAATGGTGTAGTTGTGTATTCTGCTGACCTTTTCAACAGGATAAAGAATACAGTTCATATGAATGAAATACTCACGTGTTTCCTGAACAGTTCCACGTGTGGCCCAAGTGTTTGGGGGTCCGCCTCTTGGACAAACTGTATAACATCATCAACTGACCAAGAGGAAGCGTTGCTCCCTGAAGCCTCCTTGTCCTGTTTCACATGGTCTGGGCCTGTTGTTGAGCTAGCTGCTGACGAGGTTGAGGCAAAAGAAAGGAAAGCATTCTTTACTAAAATATCATTATGCTATTACAAAATATTATTATTAGCAAAAATTACGTTTGTGAAATTTAGGACAAATTGATAATAGCAGAGAAAAAACTTTTTCTATGATAATTATGCATATTACTAGAAGTAACTAGCTTAGAATCCAATACAAAACCAATTGTGCTATTTTCTAATAATTTTTCTCACTGGGGACTGAGAGAGCCATGTCCAGCTGAGCGTCGCAATATATTAAAAGACTGCAAAGACCCACAGAGACAAATATAATCTGTGTTCACTAATTGACATACATATTGAACTTGTTTTGTTTTTAACAATCACCAAAAGGGATGACAGATTGTGCAGAGGGAAAGATCACCATCCTCTTAAATATCCAGAATTTTGAACTGAGGATAAAAGGAGTGCATACTGTAATTTTAAATACTATTATCCTTGGATTAAAAATATATATATTTGCCCATATAAATTGTATTTTCTGCCCTTTTAACTGGATGTGTGTGTTTAACCCTACTAACCCTCCACTCGTCTGTGTGCACACATTGGGCCAAGGTCGGTCGGGTTGGAGCTGACGCGTCTCAGGGACGGCGGTGTGTGTGTCTGTCCCGAGTAATATGGCCGCTCCTTCTTTGTTGCTCTGTAGTCGGACGCAGTGTGAAGGGTGCGGGTGCCGGGAGAGGGATCCTTTGTGGGATCATCTTTGGACAGGCCGTTCTCCGTGAGGGACATTGGTTCTGTTTCAAATAAGGTGACTGTCAGGGCCGTGTGAACACAAGTAAACGAAGAAGAAAAACAGAAGGAAATGTCTGAGTCTGAATGATGGAAGTAAAAAGCCCCTGGAGCCTACCACCTTTCCTCTTTAAGGTCGCACAACTCTCCAAATATATGTTATTCGCAGAAAATGTTTACTGATTTATCTACATTATCTTAAAGGTGGAGTCAGCAATTCTGGAGAATGCTTCTTGTCTATATGTGTTGGGGGACAGTAGTTCATTTAGAATTAATCAAAGAATGGGAAGAATCAGCAATACGATTAATAGCCATAGTTTAATGAACTAAGTGCATCAATGTCTGTATCATAAAAATAAGTAAATTTAAAAAAACTCAGCAATGACTGAGCAAACTTCAAACATATTCCTTTGTGTACCGTTTTGACTGTTGACTAGCAGTGATTGCAGGAGAAGTGATAGGCACACAGAGCCACAGCTATGATTTTTTGAAAACAGAGACATTGTCAACATCAGAGACAGAAGGTTTTAGTCGTGTGCACATCACACACACACACACACACACACACACAATGACATGAGAAAACCCACTCAAGAAGGAAAGAGGAAGTCTACTGTCAGTTGAACACATGATATGTATTTTGTTTGTGTTTATTTTCTAATATACTGTAAATAAGTATGTAAAAATATTGTGTATAGTTATTTTTAATATCAATAAATCTATTTTATATTCAAGCCATTGCCAAATGAGTTGACACAAAGTTGATTAATAATCCTATCAGCTCCACAGAACCTCTATCTGTTTTTCTCAGTATGGCAACGTTTACAAACTGGTGTCGCCCCCTGACACTGGCGCAGGAGCTCAAGAAGCACCCACAAAATATTACAGTTGTTGATTCTACTGCTAAGTAAATACCTGGACATACAGCAGAAGGAATAAAATCCATGCACGATAACCGAAGGCTTACTTCATGCAGATGCACCGACAATGTTGTTGTAATCATTCAGAATTCCTCATGGGGGCGACAGAATTTACACACTATACCTTGAAGTTGTCTTCACGGTAGATGCTTTTGTTTATTGTGATCCCACAGCTAGTAAATCTTGTAACCTCCCCCCTGTTTACTATTGTTGCTCTTCACTTCCTTCCGTGACGGTAACTCCATTCACACATCATTTGCCCACCTGACTTGGTTCTGTTGTAGAAGCGTGTGTTGTTGCTGAAGTGGCTGAACGGTTGCGAGCTGAAAAGGCTGTCACTCTCCAGATCTAGGCACATGTTCTCCAGGAACCGCAGCACAGAAGACGTACTGGAGGCTGAGGGCAGCTTCACGTAGCGGATACCATGCTCTGACCGCACTGGGGGGCACCACACAAAACAGCTATTAGTCTGTGTGCTGTATGTGCACACATACAAGACAATTTCTCTCACGCACACGCACATGCACACACACACACACACACACACAACACTGTATTCATTCACAACTGAAGAAAAGCAGCAGATGGTTTAAGCTTTGCACCCTCCCTTTATAAGAACAAACCCAAATCCCCCAACCCCACCACACACTGCATTACACCCTCCCTCCCTTCCACCCAAGCCAAGCCTGCACAAATTAACCCCCCCTGTCCCTGCTAAACCTCACCCATAGCCTTCCCAATCCGGCCCCCCAAGGGAGACCCAATCCCAGCATCCCAAACCAGGTTAGACGCACATGTCATTTCTGATTACAGACGCAGTCCTCACATCAGCTGCTCCCACAGGCACTTATTCCTCCTCCCCTTTTCTTCACACACACACACACACACACACACACACACACACACACACACACACACACACACACACACACACACACACATACTCTCTCTCTCTCTTTCACTCACTCACTCACACACACACACACACACACACACACACACACACACACAAAAACACACACACACACACACACACACACACACACACCATGATTGTGTGCTTTAACCAATTTCACCTGGCTGATTGCCTATCCAGGCTTCGTGGTGTTTGGAATACATTAGAATGTATCTAGCACTTCTTTTTTTAAGAAAATACTTTTAAAGGAATGGTTCAACCTTGAAGGAAATATTAGGAATATTCACTTGCTTGCCAATATTTGGAAGAGAAAATAGGCTTTCATGTCTGTACTGCAAATATGACACTACTATCAGCAGTTTGTTAGCTTAAAGCCACTATGAGTAAGATTTAAATATCTTTAAAACAGCCTCATGTTTCCTCTGAAAGTCATAAATTACCTTTAACAGCAAACGAGACCATCAGTGCAAAGAAAGAAGTTTTTATATAGTTTTTATTACTGCATTTGGTCTGGTCGCACACCCAGTCCGATTTTCAGTTTGCGCATGCACATATTGGTCACATATTCGTATTGGTCGCAGATTTCAGTGTAGCGCAGCAACGCGATTTGAGAAGCCTATCCCTCCAGGTGAGGGAAGGGGAGTGGGAGCTTTGTTTGAGAGTTATTTGTCGTCATAATGACTGATAACGGGGCTGAACCATCAAAGAAAAAAAAGAAAATTCAATGAAGAAAAGCTAAAAGGGAGAGTGATAGACGGGCGGGAGGGCATTGCCAAGCAACGTGTATACAATTTCACAGGAGTGAACTAGTCCTGCAGTGTTTACTCCTAAATGAATGAGCGGTACTAAAACAAAGTTTACTTTGCTTCACCATCATCAGATGACCATTATTCACCTGAAATAGTAATTATTTACAACAACATAAACACATTACCTCATCGTGATCCATACTAACTGCCGTCTCTCACTTTCTGTGAGGACACGGAATCTTTCAGCTCCGTGAGAGTAGTTAGGTGACACTGCATCAACTCATTGCAATCAGGTGTGTGTGGCACTGACTGGCATTAGTTAATGCAGTGTCACTAACCACTCTCACGGAGCCGAAAAGAGTCCGTGCCCTCACACTTTCAACACACGGACATGAACTATATTGCGTCCTAATAATTTGACACTCGCACGGCCGGCACGCGCTAGAAAACAGCTTTACGGCAGCTGGCGTCGTAAAAATACTACCGCTTTTGTCCAAAGGGGCCGCCAGCTGACAAAGTTACTCGTAGTGGCTTTAAGTTTAGTTTAGCATAAATCAAAAACTCAGCTTTTCACCTCTAAGACGTCTCAAATGTGAGAAATGTTCTACTTTATTCATTTCCCATTTTTTCTTATTGACTGCATGTATGGGTTTGGGTAATGTTAGTCTGGAGTAAAAAGAACAATTTAAAATCTCCCCTTATTCGCTTACAGTTTAATTCAGGGGGAATTTCCTGTGGGGTCCACTGCACTTACCTCTTATGACCTCTCCTCCTGTGTGGGATTGACTCTGTAAGAAGGACAGTAGCACAGAGGGCTGGTACGTACAGTCCACACAGGCCTGAACAGCCTGCTGAAGCACTGCGTTGACTGGAGCCGGACCGAAGTGATCCGGGAGCTGCTGCACCAATTTTCGGTCAAGATGCGGGCCAAAGTCACCGTGCTTGTTCACATAGACGCACACTGGAATGACACAAAGAGAGGGTGAACACTGGCAAAAAATGTCCCTTTAACAAACCATCCATTTAGGAGTATATTTCCGGGCATCAGACGCAGTTGTGTGTCTGTTTACCAATTTACCTGTGCAAACTACATTTGAGCTGTTGCTATGGTTGTTGTCCGCTGAGACGTGGCTGGAGCTCAGTCTGGTCTCTGGAGGCGGAGTTGTTACTGACGGTGACCCAAGGGATCGCACCACCAGAGGCTTATTCTGAAGCAAAAGACAAACAAGTCCTCTCTCATTAACTCTGTAACCTACAAAGGCTGTTAGTTAATGATCAATAAAAGGCGTATTTTTAACTCTTCAGCACTGCATGTGAACAGCAATGCAGAACATACATACAGCTTCCAGAGCAAAGCTGTTCTCCTCATTTGTCGTGAATAAACACAGCACAGAAACTCATCCCTCCCTTCAGCGGTACCCCTCTGGCCTCTCCTACTCTTTTTCAAAACCATTTCTGTCATAACACAGAAAACTGAAAATGGCAGGGTCACATGACAGATTACAACTCTTGTGACATCTCACCTTGTTCTTAGGCTTGGGCCCTCTCTTCTTGTGTGGTCTGGGGGCCAGTTGAGTCCCAGAGCTAGTCCTGGCAGGGCTCTGTGAAGACCCATTCACTGCTGCAGCCGCCGCAGCCTCAGCCGCTGCCTTCAACAAAGCAATAGTCTGGGATTTGGGCCGACGACCTCGGACACCCTTGCGCACAGGCAGGGGTGGCAGGGGGTTGGGCAATCGGTATGAGGTCTGCATGGGGAAGGAGGAGTTGGCAGAGGAGCGACGCGCTGGTAGAGAGGCTGAGGTGGAAGAAACAGGTGCGAGGAACGCTCCAGGGAGGGTGACTGGAAGAAAAGGGACAAGGAAAGGAGAAAGAAAAATATATTGTTATTCTTCTTGTGATCACATGTTAGATTGCATTGCAGCAAAATATATAAACCACAAAGCATCGTCTTGCAAGCAAGTGTACAAACTCAACTTTGCTAGAGGTCTTTGAGACGAGGTATAGCTTGCATAATTAGTAATGTCAACACGCCATTTCAAAACATAGTGTTTGCATACTTTTCAGTGAAAGTGAAAATGAAATTTGAGAAGAAAGACAAAAGCTAGAGGGGGAAGGAAAATGAGGAACGGAGTTGTCCTTCAAAAGGAGACTTGTTTGATATTTCAGAGCGTTCTGAGATTGGCACCTCCTTTGTATTTAGTCCCTCACTGAGCTGAAATCAGAGTCAAAAGTCAGGAGGCCCCAGTGACCTGCCTGCTAGACAATCCCTCAAACCTTCTACTTTCAGCAACACAACGAATATAGTAATTATGGTGATATGATTTGACTCCATTTACTGCACTAGATATCGGATTATTGAAGCCCATCTCAATTGGCAGTTAACAGCTAATATTAGTTTTACCCCATCTGTGAATTGTTGATGGTTTAAATTACCAAAAGAGAAGCTTATGTCAACAGTAGGTTCTCATTCAAAAACTAATTTTTAAAACATGACTCTGGCCTTGCACTGCCATATTTATTTTTTCATGCTTGAAGAAGTCAGACTATTTCAGTCCGATTAAGATGTTCATGCTGATTGCCAATGGCAACATACTTTTTTTAAACAAATAACTAGAGAGCTTCTTGTAACTAGAACTTATTCTAGTTTTTCTAAAGACGAGTGCCTTGGATTTTTTCTTGATGTTCAAGGATACTTTTTAATTTTAATTGTACAAATTTAAAACCTCACAAGGTGGGAGAGAACTTTATATAGGCATTGTATCTGTAATGTATCAGCCTGTTTAGTGTATCAGTCAGACTCTCAGACTGCACAGTGGTGTTAAAATCCAGCATCCTGTTCTGTGTAAACATAATGTCACAAGTCCAGCTGGAGACCCTTGCTATGTCATCCCTCCTCTTGTTCTCCCTTATTTCTTACTACAGTCCTAAATTCAAACATATAATGCTCAACAAAACGTAATAATAAATCTAGCAACATGCTTGAAGGTCTCCGTGGTTTATAGACACCTTCTAAAAAGTCTTTGCTCAATAAATATGCAGATCAGCATAGGTGTTAAAACAGAAAGAAAATGGACGAAGCAAGAAAAGGAGGCAAAAAATACACAAAACAGTGAAACAACCGCTCCCTTCTGTGATATGTGTGACTCAGTGTGACTCTGTGATATGATCACATAATCATCATATTGGGTGTGTTAAAAAAAAAGAGAGAGCAACAATTTGACATAAAGAATGAGGGCCAAACCGAAAGATACCCATCTCCTATTTCAATACGAAGGCATTGCTTGTTGAGAGCAGGGGGCCTGAAAGTGCATGTGGGAGCTCTCTAGGGGCCGCGGCTTTCATTGGAGCCTCCTTGACTGAGGCGATATGCAGACTATGGAAGGTTTACAGTATTCTCCAAGGGACCGGCCAGGGCAGCCTGAAAGCAGTTTAATTGGGAAATGAGTGAAAGTGGGCGTAGAATAGAGCAGCTTCTTGTTTCATTCCCTCACCAGGAGCCGTCACACAAAGCATGCTCACAGTGGAACTTGGATCCCAACCTGCGCGCAGTGGCATGCTTATTCACACTCCACTTGAAGCCATAAGCCCTACAAAGGCAGATCAAAATATTTTTGCGGGGTACCAACTAGTATTAGTGGGTTTAAATCCACCATAGGATATGTGAGTTGGGGAGGGAGGGGGATTTGCTGATCTTTCCCTGTCATAAAAAAAAAATCTAATCCATTCAAGATATGTGTCAGCCACTAACGCAACATGTATCTTTTCCAAACTGGTGATTAATGTCATATTCTGCCACAAATTACTTTATCTTCACAAAAAGTGTTTCACCTCTGAATTCTTCACTACAACTCTCAAAATAAAGTCTTCTCATGTATGCATTTCATTACGCACTGACTGACACTATCAGATATTTCCTGCTTCAGGGTTACTCAAGATCTTCATTGAAGCAACAGGATGTGAACACGGAGTTAAATATTCAAACCCAAGACTTTGAAATGTCATGTGGATCATTTTATAAACTATTTCCCCAATATACAGCCATCAGTGGAAAGGGACTGCTGGGAAAACTAGGTTTGTATATGTATACTGCAATTGCAGCTTCCACTTCTGATTGCATAAGGTTAGTTCTGCAACTAGTAATGAATATTGTCATCGTTGATTAATCTGCCCGTTACTTTTGCCGATTCATTGCTGGGCCAACATTTTGTAGAAAGATGCCTATTGCAATTTCCTCAAGTCCAATGTTTTCAAGTAGTTTGTTTTGTCACAAATGACAATTATTAATTATACAAACTAACATCAAACAGATAAAATCAACATATATTCACAATTATGAAATAGGAACCAGCAAATGTATATGGCAAAACAGATATAATAGTACATATTTGTATAAAATAAACCCAAAATAATCAAATTACTAGCTGTCACAAAAATGTGCACACAAAAACCTGAGCAAGAATGCACACAATGCAACAAAACACACACATATGGTACTGATCATGACTATGTAATTCCAACTCGAACCGCTGACCTGTGTAAGGCACAGCCCGGAGGAAACGAGTGCACATGTGAGTGTACGCACACGCATGAGAACGGGGTCGTCAAGAAGTGTGTCTGCTGTCTGGGGGGGAGGGGCTCCACAGAGTTGCCCCTCATCTAATTCAGACCCCTCCACCCCCCCCCCCCAGACATGCAAACAGTCAATTCAACCACACACACTCACACACACATTCACAGGCAGTTCTGATGAGTGAATCTGAAGCTAAAGATTGAGGTGTGTGTATGTGTGAGGGAGATTGTGTGCAGATAGCAGAGAGGGGAAGTCACTCAAATAGCTCCAGTTCACAAAGAATAAACAGGACGTTTCCTGCACAAAGTCTTCAGCATGCCCCACCAGCCCTTTTTTTTTTAAACACATTGCTCTTTCTGGGGTGGATGTTCACCTACCAAATGTTCATACAAGTTTGTGTAATAAAATTTTAAAAAAAGATGAGGTTGAAAAATCACTACCCTGAAAATATTTGATATCAACAAATCTTGCCAGAGGCTTCGGCAAACTAATTCCTTATGCTCCACTCACAGGACAAAAAGAAAATACACATGATCAAAAACACATGGGAGCTCTAAACTTAACTACAACCAACAATAGTGCCAAGTCTGCAGTCTGAGAAGCAATGGCCTCTACTCTCTTAGAATGAGTGCAAGTCGTCCCAAAAGTCTTGGTGCTGAACAAAGAAAGCAGTGTGAAACAGCAGCTTTAATCATTCACACAGGAGCAAGAGGCCGCTACACTTGACGGTATGCAACTTTCATAGGAACAGCAGATTTAGCTTTCACTTCCCCTTCTCGTGTTAACCTAAAAGAGAGCAACGTGAGTTTTCTAGTTAATAAATCCAAACAAACAATGTCACTGTTACTTTTACTACTTCCTGATTTGAGCTGATCATTGGCTGAACATTGTAGTGAACGTTTGCAGGATTCCTTGGTGTTGATCTGTTAACATCTCGGGGAAGCATAGGTGAAAATAACTCCCTCCATACCATAAACACAGACACTGTCGCAGAAAAGACCATCTCATGAAACATGTAACTAATGCATTAAAGTTCCTACACTTCCCTTCAGCATAGTGCATCTGGCAGTAAAAACAATCCTAAAAACACAAATCAAATCTTTGCCTCTTTTCTTCTTTCATTTGAGAGCAAAGGAAGAGAAAAAACAAGCGGAAAAGACTTAAACAATCTCACCAGGAAATCAGCACTACAGACAAAAGCAGAACTTTTGCTGCTGCAGTTGAGGTTTTTAGTAGAAGTAGCAGCAGTAGTGGAGGTAGTGGTTGTGGTAGTAGAAGCAGCAGCAGTAATGTCCGTAACAATACTAGTCCCTCAGTGCAGTTGCTTCCTGGTTCTCTCTTTGAAACACTCACACTCTTTGTAGGTGGCGGGGATTTGTTTTCCTCTTGTTTCTAACTTTCTCTACAATGCTCTCCTCATCTGCGATTCATTCTCTATTTTTCCGTGTCTCTGTCAACTGTTTCTTCAGTTGTATCTCCTCTCTCTTTTTCTCCCCGGCAGTAGTCCACAACAAAGCCCACGCTGCTGCTGGTTGAAGCCGCTGCAAAGCTTCCCTCCCAATGAATGAGGGGAGGAGGTGGGGCTGTTTAGATTTGCATAGAGGCTGGGGAGGGGTAGAGTGAGTGGGTAGTGGTGGTGGTGGCAAGGGGGGGCGGGGGATTGTGGGTAGTTGAGCCCTTTTATTCGCCTTATCTGTAGGCCATATCGACTGTCTGCATCTCAGTCACCTGCCTCCCAGCAAGCCGCTGTGGGAGGGGCCAGAGGGCTGGGGCTCCGAGAGCGAGTGGGGGATGGGGGAGAGAGGTGTGAGTGGGGGTATGGCATGGGGTAAGGGGAGAGGGTAAAAGGTTAAACTGAATCAGAAGAGTCCTGATTGAAATGGGTGAAAAGGGGAAAACTCCTGCAGTTTGCTCACACAAGCAAGAATTCCCTCAACACTCTCTCTCTCGCACACACACGCACACACAAACACACTCTCACGGCCCAGAAGGAGGTGCCCCCTCAGTGTAACCCTATAGCCTATTCAGACATTCCCTGGTGAAAGATGGCCAGGTTCAGCATCAGGAAACAGTTGCACAGTTAAGTCCAGAGCAATGTGGAGCAGAGTGGTCAGAGGTAGCCTCTACCTGTTTGATATGAGTGGGAACAACACAGTGTTTCTACATGAGATAGGATGAATAGATTTATAATTATTTTGATATTATTTTTATAAATCTATTCTTGCATTCATGATATATCTTCAGGTCAGGAAGACGACGGAGAATTGTTTTTGTTAAGTCTACGAAGGCAAAATACCACCGATGGTTAATTTCAAAAATAAAAGAAGAGCTAGAAATGTACACCAAAAGAAAACAATAAATGTATACACTTTGTTTTTTCTTCAAACGATTGCACTTATATCAATATATTTTAGAATGTTTGAGAACAAATATCTTCATAAAATAATGCCTCCAAGGTAATGATTTTCAATAATTACAGATTATAGGATGACTAAAAATAATATTATTTTGCCTTAATAGCGGAAAAGCAACTACGATTTGTCTGTATCCATTAAAATGTAGACATGCTGTATTCTTCATGCATTATTCAGATGGCACTATTCTGCATGTGACCCAATTTAACACAAGCAAAGACAAAGACCTATCACAGAAAATGTGGGGAAAAAATGCTTGACGAACGTTTTACTTTACAAGAATTGAAAATAATCAGAGAGGATACCAAGATTTGTATCCTCTGTAGCTTCTTGTTAAATTGTTCAGCAGGGTCACATTTTGATGAAAGCTAATTAAAATATTTAAATGTAGCAGTATCACTACAAAGTCTTTCACCCCTTCTCTCACATGTACTGTACAGCTAATTATCAGCTCATAACACCTCAACCAATACTTCACTTACCCACATACAAACATAGCTGTCTACTGATTTACAAGATCCGCCACCCTCCCCTCCCCTCCAAAACCACACACACAAAGAGTCATATCTGTGCTAAATCTCTTGGCATTCACAGACCATTTGGCTGGACTCCCGACTATGGCTTAGACCTAACTGAATGGTGCGGTTTCAGATTCACGTCTAATAAACGTTTAATAGTTCTGGCCTTTTTCAAGCAAGACTAATTTGCTATGAATTCTGGGTCAACCAAGAATATGTTTAAGACTAAATAACCCGATTGACTGAGTAAACGCGTCAAACAACCGCTCAGCTCTGTTTACTCCCGTAGAAAAAGTTTGTCTTCTAGAAAGATTCAACTGTTACAGGGCATTTCACAAGGAAAATGTCAGCGGAGAATATAGAAATAGAAAAACATAATAATGTAAAAGCTGAGCCGCTGTAGCTTCTTGATGTGGCAGGAGGACGCAGCACTTCTGATAACTTGTCAGTCAGGCTCTCGATTCCTTACTGCACTCTCTAAAAAACTCCTTCTCTCCTATGTGCTCTTTAAAGGTGGAGTCAGCCATTCTGGAGAACGTTTGTTGTCAAAATAACTTTTTGTCAAAATCAGTGAATAACTCCTCACGATCCACTACCTGTCTGTACATTACCACCAGATTTGTTTTCAGCGCACAGATAGGCCTATGTAGGATACAGGTAGTGGTTTGTGAGGAGATATTCACCGATTTTGAAAACAAGCGTTCTTCAGAATCGCTGACTCCACTTTTAAAAGGACCACAAATTATTATCACATGTGGTGCCACATGGACACTGGCTGTGGGTAGGGTGGCTAACTTAAAACAAGTCAATAATTTTGTGAAATGTTCATTATACTTAGGCTATCTACAACTAAGCAAAGTAAGAAGTGGCCTTAAACGACCACTTGAAAAAATACCTCTGTGAAACATGCCCACTGGTGAGTTCAGGAGCAGATATTAGGATGTTAGGCCATGATGGCTTTTCACCCACAGGGAGAATAATTGGTCAGCTAGGCAGTTTGTGTGGAACTACTTTCTGAAGCAGACATTTACTTCTTTCTGGTGTATCGAGAAATAAACCCAGAATTTGGGCGCTCCAAAACTTGACTTTCACACTGCCTGAGGACCAACAAGAACATGCTCTGACAGATATGTAGCAGATGTCATCCATCAACATAGTGGAGGAAAACCCATATAAGGACACACACACACACACACACACACACACACACACTCACACTCACCTCCCATTTATCAAGATGAATGTTGCTCTGGGTTATTCAAAGCCACACGTTTCCTGACCAGCAGCAGGCCAAAGGAGAGGGAATTGCTGGGAGCTAATGTAACGTAACAGCAAACATGAGGATGATTGATATATATTACAACTGCTAAAACCCTCATTTCAGAATCAACAGACTCACTCCAGGGTAATTTTTCAAAGTGATTTTGATGAATGACGACGTCTTTAAATCCTCCAAAGGAACTACAAGGCTAAACCTTGAACATTAGGCTTCGGCATTTGTGCAAATCACACAGTGACATACTCCTGTTACTGCTGAGAGTAATTACCACATAATTAAAGCCTGATTGATAATGAATAGTTCAGTACTGCCTTCACACTTTAATAATATCAACTGAAGCCCTAATTTGCACAGACACATGCAGGGAGTGTTTTGTCTAAGTCAGATAATCTGCAAGGGGTCTACAGGAGGACTGTGTGTAAAAAAACAAGAAGGGAGCTGTCTAATGAGTTTGTAATATACATTTTATACATCTTAGTTTGAATGTTTAGAAAAGCAATTTTAAATATTTTCTTTAAACTTTCTTTAAACATTGCATGTTCCCATCTCCCTTAATTATCTCAAGTATTATTATCTGTTTTGATTTTTCCTCCGAACAAGGCCTCACTGTTTTCATTAGCGCAAATATATGACATGCGGTTACAGGGATAATTAAGCACTGAACAATAAAGCGGATTATTGGCTGCTTGCACATTGTTTCACTCTAAAGTCAACTCGTCTACAACTGCAATGAGATAGATATCCACTACAGTGGCCACAGGTCATTTCACAACCTGTAATGATAAAGCTGATACACCACAAACTCTAGTGCTCTCTAGTGGTGAAAAGTGAATAATGTTATTCAAAGACCTGAGGACACTACACCTGTCCACCATCAACACAAGAACAACCAGATTGCAAAAAAACTACAAGAAGCTAACAATAAGCACTAGAGCAGTAGAGTCATTTGCATATTATCATGGTGTATTAAACATAATACCTTTTTGTAATGAGAACAATAGGGGGAAAAATTAAGAATTGTGGAATTGAAGAAAAAAATGGTGGAAACCTGAGTGTGGTATCAGTGCAGTTGCTACCATCTTTTTCACTCACAGAATTGATTATTTCCAGATTGCTCACGCCACACAGTGCAAGATAATTGCAACATAAAAATGAATAAAATAAACAAATAAAGGTCCATAATTAGCAATCAAAGCAGCACTTACAGAAGTTTCCTGGAGGCTGCAAGCTGTGTTTTGTCAGTGTGCACCAGCCGACGGGGAAGATGTCTCGGGAGTCGAAGGGGCACCAGTAGTCGAAGGCGCCTCGCCAGCCGTCAAACATGACAAAGATCTCCTGACCTCTTCTGACCTCTCCCACAGTGGCTGGACAAATCAGGTAGGGGTTCTTCCTGTCTACCGCCTCCATCTTCATACCGGGCTGGAAGTAGTTTTTAACAGGGCAGTCTGGTTCCTAAACACACACACACAAATTACAAAACATTTCATAGTATGATTATATCAACTCAGCCACCATGGAAAAAATCTTTCACGTATTTGAACTAATCACCAAACTCAATTTTGCTAAAAGTTTTTTTTGTAACAAAACACTGATTTTTCTTCTTTTTGCCGTGATCAACATTGCTTGCTGCTGTGTCTGATCCAGTGTGTATGACAAATGAGTGGCTCCCCCTAGTGTTTCTTGCTGATGACTCATATCATGACAGTTAAAAGTTAAAACAACACTAGTGAAGCAATTCATTGTTCATAAATCCAATAATTTATTTTACTCATTGATATAAATGTTGTGTAATGTGTGTGTGTGTATATATAAATATATATATATTACTTTATTTAATACTTGTTTAAAAGCAGGGATGTAGCCATGGCTTTAACTGCATGTATTAAGGTCAACACTCTTTTTCATGAAACTAGGAGGAAACTGATTAATTTCAGTTAAAAATCAGTCAATTTCATTTTGACAACTTTAAGGTTTTACCAGCTTCAGTACAAACTAAATAAATATCAGTGTTGTCCTACAGCAGTTTCTCCCAGCAGTCATTACCTTTTTAAAAGCAGAGGCAGGCGCCATCTCTGCCCCACTCAGCGTCCGCAGGAGGAACATGGGCCACGAGGAGGCATTCATCCGGAAACCTGGACAGAAGGTTAAAATGATCATATATTGTTTGTTACAATATAAATGATTCTACTGTAAGAGATTCTGCCACAGGGTTGTACTGAGGTGCCTGTTGCAGATCAATGAGCAGGACTTCCTCATGTGAATACTGGATGTATCTATAATTTGTGCATCAGTATGATAAAGCACTTTGATTTGTTTGCTATGTGTTGAGTGTCGCCCAAGATAAATAGTCGACAGTTTATCTAAAGTGGGAAAACAGCTGTAGATGAGCACCCCAGACGTATTTGAACTGGACAATTAAGCTCTACTACATGTAGTTATTCAAATAATCTCAGAGCACTATGTTGTACTACCCTACCCGACAAAACCAATGGAAGACTAGGGAGAGTACTGGCCCTTTCTCAGGAGAAAGTTTGACTTTTACCTTTTGTTGCAGTGGTTTGTAGGGGCTTTTTAGTTTATATTTTTTTATGATAATGATATATTTTTTATTAAATGTGTGCGCAGCTGTTAGTGGTATGTATATCAATTATTTAAGTTATGAACAGGGCATATTCAAATCTTGTAAAACCCTAAGGGAATTTAGCGGCATTTTCTCAGTCTTTTATCTTTTTTAAAGGTACTACACATCACTATTTTGAATGTTAATCTCCTATATTGCACTTTTCCCCGGAAGGCGAAGAAAGCATTTACACAAAAGTATTGTAAATGCTTTGTCTGTGTACAGTGGCAGCAGGAAGGTCCTCACACACTCACCCAGTGGCGGCTGCAGCATGTCTCCCGTCCTCTCACAGGTCCCTATTGGTTGGATGTCTGACGAGTCCACCAGTCTCCAGAAGTCATTGGTGTTGTCGCTGCCGTCCAGGCGCAGGCGTAGACGAGTACCCATCATGCCCATCACCGTGGCAATGCACACAGAGTTAGAGTTGCGAGGGTCCCGTGCCTCGAGCTTCATACCTGCTTTAAAGTCATTGGAGGGGGGCACTCTGGACTGCAGGGGACACACCCACACAGGAAACTTCAGTCACTGTCAGAACTCATATGATTAGATCACTACTTACATACTACACAATAAACACGTTACACTGGACTTGTTTTAAACATGTTAGCTCATTTAACTGGGTTCCTGTTAAAAAAGGGCTGATGTAACCTGTCAGGATAGACAGGATACACACTGGACATTTTTCATTTACAAGAAAAAGCTGGCAATGTTCTTAATTTTGTACTGTCAACAAATTTGACATAAAAAACAAACAAAATTGAAAATGCTTGTATCTCATTTTTGGCTTTTTAAGCTGGTTTGGTAAGCTGTTTTCTAAGTAATTGTGAATAGACGATTTCTATGGACTATCTTCAGCCACAGATTCATTTAAATAATGAATTTAGGAATACATTTTCAAGCCCATGTTCACCGTAATGGGGAAACATGGGCCTTATGTATCTCAATGATCACCTGTTTGAAGCAAGTAGGCGACGCTGCAGTGGAGGACGTCTCTCTCAAATAGTCTTCCCAACTGAACGGTTCTAGCAAGAAAAAGAGAGAAGGAAAACCTTGTTTACTGAAAGAGTTCGAGAAAATACTAATATAATATAAGTAGAACTAAAGTATTCTACAATGAACTGAACATTATATACATTTCACAAAATATTTTTTATGAGGAATTAAACATCGTATGTGTGGCCTTTAGTCTGTAATAACTGATTTTCTTTCGGTTGAAAGAGCTGCTGTAAACCTAGCACAGACATATTCACCTTTTGAGTTGATATTGCGAACTTGTTAGCAAACAGTTGTGTTTTGTAAATCCAGTACACAGAGTCATAGCCACGTATTCAAGTCGTGTTTAGGCCACATAGGGAACTACAGTTCAGTATTCACTCTCTTTTAGCTTTGTTTTTGCTCTCTACAAAGTCCTGAGAAAAATATCCTGCTCTTTCGCAGCTAAAAGCTTCACAAAAAGTGGTAAACCAAAATTACAGAAAAAAAAAGACAAAATACATTAATTATTACTGTTATTGCGAGTACTGACACTGATGTGGCTGAATCAAAAAGGCAATAACTCAAGGTTTTACATTTAGACCACTAATACAAAAATAACAAATGAAGAGTAACAAAGCTAACCGTTAGATTTGTCGAGGGCAGAGCCTGCAGTGATGCTGCTTCGTCTCTCCTCTTTTTGATCTGAAATCAGAAGAAGATGGAAGGCTCATCTGAACTGCTCATCAAGATTTGGGAGCTACTGATTCACAGACTGAAATGACTGTTAGAACGAAAGAATAAAACCTGCCATTCTAATAGCTCTGAGAAAGAAAAGGACATCTCAAACATAACAAATATTAAGATTTCTAAATGTCTGACATCAGTGAAAGGATGGTCAAAAAGCCTACCTCTGTGCGGTGTTCGACCCATGATGACCAATTGAAACGTGCTGCTGCAGAGGAGTCGAGGTTCAATAGGCTTTTACCTACACAGACACTAGAGAGAAGACAGATACAGTACAAAAAAGTATCAAGAATATTGAAAAAAATCACCAGAATGTATAGACCCACTGTAAAACTACATTTTGGGATTCATTTATAATGACTCTTTTGGATACACACACTCATCCAAATTTAGAGACCAAGGAACTATGTGCTGCCTTCATGTGTGCCAAAGGATGGATTTCAAAAAAAATCTACTGTTGTTCTTTTTTTTTATAAAAAACTAATTGGGACTATTTATTCATGACTTGCACTGCATTTTAACTACACTGTCATTGTCATGGCCCTGAATCTGCCTATGGATGGCCCTGTTGTTAAGAGGTGCTATGCAAAATAAACTTGCTTGCCTCTTTTTCTAATGTTGAAAAGTCGTAATGTATTTTTTTTGTTTTAAGGATTACATACGGTATTGTTCTAATTGTCAACCAATCCATTGAATAGATCGTACACACACACACACACACACACACACACACACACACACACACATTGTAGTTTCATTTCAGTCAAATACCCTGTCCTGCTGCAGTAAATAATTATCAGAGTATCCGATTTGTAATCTATTTAATTAATCTTATTAATCTACGGCTGACCATGACAAATGCAATATTTACTCCTGTTTGAATAATTTTTAATAAAAACCACAGCGCCCATCTACTTTATGAATGATTTGGCCTCTTTATATTTGTAACATGTTTTTAAGAGTATGGTCTGAATAAGGGACACATGGGCAACTAGATACAAGGTAGGAAAGATGTTTAGTATTTTGAGACATAGTTTTGACATTATTGTTCTGTTTTTTTTATAATGGGATTTGCTGACAGGAAGAAAAATTAAATAATTTTACAATTATAGCCAATAATCCCTGATTGGCTGCAGTTTAATTGCCTCTTCTACTGTCACAGGCTGTAGTTAGTCATTTCACATTCTGTTCACATGACCATAATTCTGTGATATCTAATCTCTTAATTTTGATAAACAGACAATCAAACTGATTTAAAAAAATACAACATAAAGGATGCATTAGATCTACATAAAAACATATAATCCTATAAATTGTGCTTAATAAATCATTGTCATACAGCATACACGAACCAAACCAGGCTGTACACACATGCTCATGTAAGGGAATTGAAATGAAGTGTCCAACAAATGCTAGTATGTGTTGTTTTTTCCGTAAGAGAGGCCAAACAAGTTTGAGTTGGCAGCTTTTGCTACAGTACTAAACTTTACTGCTGATGCACTGTGAGATCAATAAATCAAAATTGTTACCACACTGTTGATGCTGAAAATCTGGGCCCAAACATCCAGGTTCACAACAGCTCCGAGCACAGTCCCGCTCCCTGCAAAGTCCATACATAGCGGGAAAACAAGCTCAAAATAAAGCAGAAGAAAAATACCACCAAAGCATAAAAGAAAGTGATACACTCCAAATTAGATCCAGAAATTCAAAAGAAGGTTCAAATCTCTCCAGAAGCCAGATAACGTCTCCTTTCATTGTGTTTCAAACTACTCTAGCATCTGCAACCTATACTGTCTGTGGCCGCCCTTCCCTCCTAACCTAGACCCCTCTGTCTCTGCAGCGAATCCCACTGAGTGAGAAGGAGCCATAAAGATTCCAAGCTGCCATAAAAAGCCATTAATACGCGTGGATGTGGGACGTCTGCCGCCGACATGAAAAGGATTCCAGCCCTGCCCCTTCGCTCTGTTTCTAGACTGCTTCAGTGTTTGCACTGGTCTGTCTGCCTCACTCAAACCGGGTCAGACAAAAACCTGCCTGTCAGACCAGGAAGCACTTCATTTTTTACAACCTCCATCCCTCTGCTAAAGGCAGCCACTTATCTGGGATTAGTGTAATGTTCACCATCCTCAGCAGTGAGGAGAGCAGAAAAAACCTGAGACCTCTATGGTTTCAGAACAGACCCTAACTTTTCGTTGACAGGAAGAGCTGCAAATCGTGTCAAAGGTAGTATTTTCTCTCATTTGAAGAAACTATTTGGGTATAACTTTAAACTTCATAACATTTGATAACAACACTGTTAGTCAAATGTTAAAGGTGCACTATGCAGTTTCAGGTGAGGGGGATTTGTTTACATTTGCAGAGCCTGGAGTTAGTTTACAAAACATAATTTCTCTACATGGAATTCTTAGTGTTGAATAATACTATAATCGTAAATCAAAACTAAATTATTTTTAGGAACCTGGAACCCAACGTAAGACTAATATATGTTTGTAAACCAAACTGTGGGCCATGCTGCTGTAAACAACAACATGGCGAGAATGTACATAAGAACATATTAACTTCTCTTACACACTTAAAGTTACATAGTGCACCTTTAAGTTATTATGAAGTATTTCACTTGTTTTATTATTTATGATCACACACACTTACTTGTGTATCTTTATTGAGTTACTTCACAAAATAAATGATAGATTTCACATGACGTTACATTAAATTGTCTCAGTCAACCATCTATGATAATGATGCAGTATATTTTCCATTGATTAAGGGGCTGTACAATAATGATAAAATGGTTTACCAAATCCATAATCAGTTGCTTAACTTTATAATAATCTAAGAGCCTACTAAATATCAGAAGTCTGTGAAAAGCAACATAGCTTGAAATTGCTTGTGTTGTTACCATAGAATCCTAAAATGTTCAATTAAAAAAAAATAAACAAAGAAAAGCAGCAAATCTTGTTATTAAAGCACCTTCAGTGTGTTTGTTATTTTTGCCTGATGAATAACTTTGGTGATAACGGATATAAAAAAAAAGTTAGTTAATTTGCTTTTGATCGGAAATTAATAATTCAACTAATTGTTTTTGGATGAAAGTTGGATAGAATTATTTTAGATGACATAAAAGAAGGACAAGAAAAATCCTCATTTGGGATAAATTGAAAGAATGAAATTAAGTGAACAACTAAAATAACTTTTACCAAAAAAAAAATACAATAAAAGTAGAAGTAGTAGGGGTCTTGATTTGTCAGAGGAGCAAGATTGGTTTCCCCTGCATTTATGGTGAGAAGACAGAAGAATAAAAAAAAAGGTTGTCTATTTAGTATGACCAAAACATTTTAAATATATAAATATAATTAACCCAGTAGTCAACTAACAATTAATTAACTATTTTGATTGATTAGTCTAATTACTAAAATGGCCCATGTTTGAAGCTCCAACATGTGAAGTTGTTATGTTTTTGTATTTTTTTTTTTTTTTTTTTTGTTCTTCTGCTTGATTATAAAACTGAAAATCTTTGGGTTCTGGATGTCACCGTGGCTCTGGAATAATTGCAAAGACCAACATATGAATTGATTCATTTAGTTAATAATAGGCAGAATAATAGGCGTAAATAATGAAAATAGATGGTAGTTGCAGACAAAATCAAATCCTCACAACTACACAGCTCTAGGCTCCATAGAACCAGATGATCAGTCTCAAATTATTGCTTGTAAAAATGACAAAAGAGTAATTGATAATGGAATTCACATAATATATGTTAATTGATTTCCTAAATAAGATTTTGCAACTGTTTTTGCTGTTAATTTCGCTCCTTAAGACTTTAAAGGGGGGTTAAAGTGAGTTAACAGCACATCCTACGGTGGGACTATTGGGGAAATAATATTGTTTTTTTTAGGTACCACGATGAGATCAATGTACGAATCCGGATTGAGACTTGTCCTCCTCACGTCATTCTGTCAGATGTGACAGTTTGGAGACAGGAGAGTCAAAGGATTCACATTACTGCCGAGAGGCTGAGGGGTGTGAGCCGCTGCAGGGCGTCACCTCCAGGATGGGAAACTTACATAATCTTTCACGATCCAATAACTTTCATTATGGAATCCTTTTTCTTAAGAATAGTTTTTCTTGGTAGCCAACCATCTGTCTGTGTTGAAATACCTCTGTGGCATTGTGGTATGTGTGGCTGCTGAAAAAATATATATAATTTCTTTCTTTGGTCTGCGGGATTTAAGTTCGGAGGAGGAACGACTGAATCAGCAGAAGATACAATTTAATATGAAGTAAAGTCTGTGACGCATTTTCATTTTCTTTATGGTCACATTTAGTGGGCGGGACACAGTGGTCATTATTTTACAGACTATAAACACTGCTAACGTAACGTGTTATGGCAACTGGCGCTGTACTACAAGGCTGCACGATATCATGCCGAACGCCTTATTCGTCGCAATGAAACCACTGAACAGAAAAGCAAAGGGAAATGTCTCGTGCACAGTTCAATGTCGCTTACACTGTACGCACCAGTCTGCGCCTGCACAGAATACTACACATGCTCTGCTCTCTATAGCTGCAGGAAGAGATTGCTGGGTATGATAGCAGGCATCCCTTTCAAAGAAAAAACCACTAAATGATAGAGAAATAATGAGCCATGAGACGTACCAACCGTTTGAGCTGGCTATTTTGATGGGAGATTCCTCACTTTCTATCCGATGCAAGCCGCCATATTCGCTGCAGCTCCGCGCATGTCCACCACGCAGTGCTGTAATTCATATTTTTCCACTGGAGGTGAAACACAAAAAAAAAGACAGAAAGACACAGAATTGGGGAAATTATTAATAAGTCGTTATATTGAGAAGGATTTTGTTTCATGTGCGGCTTTGATAATAAACTGCGTAAAGTGTGGAAACGAACACGTGAATATTGAAATTAGTTATTTCCTGTTTTTCGAGCAGGAGAAGGTTTAGACAATTCGAGAACAAATTAGATGCAACTGCAGTGAAATGTCTGATTTAATGGTAATAAACGCAGCTGATGAAGAAAACAAAAAAAATGTAATTTCCATAATAGGCTACATCAATGGATTGAACCGATATAATAATAGGCTTACAGTGAACCAACTCAAATATGGCAATCATTAATAGGCTAATTGTAGTCGATTATCGCTGGATTAAATGGCCTAATTATTAATTATTAAATATATATGTTATTAAATAATAGTTCCAACCTTTTAAAAGTAGGCTACTAATTTCATTGTAAAAAAAATATTATAAAAGTCTTACATTCAGAATATGACTTATACACAACTATTATCAACACATTGTATGCATCAAAACTATTATCAACACATTGTATGCATCAAAAGTAGGCTCATTATGTAGATTTAATGATGTTATATGACTTTATTATATTATTAATATTTGCACAATGTACATGGTGCCTAAACTGCTGGTTCTGTAACAATGTGTCTTGTGTCATAAAATGTATTTAGTATGGGTTGTAGATACCTTACCATGTGACATACTTTGGCACTATTTATTAGTGGATGTGGTATTTTGTGCATACTTATATTTCTTAATTTGTTTTTTTCTTTCAACGTCAGAATAAAGAAATATCGGTAACACGTTACAATAAGGGTACATTAATTAACTGTTAGTAAATGCTTAATAGGCATTTACTAAGCATTACCTAACTGTTAATACATGCTTATTAAATGCATAATAAACATAAACTAAGCATCAACTAACTTTTATGTTTAGTTGATGCTTAACTAAGCATTAGTTAACGAAGCATTAACTAACCATTAAAAACTAAGCATTGACACTCACTTTATGCTTAATGGGCATTAACTACGCATTAACTAACCATTAATAGCATTAACTTAGCATTAACTAACAGTTAACTAATGTACCCTTATTGTAAAGTGTAACCTAAATATCCCTTGAAGCTAACTCTTGCTCAATTGTAGTTTATTTGACTCTTCCTGTCAAAGAAAGAAACCAATACAATTAATTACTACGTGGATAAAATAAAAATCTATGGGATCAGTCAAATGATCTAATCTGGTTTCAAACGTAAGATATGTTTTGGTTGTAACCTCTGTATCTGGAAAGTAACCAGAAGTGATGAGTAAAGAGTGCAGTATTTCCCTCTTGAATGTAGTGTAATGCAATATAAGGTCAATTCTGTCACTGACGGAATGTTCAATTATTTTAAATATTGATCCCAAATATTCAAATACTTGTGCTCTCAAATAAAATGTGGCCTCAAATGAAGGAGAGAGAGTTCTTTGTCAAGGAGTCTGACCAAATCCAGTTTCACAGTTTATCATTGCAGCTCTGCGCTATGACTGCAGAGTTCAATCTAAAATGTCAAGAATACCCCTCAGGATGATGAGGCTACACTGTCCCATCATTTCAACCCACCCAAACTTAGATATGTTTACGTTAGCACTGTACTTGATTATATAGACTTATTTGTTGTTCCTAACTTTAATATTTTGTGCTACGTTCACCTCTTTCTATACTTACTTCAGTCTAAAATATTTTAAAACACAATAAATGATCAATACATGGTATAAATAAATTATAAAGCTCAATCCATATGCCAGCAGTATACAAATCGCATAGCTCCATCACAAAAAAAAACTGTATGTAGGTAGGTGCATCATCATAGATTTAATATACATAAAAAGGTCAATCTGCATAATAAGGAAGTATCTTTATATTGAAAATAAAGTTTGATAATTACTTCTGTAGTGCATCTATGGTTGTATAAGTTTGACCCCTTGACCTTTAGCCTACTTTTAATGGTGTAGGCCCACTATGTGGTATTAGAAATGGTCTTCCACCACTGGCTGCTGAACCACAAATAAAAAAATTGTTTTTATCTATAGAAAACATTCCATTTGTTCTGGTCATATTAAATTGGTCTGAACCACCTGCTTAAAAACACAATGATTGTAATCTCAGTTATTACACCTGTATAATTAAGGTGGTGGTTAAGAGGATGGTGTGGAGGTCAAGTACACGTGGCCTCTGGAGGTAAGTGATGTAGCCTGCAGCTGCAGAATTCAATTGACAAACTGTTTGATGACAGCTGCTCAGTGTCTGTGAATCCAGTGAATTCACTCTGATTTCGCCAATTATTGCTGTCTTGAAATGAGGTGTAGGTGTGGGAGAGAGTGGAGACGACCTGAAGGCAGATTCGTTATCGCTGATAGGCTACATTAACATTTTCTTAAATAGGGGAAAGTAACACCACTATCAGGACCTGCGAGTATGAAATCAGTTGATAATATCAGCCATGGGCCTATTCAATATTTAGGCTTGGTTTGAGCTGGATTTCATCTTCCCATCCCAAAGTTTGATATTATCACAGCTCATTTTGGATGTAAAAACCACTGCTGGAACGCGCAGACGTCCTTGTTCCTATTGGCTCTCCGCTGCGTCGCTCAGAGGGTTGGCGATTTTGCTGCTATAACCAGCTGATGCTGAGGCTACGAACACGGAGCCTCTGAAGAAACTGTTGGCGGTACATGGATAGCCCGTCATCGGCGCTATGCCTGCGGATTCGGTGTCATATCAAGCTTCCAGAGATTGAGTGAGTAGGATATTTAATCGTGTCACGACGAAAGGGTCCGGGATTTCCCCCCTACCCACACCCGTCATGTCGCTGATGATGTTTCTTCGTCTCTCCACACCATAATTTTCATGGGCATGATGCTCTGTGCTTCACAGATTGGGCTCCCTCACCTCACACGGGCGACGCACCACAGCTGCAGGTAAATGGGGCTTCGTTGGTTGAACAATATAGCCTATGCTACGGGCTGCCATGGATTAAACACATATATTTTGTTTTGTTTTTGCGTGCAAATGATGTCTAATTATGGGTATTACTGATGAACGCTATTTGTGGATCCTGTTGTGCAACACTGTCGTGAACATGGCCCGTCAACTACGTTATAATATATGCACTGGTTGCTGTGTAGGCTGAGAAACGCGTGGACAGCGATGGAATGGTGGTGCGCTCCGCAACGCAGCGATGAGAGAGAGACGCAGTTTCGTTGCAGAGAGAACAGCATTAATATCCCCTCTCTTTCTCTCCATCTCTCGTTATCGCTATCTCTCTCTCTCTCTCTCTCTCTCTCTCTCTGTCTCACCTCATTTGGACACGCACACACATACCCTACAGGCACGCGGACACGCAAGCACCTGCCTATTACATTTACACTCAAACTCACTCATTCCCCTGGGGTTGTGTTTTTTTTCTGCATGCAGACACCAACAGGCGTTTGTTGCAGGATTAATTTTTCAGTATGTTCTATCAATATTTTCAGGACTTTCTCAGTGATGTTGTCACCTTGTTACCATCAACCAGCATTATGCCTGATGGCTGCAAGGAAAAGCAGCAGCTTATCAATAAACCGACCCTGTGCTGTGCTGTGTACCCATTTCATAGGAAAATGTTTCCTTGTGTGCAGAAAGGAATGCATCGTAGGTTGTACCAGTTGCAGGCTTTCAGGGCATATGTGTCTGCTGAGACATGATAGCGTATGGATCCAATAAATCCCTATCTTCGACAGTGACACCATAGACTTAAATGACATGAGCCATGGATGGCTTCAATATCCACCTTATCACTTCCCCTGAAAAGACTTAGCTGCATGGAGTGAACACTGCATAGGAAAACGCCCACACAGGCACATGAGCCAAATCAACATTAAAGTGTTTTTGCACTGCCGAATAAATCAAGTGTTATACAAAAGTAGGACTGGTACTGTGAGAAGCTTTGATGGTTCCAGTAGAACAGCATTCATGTTACAAAAAAAGACATTTAATAATTGTGGTCAGTTCTTTGGATGAATGACAGGAGATCCAAGCCTTTGGATATAATTGTTCTGAGCCTTTTTTCCCTATAAAACAAAATACTCATATCATTTTCTGTGTTGGTCTAAATACATGTAAAACATGCTCTCAGAACCAAATAAGGGCTAAATATTGGCACACAAGCATCTCTGTTGTGTTTTGAGAAATCATCACACACCTAAACCCAACTCAGTTCAACATTTTGAATGTGGCAGCAACAGAGAGCTATCAGTAAATCTACAGTGCGACAAAGTTTAGCTTTGTTCATTTGGCAGATATTTGGTTGAAGACTAAAGTGATGGACACAATTCCGACCTGATGATCGTCGTAGAATGAATTCAACAATAAGGAAGTTATCACAATGATAATTCATCCCGAAGAGGACATGCATTTTTATATCAAATGTAATGGCAATGCATCCTAAAGGTGTTGCCACGCTGGTAGCTCTGTGATGCCATCTTTTGGCACAGCAGTGCTTTGAGCGTAATGCTAACATCAGCACGCTAACATACTCATAGTGACAATGAAAACATAATGATGCTAAGAAAGTGTAGTGTTGACCATGTTCAGCATCTTAGTTTCGTGGGTTGGCATTGTACATTTGCTATTTGGCAAGTTACACTAAGTATAACTGATGCGGATGGGAGAACCAATAGATTTGCCGGGATTTGGTCATAAAACTACAAAAGTATTGGATCACAATTCTTATCACTGGATCAAAAAAGTACGTACGAAATGTCATGATAATCCATCCAACAAGTTTTGAGACATTTCCCCAAAACAAAAAAAACCTTCAAAACGCAAGTTGGTGTTGACGTAAGAAAAAAGCATTAGGGGATCAACAAAATTAAAAGGCTTTTGTTGTCTAGGAACCAAGATTGTTTGTAACCGTAACTGTGCCGTCATCTGGTAGATATGTTACTAAGTACGTGAAAACTTTGACTAGCTGCTGGTCCTGGAGCAATTGTCCAGAGATCCCAAAAGTCCTTATGATTCATCAGCTTGGCACTTCGGATAATGGTACCAAATTTTACAGCAATTCACTCAAGAGTTGTTAAGACAAGTCAAAAACAATTTGCAATCTCATGGTGCCACTAGAGAAAAAATTCAAGGTCTCAACAGTAGGACAGTTCATCCTCTTGGCACCATCAATGTCGGTACAACATTTCATGACTAAGCAACCAATTTTCATTGTGAAAGTTCAGACTGGATCAAAGTGAAGGTCCATCTGAACTACAGTGTGAGACCTGTGCAAAGCAGACATGGCTTGTTAGTTCTTTCAGTCATTATAGTATATTGACTCTCGACTGCCACCCTTGCAGCATCCTCCAGATTGAATGTGTGGCTGAGGGTAAAATGGGTAGTGTGTGGAAGTCATGCTTAAGTCATCCATGATTTAAATGTGTCCTCAAGGAAATTCTGCCTCTCTGTACATCCACATGTCCTAGTTAGCATGCCATCTGTGCCCGGAATAACACTAGTGTGCTACTGCTTGTGCAAGGAATGATGGGAAGTTGGACCTTGGAGTGACCCTGCATATTTTAAAACCTTGCTTCTCTTTGTTTTTGTCTTTGGTCTTCCAGATACGATCGTGTGGAGGTTTGGATAGATGTACGAAACGGACAATCTCAAGATAAAGAATAAAGGAATTTCTGAGAAAGCTGAAACGGCTCGAGTCAGAAGCGTAAATAAAAATAGAAAAAGAGAGTGAGGTACAAGAGGAGTGAAGATGGAATGTGGGCAGATGCCTGCCACATGTCTCCTGGACCCTACAGTTCGCTCAGTCAGCCACTGGTCAAAGCAGGAGTCTCTTTGCTAAAACCACCGTTTTCACCTGCTGGAGGAGCCCCCACCCTCGGTGATGTGATGAATAAGTTTGAAGTCCTTGGCATTGTGGGAGAAGGTAGGTGGTTTTTTACACAGCAGCTCTTACCTGCATCTTTGTAGAACGGGATACCTGAACGTATTGCTATTAACCCACAACTTTGAGCTGAGACATCATCTTCATAGGAATCTAAGTGTCCTAGCACCCTTACGTGCAGTTCACAACATATAGCTGACACCTATTACATCACTGCTGTCAAATTGTGTTCCTCCATTGCAAAGGGGACCGGAGAAGTTGAATAAGATTCTCACAGAGTAGTATGTAATCCTATCAAGACCACTCTCTGAAGGAAACCAACATTAGTCATTTGTTTACCATACATTCTCAAGTAGTTTCCATAGCCTTGGTTGACCTGAACTCTAGAGAGAACCAGAGGCCTTTATCTAAAAACAAGCTTATATTAGACAAGCCTTTATTACTATGCATTATATTTCTACGTTAATCTTAGTCAAAGGCATCCCTGTAACCCTTACCTTTTCCCATTTTACCTTGCTGTTGATGCAAAATATGTTTTACCTGAAGAGTACGTTTCCACAGCACTAATTTTATCTTTGCCATAACAGAGTTATGTCATTCTGACAGAGTTTTTCCTCTCTAAAATAAATACTGTTTGGATTCTCTCTATTCTAACAGTTGCTTCAATTTGGCCATTTTTGTAGTCAAGCATGGATAAGTCACCATTAATGAAACACCTGTATTGTTGTTTCATATTGAAAGCCCTCCAGCAGCTTAAATGTCATGATCCACCCCTAGGCTTTTAATCTGCCTGAAGTGTTGAGTTTTCTTCACGGACTGTAACTAACACGAAGCATGAAGTAGTATCTGTAACTGGAAATAATCAGTGAAATAAATCAATATTTTGGTTAAAGGAAAAGAGAGAAACTCGTAGCAGCAGAGTGGTGAGTGTGACATGCCTCTATAGTACTGATTAACTTAAGTGCTGTGGAAATGTTCAATATGGTCACCCCTTATTACTGTTTTTACCCAGCTTTTATTTGGCTGCCCCGATTATTTGAGAGACTGACATTATTTGAAAAAACGAAACTAAAGGAAAACAAGAGAATGACTCCACACACAAGTCCTTCACACATCCAACCGTGCTGCATTTCTTTATTTCAGTCTGCAGTATCTGTAGCTGATTTAAGCGAGTTGGACTGACTCCCATCCCTGGCATCCCTGGCTTCACTCTATTGTTAGATGAGTGCTTATTGTACTGTTGATAATTCTCACAAAACTGTGATCTACATCAGTGCACGTCAGCATACATGTATCACACAGTTATATACACATTGGCTATGGAAAAGATACTGTAAACATTTTTACTTTTTGAATTGTGGAAACTGTCTCATTAAATTTACAAAATGGGATAATTTCCTCTTGTGCTAATTTGGACTCATAAACAAACATTCTTGTAACCTATGAAAGAGCATGAGCTACGTAGAGTAGGACACATGTGACTCAGAGTAAACATGATTTGTGAAAGTGGTGCTATTAAGAGTTTGCAAATTACATTTCTGTTTAAACAACTCGCAACACTAACAGCATCAGTTTGGTCATAGAGGTCTGTTTAATAATTTCTGAAAAGCTGAACTGTGTTCCTTCCTTTCTATGCATATGAAAATGTGTATTTACTGGTTCGTCATAAAGACCTTGTCCATTTAACAAACAATTCTCAGTCTTCAACACATCGCACAACACAGCGACGATGAGGACTGTGGAAGGGAATACTAAAAATAATTGTTGTTTGATCTTATTATAAAAAGTAAAAGTACCGCATTAAGGAAAAGCCCTTTTGTTACAGATGCTAGAGGCAAACTAGGAAAAAGTGACCGTAGCATTCCATAAGCCAAACACAGCTTTAAATCCCAGAAGAAATACAATGGCTCAATATATTGCCTAAATGAATTGATGGATACTTGTCTCCAAGCTTTTAAGTCAAGTTAAGGAAAAACATTAAATGAACTACAGAATTTCACTTATCCCCTGAGCCAACTGGGACAATTACAAACTATACCTATGTGATTGATAGTATGAGGCTGTGTCCTCAAGATGATATCCATTTGTAAATTAGAAACATGATAACACTTGGGGAGGAGCTACACCTTGATTTGTGGTTTATTCATTTGTTTATCATGGACAATATCTCAGATTCTCTCACGTCACGGTCCCTCTTTTTAATGATTTTGTGTGTCTTTCA
Organism: Ammodytes marinus; assembly: GCF_949987685.1. Taxonomy (NCBI): domain Eukaryota; kingdom Metazoa; phylum Chordata; class Actinopteri; order Uranoscopiformes; family Ammodytidae; genus Ammodytes; species Ammodytes marinus. The sequence goes on from NC_137230.1 coordinate 13,497,066, forward strand.
CTTTGTTTCTCCGTGCAGGAGCATATGGAGTGGTGCTGAAGTGCAGGCATAAGGTAAGACCGCATTTCTCCTTTCTGTCATTTGTACGAAAATATTTATGGTTTGTTTAATTGTGGTATGCAGCATTTGTGTTGCATTGTATGTTAAAATCAGACAATGATGCAGAATCATATTGAATTATGTAGACAACGACACTAGATTTGGAGTGTCGGTCATATAAAACTTACATTTAAGGACAATGCTTTGTATTTTATCAAAGGGCATGTGAAGTGACATCGGCGGGTACTTCTGATTGAAGCTCTGTCATACTTCTTTTTTTTCATCAAGTTTTAAGCATACTTTTATCATGCATTTTTTATCTGTATACCGCCTGGAGACAGAAATCAGAGACATTTCTTAAAGGTGCTGTAAGCGGAATGGTTCTTTTAGCTAACTTCCTGTCAGTTACTGCAGTTAGCAGTCCCCTCGCTCGTTCCTACGTCACCACATTAATGCACTGTGGTCTTCAAGCAGCAAGTTATCTAGCATCATCTCAGATCCATAAGTGTGATAAAACATGATAAAAACCATCAAAACAAACATTGGGAAGGATTTGTACCTGCTCCGCCATTGTAGGCGCATACACATTCACCCATCTGTTGCTCTGGCGTGCACCGGCAGTGAGACCATGGAGTGTATATACTATGAGTGAGACGAATGTAGATTTGTAGCGTTCTCTCTTCTGATTGGATAAAAATTTCGGGATACTCCAATAAGTTTATTTGCCGATTACATGGAAAGCAGCTGACTGAGAGATCGGCTTTATGAAACGCGCACAGTATGTAAAGTGTTCACTGTATGAATAAAGAGCGATTTTACACTTATATTAACATAAATAAACCGCTTACTTCACCTTTAAGTATGCAGTTGTTGATTTGATATGATTTTCTACTTCTTTACATTATATTCATACAGTATATTAATCTAGACAATACTCATCATAATTTTAGATTCTGAAAATATTTGTCAGTTAGAACCCTAAATGAAAAAAAACGGACTGATGATATATAATTTAAGTTGTATGTGCTTCAAGTTAATGTAAAAAGTAAGTACTGTTTATCTCCAAAAAATGCATTGAAGCATTGACATTGGCATAATCTATCTTAGAAATAGAAAAGGTCTCTCTTTACTGATGTGTTAGATATCTTCTGTCCTGCCTTACTGTCTGGACATATGGGCATACTGTCTACAGTATCATGATGTCACTAGCTGCTTGCTGTGTGCGAACCCATAAACCGAAGTTACGTGGTACTGACCTACTCTCTCCCATGGTTTATTTATGCACATAGTATGCATGAATCTGAATGTTCTCGGAGGAAGACTAGTGAATAATGTGGGTTTCAACGGTGGCTCTCCAAAAAACTATTTAAATGTATGCCATTAATGTGCTTGGTATGCATAAAACTGAGGACTGCTGGTGTGACTCATCTGGCAAAACCTGCCTTACATGACTGCATGGTTCCCACTCCCAGCGTATGTATTGCTACTGTGTGTGCCTCTACTTGCGGTTCCCCTGCAGTGTTCATTAAGCAAAAGTAATGTTTGCAGTCTGTGAAGTTGCAAATCCTAAAGTTCCTAAGTGATTTATTTTTGGGGGAAAAGCTAAAGAATAGAAAAAGAAAAGAAAAACCTAATAGCAATGATCAAAATAGCTCTTAATATTTTATGTTTACTTAAAAATAATTATCCCCTGAACTTACTTGTGCTAATCAGCAGCCACTGTGTAAACTTGCGACAACTGTTAGATAACAAGCCTTTAAAATGACCTAATCCTTAGAAAGCTTCACAAAGTTCAACTATTCAAGAACATCAGTGAATAGACTTAGGAAGAACCTTGAATGCTGATTATCTTTAAATCCATCAACATTGTTATGACTGAAATAACAAACTGACAGGAATGAGGTTAATGGCATCTAACTGCAACTATTTTAGCAGCTTCATTCAATGCCCCATTACTGAAGTGATGTTAACTGAGGGTGTATTCACACATGCCGTGTTTAGTTCGGTTGAAACGAACTCAGATGCAGATTCTGCCTTCGGTGCGCATCTTTCAGGCAGGTGTGAATACAGCAATCGCACTCGGGTGCGGACCAAACAAACGCTCCGAGACCCAGCTGAAGAGGTAGTCTCGGTGCGTTTCCAAACGCACTCTGCTGCAGTTCGTTTGTGGTGTGAATTTGTTCGGACTCGATCCGACCCAAATGCAGGAGGCACTGTGCCTTTTCTTTCTTTTCTTTTTTAATAAATAGCCGTCAGCTTCACATTATGGGAAAGTGTTGTTGTCGCCATTGTTAGGAAGATTAGTTATGGTTTGACCGGGAGCCCAGAACAATATATTACATTTGATTGAGAGGACGCGTAAAAATGCTGAATGTGTTCAGCGATCAGATGAAGGAGAGGGTAGCGTCTCCCGCACAGTGCCAACAGGTTCACGCTGCGCAAGAAGTGTGTGTTTTTATTTTGCTCCCCATGTACGGGACCGTCAATACTGACCCCGTGTCAGTTTGGAGCTGAACTGCGCCGACCCAGCTGATACACAGCTTAATCAGCTGAGTGTCAGCTTGAGCCTATTCTTCTTGCGTGACGCGCGTCCAGCACCAAAAATACAGTAAAAATTATGTTTCACATCGTAGGATACAAGCCACATAACGTGGCATTGACATAGGGCTACACATTATAACCATATGAAACAACAATAATTTGATGTTTTTCCTCTTTATTTATATGTTAGATGTAGGCCCTTTTATTATTTTTAGCCCTATATTATATCAGTGTTTCCCCCAGCGCTTTATAGCTAAGGCGGCCGCCTTAGCAACGCCAGCCCCCCGCCTTGACTACCACCCACCCCCCCAAAAAAATAAAAATAAAAAATAAAATTATTAATTTTTTTTTTTTTTTTTTTTTTTTTTTGTGCTGCACAATTAATGTACTAGCAAGCGCGATGTGTACTTATACATGGTCATAACTGCGCGAAAGGTAAAAAGCATGTGTCTCCAAGCGTTTCTCTATCAGCTGCTCTGTGTCCGCGGCTTTGTGCGCGCGACCGTACTGCACCGCGCGACTACGGCATGCACGCGGGAGAGTTAAACGAGCAGAAGCAAACCGACATTTAACTGGTGGCGATAATAAACGCGGTGCAGTTCTATGGGGATATTTAGCTGAACAGAAAGAAGTGCTCTGCAAAGCTAGAACAGTTTAAGACTCCACATCACCAGGCCCGGATTAACCCCTTTGGGTGCCCCAGGGTGACTTCACATGAAATGCCCCTGTCCTTCAACTTTACACAACATTTTAAAATGTACTATGGCATTAAGGCCACAGATTTACAGGAAAGTGTAGCTAAAGACAAGTACAGACTCACCACACAGACTACTACAGAAACATTTAGATCCAACCAAAAATCTTGACACTGACAGGAGTCTCATACTAGCCTTGAACTGATGCTCAAATCAGAATGCAACACCCATCACCATGCAACACGTCATGATGAATATAAATATTTCCATAATAAATGACCTTAGGGCATACAAAGAAAATAATTAGCATGCAGGTTTAACTCTCCTGCATAGATTTATTTAAAAGTGAAGACAACCTAGAGTCACATTACTTTGTAGTGAAGTGATATCTTTATACCATACCATCATAGCCTAATTGACGTTGATCTAATTCTAAATGGTCTCTGGGAATTGTAGTAGGCTATGTTAAATGTTAGACATCAGCATAATAAAGTTCATCATGTTCATCTCTAAAAAAAGGGATCTTTTATTAGGCCTTGTATAGCCTACACTTCATCAACGTTACATTCTTATTACTGAAATTACTCTGTATTGAAATTTAACCTACTTTAACTTTCTTTAGGCCTATCATATTTGTTATGCAAAGGGAGAAATACTAAACCTCCTTTATTTGGATCGAAAAGTATTGTTTTATCACTTAAAAGTAGACGTATCTCGTGAAATAACAAGAAAGATGTGTGGGGAATGGGGATATATCTCGTTTCTTGTTTAGAAAATGTCCCTCGCTTTTGAATTGTTACTCCTGGTTTCATATTCTGCTTCTAATCGATTGTAGTAGGCTATGTGTAGCTCTTCTACGAATATGTTTCTAATAGGCCTTCAAAATAATACTAGAAAAATAACTGCATCCGCAATAAAGACGCTACTTCCGACGGCACATGCAAGTCGAGCCAACTCGGAGCTGTCGGGTTTCAGTCAGGCTTTTTGCTCACTCCCCTGTCTGGGCTCTAATGAGCCTAGTGTCTCTCTCTTTGCACCTGTCCATACCTTTGTGGCGTCACATCGGCTTATAAACTCACCACAGCTACACATTAGCAGATAGAAATAATGGCCGATAAGCCTTACCTTTTATAACTTATTCCTCCATTTCTTGCTGGCAAAAAAAAACTTCCGACTGAAGGAACATTTTGATCCGAGGCTTTTGTTTACATAAATTTGGCGCGGTTTGGCGCCGCTGCCGCCGTGTCATTGTGGACTGGTCCATGATGGGGGAGGGGGGCACTTTGCTTACACCCAAGTCAAAATAATAATAATTTTTCTCATTAATAATCTTTACAATGGTTCATTTTGTACATGTTTGTGTATCTTCCAGTATATGGCCGATATACAATTAGAAAAAAATGTTTAGGGTCTAATCATTGTCCTGATCATTTGGTGCCCCCCTAATGGCTATATTTGGCTGGTGCCCCAGGGCACTCGCCCGATTCTTTATATGGATAATCCGGCCTTGCACATCACCGTGGCAACACAACCTATCTATCAGCTCAGACAGCGCAGAGAAAAGTTTGATGAATGCATGAGAGTGATGGCCCAGCCAAGTTTCAGTAAGTGTTTACAGAAGTGCCACACTGTTACTGTCTTTGACCTTTGGAGAAATGTATTTAGTCATTTTAAGGGGAAAACACATTGTATTTATTATTTCAACTATTGAGTTATTTTTCAAACAGCATGCTAGTGTAGGCCAAGAAGATTTATTTTCTGAATTTTCAATGCTGCTTTATTTTTATGTTTTAAATTTGGAAATACATGTTAGAAAACGACCAATAAACTCTGTATTTAAAAAGAAATCAAGCAAGTAGGCTAAAAACAACCATTAATGAATTATAGGCTATCGCATCACAATAGGCCTATTGTCCACAATAATCGCACAACAGCCCCTCATCCAAAAAGGAACTTTAAAGTTGAATTTTCACTTTTATGTGCATACACATGTTGAGTGTATGGTCCATTATTTGTATTTAGTGTGTCTGTATAGTATTGCACCAAAACAGTAGAAGTTTTCTTTAATTGTGCTTTGTACTGCATGTTTGCACATCATTTGTACCTGCACATAGCAAACAAAATTGCACAACTGTAAGGTCAGTGTCTGTTGTATTCAAATTAACAGTTTATTTCTTTACTGCGCATTGGCATCTTTGAGCAAAATACCCCCCAAATTTTCGACGCGCCGCGCCTCCGATGACCCAGGGTAGTGACCACCTTGACTAAGCCATTTTCTGGGGGAAACACTGTATATCAATGATATATATTTCGCAGTTTTAACTTCGTGCTTCCTGTTTCTCTCCACCCCAGAATGTCTGTCCAATGAATGAATGACCTCAGATCACGTGTGGTTTTGCTTCGTAATGCTGGTTCACTTGCAAAAGGGGCAATATGAAAGTGGACCACACCAAACAAAAAAAATCAAAACTCTATTTGGTCTGGACCAAAGCAAGTGCACTAGCGGACTTTCCCAGTGTGAATACACCCTAAGAGTTTAATATGAATGAAAGGTTGTCCATCAACAATCATAAAAGCCATTTTTCATGATTCATCCTAGGCGTGAGCATGGCACACCTGATTTGAAATTAATCAATCCACACTGTGCAGCTCTGACTGTTAAACAGAAAATAAAGTCTGCACCAATCAGTTCTGCTTATTTCGTTTAGTGCATACTAATAATAAAAGGTGACTCATATCAACATTTTGATATACTCTGATCTGCGCTCATATGGATTAAGCAGTAAGGGAACAAAGTTCACAGAGACTCCAGTAAGAAAATCCACATTGAGACTATAAAGGGCGACAAAACATTTTTGTGGGGGGAATGTGAGGGGGACGTGTTCCCCCCATCCCTATTGGAATTGACACCCTTGGTTAGCTATAATTGGGTATTGTATTTGTAGGTGACAAGGTCGGTTTTGGCTCTTGGGTTCAGTCTACACTGAAGTCTGCGCTGAAGTCCCAACTTATTCATCAACCACCATGCACACTTAGTTATAACAGTTAGTTAATGCTTTATAAGAATTACTCTATTGTAATAGCAATTACTAAGCATTAATTTACAGTTAAATAATGTTCCATTATTGTAAAGTGTTACCGAAACACCTTACTCCACCAGCAGAGCGAGAAAGAGGACCTACATTTACAGCCACGAGAGAGGATAGCGTAAAAGATCGAGAGACATTTTTAAACATTGATGGTGCTGCTCTTTTAAAGTTGGTTTCCTTAAGGGAGGATTTAGAGGAAGAAAGAGTCAATCATATTTCATTCATGGTCATCATCATTGTTTACTGCACTCGCTTTGAAGTGAAAAACAATCTAGATTAATACCACCTCCATTGCATGGCAGATTAAAGGTAAATTCAACTAAATTCGTCATGATTCATAATTCATTACTGTAAGTGCTTGGTGTCTGCCCTATGGTCCTGTGAGTTCCATTTGTGCATGTTTTTTTTTTGGCTCTGCATTTGTCCCTAGACCAAGTTCTGTAATTGCTTTGCTTCATGAAAATTTCACACGAGACATAAATTATATACATTTGGAACCCAACAGATTCAGGTATAAGCTTAACTAATGGACTAAATGTGGAAATCCTTTTATCACATTTCCTAGTATCATCTCCCACATATGTCTTTCTGTAATGAGGGGAAAGCTGGGGTGTTGGTTTCCTGATTAAGGTCTTTGTTAGCTAAAGTTGACCGCTGCATTTGTAAAACACACTTTTTTCGATCTCTTGTTTAGAGAGGACCAAATGTATTGTGTATATTTTTAGATGGCTGACAAATGAAAGGAACAACCTGAATAAATAAATGGAGAAACCCAATGAATGCAAATACATCCAGGCAGGTGCATTGCACATTCAAATTAAGAAATTAACATCCAAATATACTCTCTCTGTGGCATCTAAAATGCTAAGCAGACCCAGTGTATTCTGATTTTGTATCAAGATGGCAATAGGAGAAGATTGTAAGAGGCTTTAAAAGAAGCTAAATTGATGTTGAAAGGGTGGCAGGAGCCTCATTCACAAACTGCTGAACTGACTCATGTTTCAATAGGAACAGTGAATTAACTGACATCTGCAATTAGATCTATGGGAAAGACATCAACAAATAGGGTCGGAAATTGAGGTCAACATCACACTTGATGACCATGATACTTGTGCATTAGTGCGATATGTCAGGAAAAACTGACGAGTTACATATAGCAACTCAGGTGACTGAGATTGTCAATGTAGGATGAGGTCAGACTGTGTCAGCAATAACAATCTGTCCACAATTACATAGAGAGGGATATTAAGTAGGATTGCAGTGCATACACTCTCATTTACAAAGATGAATGCCCATTTGAGAGTTTATTTGTAAAAAAACTGGAAAAAACAGGGGCACTTGTCTACAGAGATTTGGAAAATCAAATGTTATGTAAGATGGGTCATCCTTCACCTTATTCTCCACAATTGTGTGAGTGCTTATGTGGTACAATGATACAGGCCTGAATGCTTGACACCTACAGTGATGGGCACCATTGGTCCTGCTATGTTGGTGGGGGACACGTTGTTATATCTCGGCACCAGATGGCGCTGTCTGTGAAAATGTGGTATGGAAATATCCAGAATCTGGATCAGAGGTCACCTACAAAGTCCTCTTTGGAGTAAGACAGTTGTATTTGAGGTGAGACGACTTTATAGGGTTCTTACCCTAAGTGTGAAGGGAAAGTTATAGTTTAGCTTGTTGTTAGCTAGCTAACTAGTTGTTAGATGGTTGTAAACCTTGATACTAGCAAGAAATTCCAGTTGGGGTTGGTCGTCACATTCTCTTTGGGGTTGGTTGTCACATGTTTTCCAAAGGCTGCAGCCAGGAAAGCAACCCAAAACGAAAGAAAATGTTAAGCTGTATCCTATCTGACACCCCAGAGATGGAGAGCATAGAGCAGGAAAAGGCAGCTAGCATGCAATCCAAAAGACAAAAAGGGCAACAAAATAAAATCAACACAGTGCATCCCAATCTAGAGCTGCCAGTGCCAAGGCTACTGCACACCAGTGCACTTTACCCCAACTGGGGAAGAAGAAACAGAAGAGAAAGAGACATGATGAGGAGGAGTCTTCATCAGATGAAGAGGATAGTTTTTGTTTGGTTTGTATGGAAACGTTCTCCAACAGCCGTTCAGGGGAGGTACGGGAGAATTGTTTGATGTGCAACCAGTGGGCACACAAGATCTGCTTAGTTGGAGTGAGCAGACCCTACATTTGCCATCACTGTAACTCAGGTAGTGCATGTGTGTGCCTAGTTGAGTAGGCTATTGGTGTAAGCCCTATTTGTTTTGTTCTTTATGTTGTTACATAGGGTGGTCTAAATAAGGGTTTCCTGTTCGTCTTCCTTGCTCAATTTTTAAACTGTCAAATATAGTTCTGCCTTCTTTTTAAAAATGTTCCCATTAAGATAACATTGTGACATAGTATGTGGCAATCTTCCCAGGAATTCACACTAATGCCCTCAGGGCGGCGCTATTATTTAATCAGGGCAAGAACAGTGAAGTACTCCCACTCTTTTATCCCTGCAACCATCAGGTCACTAAATGATGACAAAAGTCAGGAGTAGGTGGAGAGCACACCACAGTGTTGCTGGGTGTTTCCAGGTGGTTGTTACTGACAGGCTGAAATGAATGTGTTTGTTGTACTGTGTTGTTTTTGTCTACCTCTTACAGCTATTTATAGTATTTATTAAATACTAAATTGCCCATCTTGGGATAAATAAAGTTTTTCTGATTCTGATTCGTGATGGGGTTGGTTGTCACAATGTGTCAGGGTGTCTTTAATGGTTAATTACTTCTTCATTACAATAATTTGGAAAATGAGAGGGATACACATTTCAAGCCAACATATTAAGTTTCAATTTAATGTAGGAATGACTATTGAAAGATGTCTTGGTGATGAACAAATCTCAATAGAGTAAAGAGTGTGCCTACTAACCCCGTTCTCCCCTATATTATGTATAAAATACTTTTGTACTTTTACTTAAAGCTGGGGTGGAGGATTTGGGGAGAAAATGGCAGTTGGGATAGAGATTGGAATCCAAATACCTCAAACGCTCCACTTCTCTTTGGTCCCTCCCCTATGGTCCCTCCCTGACACGCTCTACACCAACTAAGTTGTGCCAAAGTGAATGGACAGTCCCAACAGCCAATGAGAACAGAGAATTGGAGCCTCGCTCTGATTGGTCAAAGTGTACAGCTCTTGTTAACTTTGACCAATCAGAAATCACATACCTCAGCTTTAAGTAAAATTGTAAATGAATAATTTTTCCTTGTAACAGTAAGAGTGTTTCTACAGTAGTATTGCTACTTTTAGCTATGAGTACTCCTTTTATACTGTAGTTATTTATTGAATTCTAAAGTGCCAAGAGATGTGTCAAATTGTTCAATTACTGCGAGAGAAATAGCAAAGAACGTCAGACCCAGCAAGTACAATTACTTCAATCGTTTTAATAAGAAATGTAACACATTTAGGATGAATTTAATTCTCAGCAAATACATCTTCTTTGAATACCAGCTTTGAAAGTGAGGTTATGTTGAAGCCAGTGTCCTTTCTGATGCACTAAGTTACTACTAAAAGTGAGTTGTGACATGTTTCCAACTTCCACATAAGTGTAGGGGATTCATTTTCACACATAGAGCTAGAGACTCAGACAGTAGCAATAAAAGGTTTTTAGCTTTGCTGCAAGAGAGCAGTAGTTATTTTTACTTTTCTCCGCTGGAAGCAGGGCACAAGAGAAAAAGGGTGGCGGAGAGAGAGAGAGAGTTTGTATGAGTGATGGAGGGGAAGAGATGTAGAGGGAGGTATTGAATATGGAGCCTATGCTGATGGTAAATGGGTCACCCCATTAAGACTCTACAACAGACATGTGTGTGTGGTTGAGGGAATCTCAGACACTCTGAGGACTCGGCTTAAACCCAACCAGGTGGCTCAGAAGAGATTCTAACTACGAAGAAACTAAGTGCATTTGAAGATCCTGTATAAATGATGTATACCTTTATAGTACCAGTATGTGTTTGACAGGACATTTAATAAGCTGAGCGAATGTGTGCTAGCCTTTGTGCCATGTACTGCCACTTTATGGAAGTGTTTGTATTTGCGTATGTGGGTGTGTGTACGGACTGGAGGCTAAGGTTTTATCTTGAATTTGGGTTTTTGGAGAGACAATAGCTCAACCTACACGCTAGCCAGTGTTTCCTGGTGCGTGTACAGTATTTATATGCTTAAGCGCTGAAAGCCCATGTTAAGTAACTATTGGCAGTTGATAATTAAGTAGTTTTTAAAGTAAAAACTCAAAACAAAGGAAAAGAGACTGTGTGCATAGGATCCTCATATGCCGTTTTAAATCTCTTTTGTGAGGTTTGACTGATGTCTTGATTAGATCTTTGAAGAACAAATGGATGAAGTCTTGGTGGATCTATCATGGTTGATGTCATTTTATAGCACAATATTGATAAACATTTTGATAAAGTATTCTTTCTGGAATAGTAAGTGGATCTCAAACTTAAATTGTTTTACTAAGTTGAGAAACTTGAATTATAAAACAGATGGAAAGGTTTTACATGTACTGAATTAAATACAAGACAAATCAAGAAACGTCATCACGTTGATACTTAAATCCTGAATCCCCTTTTTTCCAATTTAGTATTCTCACAATGAAATCTTCTTAACGGACATTTATTAGATGTTGAGAGACATAATTGCAGCAGCTCTGCATTTCTAGGGGGCTTTTTTTGCATTTATTATGCAACACTATGGTAAAACATACATGGCGGACCTTTCTGTGGGGAAAAAAGCTAAATGTTCAAGTCACACCTTCAGTCACATTTTGTCTTGTTGGAGCTTTAAAATCCATTTAATTAATTGAATTTGTTCCTCGAGTGAAGAGAATGCATTGTATTAAAACAGCGTGTTCAGTCAAACAATCGCCTGTTGTCCAAAGCTTAAACAAAAGGACAATAGAGGAACATGAGAGTATAGCAGCGGACAGAGGACGACTGGCCTGCATGATGTAATTCCCTCTGGGTGTCTGTCTTTAAACACCCCAGCCTCAGCATCCAACAATGAGATCAAATAGATGTGGACACATGTCAGAGAAGCAGATGGATTCACATTTAAAAAAAATAGAATTGAACTTGCAAAACAATAACATTTGTCTTTTATAAATATATTTTTACAGGACGCTATATGACACACAGCACGTTGAAGCACGTCAGGCAGCTAGCAGCAGTAACTTCAACACAGCTGAAACAGTAAAGTAATTACTGCAGGTGATAAAAGAAGAGAGCAGCACAGATATGAATCAGAGGCTCCACTCAATATCAGAAGCGTGTATACAAATTTGCTGCTGCTGTCAGCAAAATATGCCAGACGTGAGATGCATTGTGACAAAAGCTCGTGATGTTAGAGCAGGCCTGCAGTGAACGTAGGCAAAGCTTCACTCACACATGAAAAGAGACTGTGTGCATAGCTGTGAATTACTGATAAAAATCATACCAGCATGACGCACTTTCCGATCAAGGCTCTTGGTCTCCCTCCTCATTTATCAAGGTATATATATAGCCTCACAAATATTTGCAATGTTCTTTAACAAGGCCATAAACACAGAGTTATATCCTCTTAAACCACATATTTCTTCTTTACCAGTTTATTTTAAAAATCTTCCGCTGCATCAATTTCCAGGGCTCTGACCGCTGACATGTACAGTATGTACATGTCAGCGTCCCCTTTTGTTGTAGTTTTGCACTGGTATCAGACAGCTTGTTGGGTACTCACCAAAACACAGTATATTGCATTGTAAAAAAGTATGGTTACAGTTGGTAGTTATTGTTTACTCCAGCAATGATATAGCCGGTAGGGATGTGTCCAACAACCTGATGTTTATTGAACACTCAATTTCATCTTGACCTGTGTTTAAACCCTGTGCAAAGTTGCTGCAAAATGACAAGTCTCCCCAGAACTAAACAATTTTTATGTGTTTTCGAGTAAACATAACAATAGATTTATTACATTTGTAAACTGTAGCTTTTCAGCAACTGCACAGCCTTTGATGCCATGGTGAATCTGCAATCCTACCAGCTTGTAGAACTCCGGAAAGGTCGATCAAGCAGGAAGAAGCTGAAGCAGAGCTAAGATGCATATAACTATGCCAAGGATGTGTTGTTTTTTTATGTGTGTAAGTGCCCTGTGGTTAAATCATTCAAATGAAAGCACCAGTATGGCTCTCCTGTCCGCATTGCCATCATTTGGGGACATGTTTTTCTCTTTATGTTGAGAATGGGCAGGAAACCAATTTTATTTTTTTAAACCTTTCTCTTTTTCTTATTTCTCCTTTTCACCTTTCGTTCTACAAATACTTTACTTACTTCTATTTTGATCTCCGTGTATCTTTGTATCCATCTTAGAAAGTGGCAGAGGCACTTTGTTTGGCTCTATACGTGGCTGTTCTTTTTTCTTAACACAGCTCACGTTCTAATTTCTTTTCACAGGAAACCAATGAGCTGGTGGCCATCAAGAAGTTCAAAGACAGCGAAGGTAAGTGAGGGAACGTAGGGGAGGGAGGGAGGTAAGGAAAGAGGAAGAGCCAAGCAGCCATATAATTTTCTGTCTCTTCCGTTTCTGCACAGAAAATGAGGAGGTCAAGGAGACGACTCTTCGGGAGTTGAAGATGCTCCGGACACTGAAACAAGACAACATCGTGGAGCTGAAGGAGGCTTTCCGCCGGAGGGGGAAACTCTACCTCGTCTTTGAATATGTCGAGAGGGTCAGCCTATACTCATTTATATTTCACTCACCCGTGCTCATGTTATTCACCCATTATTTCTTATATACCGCTGTATCCAGAGTGGAAGTTTCAAAACATCGAGCTCGATCATAAAAAAGAGGAGCATCACCATGGCAACATATGAACTATGCCATCAGTGAATAATGGTATTCCCCACTGTGTTGCCAAGGTATCCAGCCAAGTGCTTGTTTCACGACAGCTTTTTATTTCCATATTGTACTCTAGTCATTTTAGCAGTGTGTCCCCCTCTTGCGCCGTGGGCAGGATCATACCAAGGAGAGGAAATCCCCCCACTGTAACAATTATCTCAGAAATACTTGAAAAAAGGGGTCCACCACATTTTTTTGTATTACAGTTCAACCTGCAGCTACATGTTCTAGCTCTTTCTACAGTTTCTACAATATTTGTTGTGCTCTGCAGAACATGCTGGAGCTCTTGGAGGAATTGCCCAATGGCGCGCCGCCAGATAAAGTCCGCAGCTACATCTACCAGCTCATTAAAGCCATCAACTGGTGTCACAAGAATGAGATAGTACACAGAGGTGAGTTTTACTTTTAATTTTTTTTTTTAAATCTATTGCCTATAATCTTTCTGCTGCACAAAAATATCACTTATTTTGGTGTGGAGTCTCAAAATCACTTTGTTCTGTAAACAATTTGAGGTGTATCGCTCGTTAGCTGAGCACGCTAGCTCTCCAACCAGTTAAACGTTCCGAAAAAAAACTCCACAGTGCATAGATGGTTTCTATGAAGTTAAATGTAAAAACAATGCTTAGCAATAAGCCTAAAAAGAAAAAAAATCAACACATGCAACAGAAAGGAAACACTTACAGACGTTGCTTTAACAAACAAGATCATGATGAACAGCATCGTAATTGAAGAGCTGATGAAAGTGCTTATCTAGCATGCCTCCACTCCTATGCCGACACTTCCTGTCACCTGACCAACTGCCCCTGCCTAGGAGCATTCCTTTCTAAAGATGCAGGTACCTGTGCTACACACATTTTAAACAACATAAAACTTTGAATGTTTAATCACAGGGGCAGAACAAGGGGATTGTGAATTCTACAATCAAAAAATAATAATTGATTCGCTCTGGTGTTGTGCCCATTAGAGTAGCTGTTTACCCTCTTCAAAAAATGTGTAACACACATTAATTTGTTACATCTTGATTTTTTGATAAAATATTATTTATAGATATATATTGTATTTAAAGTACATTTTGTATCCTAAGTGTTACAAATGTATCAGATCTTAGTTGGCGAGAATATCAGTTGGACCATCCACCTCCTATAAAGCTAGCTAGCTACCAATGCAAAGTAGGGTTTGTATGAGATGACTGCAGCAAGAAAAGTTGATCTAATCTTCTAATCTTATTTTGACAGGCAGGTTATGGGGAAAGGATGGGAAGCGTGACACTTGATCATTATGAAAAATGTTTGAATGTCGACGAATATTCTTAGACTTAAGATAGATTTTGGATTTCATTATCGTAATCATTTAACCAAACTATTTCCCTGACATTTTGTTTTTTCTGGGCCGTTTGTTGGAGGCTTTGAAACAGCATTAAGATGTCCATGTAGGAAAATATTAAAACTAATTAAAACATTTAAAGAGACTTAATTCTTCTGTTACTTGTTTTTATTGGTTGTTGAATGCTTTATTTTTCAATTATACAATAATGACTTCTAAAATCATGGCTACAGCCCTGCAGGCCTGCATTGTTTTTGACTGACTATATGAAAGAAAAACAGATATTCAGGTCAACACTTGACTTACCGGTAATTACTTGTTATGGAGTATACTTTGTAATACATTAATAATATTTCTTCATGTAAACATAAAAGACATCTTGGAGTCTTTTTCACAAGATAATTGTGTTTTTTAAAGGAACGTTAGAGGATTATGAGGGAAGCGAAAGTCATAATTTTTATTTTATGTTTCATAACAATGCACTGGAGCAAGGTAGGAAAGTTTTGCGATTGAAACCCTGTTACTAAGAGCCTATTTGTCTGCATCTCTCCTCCAGATATCAAACCGGAGAACCTCCTCATCAGCTCGGAGGATGTTCTCAAACTCTGTGACTTTGGTGAGTCTTTGGTCTTGTCCTTGGGTTCTTTACACCTGTCGTATTGTCACGTTGAGTTGTAGAGATTAACATGTGCACTGCAGTAAAAACAAACAGCTCACTTGCCTTGTCAAATAAAGTAACTGCTTGTGAAATCAAGGAGTTTGTTTAACAGTCTCAATGGGCTTTTTTTACTGCTGATTTATCAGACATTGTACCATGTGTGTGGATGTCCATCGTAAAGCTGTCAAATCACGTGGGTTTCTCTGCAGCTATTCATTTTGGCCAGTTTGGTTTCTTGTGCTCAGTTAACTGAAAAAAAACCCACCATTAATTCATCACCTTTGTAAGCTGTGTATCAGAGTGTTGATCAATTCTGCCCCTGGGAAGCTGCCAAATCGGCCCTATAAAATGTTCTGCGGTGGTTGTTATCGCAATTAATCTGCCAAAGGTGTATTTCAAGGAAATCAGGTTAATGATGGGCCCCTTCTTCCACCTGTAATATACTTATATATTCTATTGAAACAGCACAGTTTCTTTTCTATCTTTCGCTGTACAGTTTCCCCCAGGTGTATATTCCACATTTGGATGAGTCTTTGCAAAATGACATGGTCAATTAGCTTTGCATAATTGGCTAATGCCAAGCTGGGGTGATATTGGTATGTTATTCACTGTTGGTGCTGGCATTCTGTTTATTGTGATTTTCCATGCCTAAAAATGGACTCTCATGTTCATCAGTTATCTGAAGCATGGTCACAGCCCACCTGCAGTGCATTTACTAATTAGAGTCCTGGTAACAGGAGATGATGGCCATGCTGTTACTGTAGTTGTCCAAACTCTTTCTAACTGGCTTTATACCTTTTTGTGAAAAACTGTAAACGGTCTGAAAATGATCACAGAGAGCTGGATGTCTGTGATATAGTATTAGGTGTGAGTGATTTATTCATTTTCTTGTTACTCTGGCTCAGGTTTTGCTCGTAACCTGTCAGAGGGAACAGATGCCAACTACACTGAATATGTGGCTACAAGGTGGTACCGCTCGCCTGAGCTGCTGCTGGGGTGAGTCTGTTTGTGTGTGTATGGGTGCACGTGTGGGTGGGTGGGTGTGTGTGTGTGTGTGTGTGTGACCATGTGAGAAACAAGGAGAGAGAGAATGGACCTCATATTATTGACTGTTGCAAATCATTCTCAGCATTAATATTTTTTTTTAAAGCATCCGACAGGTGGAGTTTTCACCAGTACCTAAATACAGGATATCAGCCGATACAGAGTACCCGTTCATTATCGGTGCTCTCATTTCCCCAATTTCAAAATCTGTGAAAT
This sequence comes from Ammodytes marinus, assembly GCF_949987685.1. NCBI lineage: Eukaryota > Metazoa > Chordata > Actinopteri > Uranoscopiformes > Ammodytidae > Ammodytes > Ammodytes marinus. Next base: position 13,513,585 of record NC_137230.1, read on the forward strand.
TCACCGGAAGAACTCATTAATGTCTCTGCTTTGACAGGTAACATGAGGCTAGGGATCGCTGTGGCACTGGAAACTTAAGTCAAAGTGACAGCGGGAACTCATCAGAGTTTTAAAACGATTCCAAAGAACCTGTAAATAAAGCAACACACCAGTCATCGCAAACCCACACCCACGATGATGCCAAATCTTTCATGCTGAATTCTTTCCTAGAAATTGCGTTAGCATTGCAGAGCAATGCCAAAGGGCTCTGGGTTGTAACCTGCAGTCATTGGGTTTCTTCAGGGTGCATCAGTTTCTTCCTACAGTCCAAACAAATGCAGGTTTGGGAAAGTGGTGATGAATCGAAAGTCAAGGTGAATGTGAGAGTGAATGGTTGTCGGTCTCAGTGTGTGTCAGCTCTGTGAATTAATGGCCTGAGGCAATAGGGTTACTAAATCTCCGGGGATACATGAGGGAAATAGAGGAAGTCACTAAAATAATGTGCAGCAAAAGTTACCAATAGGATTTTCTATTGGCTGTCATTCCTAATACATCACCTATACCTTCAGTACAGCTTTACAGTTAGTGTCCGCTCCAGCCATATGCAAGATATTGGCAGTGTCTTGTGAAATCATGTGTGTCCAAAACACAAGTGAAGAGACCTGTTTTTTCAGCTTCATAACCAACTGGGCCATTTTTCTTCTGCATATAATACAGTGGATTTCCATTTGCTCTCTAGCTGTGATTGCTGTTGACAGTTCTTTTTATGCCACACAATAACAAAAACAATCTAATTTGTAGGATGACATATTGAACTTTTTTTTCGACTGGGAATGACTGTTCGGCTAAATATAGTATTCATACAGTATATACATATATTTGTTGAGTGTGGGATATTTCCTTATTTGATTTAATGACAACGCTTTATTGTCACTTTGGTATTTTGTCACCTTCATCCAATGTGCAAGAATGTCTATATTATTTAATGTATTGAGAGTTATGTTATTGTCAGGTCCCATTAATAATTTTTTGTGTAATTTTTGTGTTCAACCTTTTCATCCTCATAGTTTTAAAAAGATCAGATCACTGGTTAACAGCTTTACTCTTTTCCCCTTAAAAAGGGGGCTACTTCATCATGACAGTATAACCATCGTGTGCACACTGCATCCTGAGACCAATTGTCTGTTTCTACTGCAGCAATTGCTTTCCATTGCTTATGTTGTTTCAGATGCTTTTTTTGCTGCATTGAATGTCCATTCTAGTTGTGGAGACAGCTGAACGCCATGTAGCCTCACTGCTGTAGCCTGATTTAGTAAATGCCCTGGAACATTTATTGAGACAGCATTTGAATGCCGCCCACTCAAATACTCTCTCCCTCCAACACCACCGCTCCTCTGCTTCTCCTCTGCCAGATCTCTCACCATTTCTAACCAGACTCCTCAAGCTCCGATCCCTCAGACATAGCCATCTTCTTTATGAGCACCTCCATCAGAAAACACAGCATCTACTTCTCTTTATTTCACCGCGCACACACACACACACACACCACTAGTAATGTTAACCCCATTTGTCATCATTCAAATCTTCATCTGCTCTTCCAAATATAACATGAATAATATTTTTTTCTCTCTCCACCCATTTCAGCGCTCCCTACGGAAAGGCGGTGGACATGTGGTCGGTGGGGTGTATCCTTGGGGAGCTGAGTGACGGACAGCCCTTGTTCCCAGGGGAAAGTGAGATAGATCAGGTTGGTGAGCCCCAATTAGCCATGAAACAAGTTCAACATGAATGTATCATCAAGTCATTTAAATAAGTTTGTGTGAGTCATTTGTCAAATTAAAACCTCAAGTATTTTTAGATCCTAGCTTCTCCACTGTGATTATTTGCAGCCTTTTCGCATGAAGTTATACAGGGAAATTATTCTATTTCTCTATTGTAATTTTTTTAAAGTGCATTTTTGAAGGACTTTTTTAAAAAGTTGAAAGCCAAGGGCTGTCGATCTGAATTTGTCCTTGACTTTGACCTTTTGTTGGCAAAACAAAAAGTCCAGTCACATTTATTTTTAAACAGCCCAAAAAGTTTCAGAGCTTTTCTATCTGTACAATATTGAAAGGAATATTTTCTTTCCAGAAATAATGGTATGTGAAATGAATGGAAATAATATGGACAGGGTTAATACATTGGGACAAGCGCTCTCTGGATTTCCGTCGTAATTCTTTCTTTGCCTGCAATGACGGAGATAAAAAGCCAAAGAAGGGTTCTTGTTTCTAACTTCCCAAGTTACCTGAGTGAAAGTGTGCAATAGTTTCACATCAATATGATATTAATGTGTCACACATTTTCAGCCCATCGGCAAGTTGGTGTTACTTATACATTAAAAGAAACAAACTAGACATGGAAAAAAAACTTTAACACGATACACTAGTAGTGTGCACGTATATCGTAAAATCAACAATATATTTACTTTTCAATAAACAGTATAAATGAGCAGAATAATTTTTTTCTGTATTAACAATTGATCAAAACTATCATCTAACTCCGAATTTCAAGCCAAAGTCTCTTATAAATAACAAATGCTTCAAACAACTTGCTGGTCTATTGTAGAGCATTGAAATTAGGGACGGCTGTGCTTCCTCAAGGTACCGATGGAGAGGAAAACATAAATTAGCCTTAAGGAGAGTGACTATTGGACTTGTGCATATCCAGAACTGGACACAAACATGTTTGTCATATCAAAATCATACGGGGATAGTATGTCAGTGTTGTCTTTGCAGCTTGATGTGCTTACAAAAAAATCAATAATGAAAATGTTCAACTGGGGTTCATACATTGTCCATAACCCGATAGTCTTGTTGGTGAGCGAATGCAGTTCAGTCTACTGTCGCACCATACACTATGACACTGCTTCATTTTATCTCCAGCTCTTCACCATTCAGAAGGTTTTGGGGCCACTTCCTGCAGAACAGATGAAACTATTCTACAACAACCCTCGCTTTCACGGAATCAGGGTAGGGAACATTTTCGCTTTTCTCTTTGATCCTCTTCTTCTTTGCTTCTCCTTTCCTTCTACTCCTCCTTTCTTTCTCTCTCTCTCCCTCCCTCTCTTTTGTGGCAGTGTTCCCAGCAGCATGACTGAGTGGATTGGCTATGACTCATGAGATAGGTGGTTGGTGTTCAGTTTAGCAGCAAGTGAAAATGTCCCAGAAGGCTGAACGAGCCTTTGTGTGTGTGTGTGTGTGTGTGTGTGTGTGTGTGTGTGTGTGTGTGTGTGTGTGTGTGTGTGTGTTTGGCCTTTTGTTTAGTTTGATCGAGTAATGGATTTCTGTGTGATTTAAAAATAAACTTTTTTACGTGCAGTACATCTTCTGTATGTTGGTAATCCTATAATAAATAAATAGTAATTTTCAACGTACAAAAAAGTTCATTTTGGATAAGAATTTGATCGTGTGTGTGTGTGTGTGTGTGTGTGTGTGTGTGTGTGTGTGTGTGTGTGTGTGTGTGTGTGTGTGTGTGTGTGTGTCTGTGTGTGTGTGTGCGCGCGCCAGTTTCCCTCTGTTACTCATCCTCAGACTTTGGAGAGAAGGTACCAAGGCATCTTGAGTGTTTTGATGTTGGATCTCATGAAGGTAAAAAAACAAGGAAGCAGAAAAATCACTTGACATTGACGTGATGTGTAACCCATCCATATTCTATCCACTTACATTCCTGTTAAACTTAAACTATCCACGCACGTGTCTCTTCCCATCAGAGCCTGTTGCTGCTCACTCCTCCTGAGCGTTTTCTGACGGATCAGAGTTTGAACCATCCGGCCTTCCAGCCTCTGAGGCAGGCAGAGAGAGAGAGGCCTTCTCCTGCATCTCCCATCCCTCCACGCTCCTCCAAGAGGAAAACACACCATCACGGAGAGAACACAGTTCCTACGAGGTTCCACTCCTTTATTATCTTTCTGTGTCACAGCTTTTACTGGCAGTCATCTTACAATGAGCAGTTTGAATTTAACTCGGTAAACACTGGGACTGGTTTTGTTTTTTGTTAAAGAGGACCTATTATACTACTTTTCTGGTCTTAATTTCTTGTTTTACACTGCTATAGAGCAACCTGACACGAATCACATCACAAAAAAACTATGTAGATTTTTGGGAAGCTCTTTCTCTTATTTTGGCGATCCAGCACGTCCTGTCAACACTTGAGTGTGTGTGCTTCGGCAATCTCCGCTCCCTCCGCCTGTGCATCGGCCATCTCCGCTACCCTCCCCCCCCTCCTGCAAACCCCACTCCGTTGTGATTGGTTACCTTCCTTCCGGAACACTTTCAGTGGCGGGAAGCGCGAGCATGGACCTATAAGGGCGCGAGGCAGATGCGAACAGGGAAGTGACAGCATTACCATACATGGAAACATCCGCGTGGTCACGTCACAAAGTATGCGACGTCACAAATTATGAAAGGGTAGACAGCTTTGAAGACGTGACTTCTCGACTGGCTAGAATAGTGTTTAGTGCTCTGCACAGACACCCCAGACGGTCAGCAGGGAATACTTCGAAATGCATGTAAGTCATTATTTGATAATTTAGTATGGTTAAGCATGACTATGAATCATCATAACAACGTTTATAGGTCATAAAAGTCAAAAAGCATCATAGGTCCTCTTTAAGGGAAAGTTAAACTGACAAAACAAAAAACGTGTTTGAAGCCAAAGCTTTTGAACCTGTTTCACGAGCAGTCCCTTTTTTTTCTTTGTTCAATTTAAGAAGGAGAACAAGTGTCATGCCCAAATCGGCTCCTCGTCAGGAACAGAGGCATCATCATCATCTTGATGATGATATACTGTATGGGGAGATGTCTTTTAAAAGGATAGATTTCTCAATTTAAGACACTAACTCAAAGGACAGACGGACAAGAGACGTCTTCCTTTACAGAAGTTACATTTAACAATTTTTGAGGGACTATTTGAACATTTCTTAGATCAGCTGCAGTAGGATTGTTGTTATAAGTGCAGATTCTTGCAACACAAATAAAAAAGTTTTCTATCCAAAAACAAAAAATGTATGAGCATAATGCCAATACATTGTGAAACCCTAAACCCTTGACTAACCCTATCTGCCTGTCCAGGAGTCACACTAAGAGCACCAGCCGTCGCTCCAACAGCAAAGAATGTTCCAGCCTCCCTCGCCATGGTGACCTCCATCACCTCGGCAACAAGACTTTCCTCAATGGTAACAAACCGCCCCCGTCCAGTTTAAGTCCTACACTCCACCCCAAGGGCCAGTACATGTCTCAGACCCTCAATCGCTCTGCCTCATCCAGCAAAGACCTGGTCAACAACAACCTGCCACACCTCCTCAGTCCCAAAGAAGTCAAGGGCAAGACAGAGTTTGATTTCAGCTTGGGACCTTCCCCAAAGCTGCCAGACCAGGGACATGGGGTGAAGTATGGCCACAGCAAACCTGGCTCCTCTCGCTCTCAGCAGCAGCAGCAGCAGCAGCAACAGCAGCAGCAGGCCGGCCGCCACACCTTCTTGGAGAACAAGACCAACACACTGCAGTCTGCAGCCGAGAAACAACATGGACGACATTCCCACAGTATGGCAGACTCCGCCCACGGGTCCATGTCCTCCTCTTCTAAGAGTTCGGCCTCTTATCTCAGCCTGTCCAAGAGCCACAGCGCTCTGAGCGACGCCAAGTCTGTAGGAAACCTCAGCGATGTTCGACTGCACCCGGACGAGCCAAACTCCAACACGATAGCAGGGGTGGGACCCGGCGCCCGGTTCTTCCCCGCCAGCTGTTTAGACTTGAACTCCCCTACAGGTCCTCCGGGGCCGCCCGGCAGCCCTTCTGCTCGACACAGCGACCGCTCCGGACACAGCCCCGCCTCTCGTAGCAGCGGCAATGTCCGCATGGAGAGCAGCACGCTGGACTCCTCATCCAGACACAAATCAAGACACAAGTCTTCAGCACCAGGTAGGTTCAAGAGTCATTGTCCACTGAATGTAAAATTGCCTTTGGTTACATTCAAGCTATTGCCAAACGAGTTGACACAAACTTGATTAAGCCTAGAACACCTGGGCGTACAGCAGAAAGTATAGAATCCAGGCACGATTACCGAAGGGCGCAGGCTTACCTCATCTAGATGTACAGATGTCATGTCTTTCTTATTTCATCTTTCATCTTATGGAATTCCTCATGGGGGGGGGGGGGGCAGTAGTTACGTCCTATAGCTTTAAAGTATTTATAGCCAGTGCATCAAACACTAGCTCACTCACCCTCAATCATTCCTTGAAGCTCTTAATGACTTTGATCTTTTTTCAATCTTCTCCTGTACTGCGCTCTTCCCCCAGAGGAGGCCAATGCTCCGGAGCTTTTAGACCCAGGAGGAGCAGGGATGCCCTCCGCTCACACTCTGCCTTCTCCACATGAGTCTTATCACTACGGCCTGGGCTACACTTCCCCCTTCTCCTCTCAGCAACGGCCACAACGCCACTCTATGTACGTGAGGAGAGAGCGCCACCGACCACACGCTAACGAGCCGGCCGGCGTGGCTGGGGGCCTGCCTGCACCGGGGCAGGCCATACCCACACGCGCCAGCAGCCTGCAGATCCTCTCCCCTCAGCTGCAGCACAGGACCACCCTCACTGGACACTCAGTCAGCTCTTCCAGAGAGGACTGCACCGATGACATGACAAGGGTTAGTGGCAGACATTTCCTGTGGGACACTAGAACACGGATAAAGGGGGTCCATTATATTATATACATACATATAAATCTAATGTCCGTTTGTTTTCTGAGAAAAAAAATGTGTTAAACCGTTGACAAAAAATTCAAGCCAGCTCATTCCTATAAAAGCACATGCCACTGAATACTCCGACCACAGAATAGTATAACTCACATTGTAGAGAAGGTTTTAAGAAACATATAGCCTAAACTTAAATGTATAGTAGACCAAATAATTACAATTTTAAATTATGAAAATATGAAATTCGGAAATGAAAGACAATGTCTTAAAGGAATAGCAGCTGGCTGGTTTATAATTCTGGAGCTTATGCTGAGTTTACTTCATACAAGTAACACAAGTAATCATTAGGTTTAAAACTTCAAAGAGCAATTATTATTTATCATGGAACCATGATGCAATTCAACCACAAGGTGTTGAGTTTTATGAACCTGTAAATGTAGGAAATAACAAGGAAATAATAATGATAAATAAGAGGGTGAGAACGATGAGGTAGGTCGATGACTAATGTGTACACTTACCAACCATAGCACATTCCCTCACCAGCATTCAATCAAACACATCCACGATATTGATAAAGTAATGTTTAAGATGTGTATCCAAAAATGTGTGTGCGTTTGTTTGCCAGTATGAGTATTTTACGTGTGTGCAGGGACTGTCACTGTCTGTCTCTCATTATCATTGCCTCTGCTTCACCATGCTTCTCCAGTCTGCTTTGACCGTCGCCTGTCCGTCTTCTCAACAGAGTGAACCTTCCCCTAAAGAAATGAACCACCCTTGTGCAACCATCAAAGACTCTACGAGGGACAACACTGCTGCTTTTCATGCACAGCGCTCTAAAAACGAGGTCCGACCCCCTGAATGCTCGCTGGTTTCCATAGCTTTTTTTTTCTGTTTCTACTCAGGTCAACAGCTAAACTGCACGTTGTCGCTGGTATAAATGTAACCTCACTGAAAAGTCCTAAGATTGAAAGTTATAGCTAATGATGAGTAGGATTAAAGGGGGAGTCAGCTATTCTGGAGAATGCTAGTTGTCAAAGTAGTTTTGTTCAAAATGAGTGAATATCTCATCACGATCTGCTACCTGTCCTTACTGTGTCCGCGCTTTAAAAAAATCCATTGTTAATACACAGCTAATATGCTCTGTAAACGGGCATGTTGGCTAGCTATGGTGGCCCCCCTTTGTTTACATACCAGTTTATAAGGCTGTGTATTAAAACTGGATTTCCTTTTACAGCGCACACACAGCTAAGTAGGTTACAACTCTGACTTTGCTATGGAAAACAAGGGTTCAATTCTCAACAAATCCAGTTAGGGTCCTTAGGCAAGGCCTTTTACAACAAGCGTTCTCCAGAATAGCTGACTCCACCCTTAAATGGAGATCATCTGTCACCAAGCTGATACTGAGGAACTCTCTATGGTCCTGTGTCCCTGTGTGTACTTCTGGGTTTGCGTGTGCGTTTGATGTGTGTTTTAGGTCATTATGTACCACGACCCCCATGGAGAGGATGGAGGTTCCTCCAAGGAGAACCGGATGATCTTCACTGAGTCTATGCCTCGACGAGTAGGCAGCTTCTACAGAGGTGAGTAACAGGAATCACGAAAAACTGTGTATAGTTTGTCTTCACAACATGCAGAATTATAAAAGTAAATGTTCAAGCAAGGCAAGTTTACTTGTGTGGCACCAAAGGCAATTGAAAACACAAGGTAAAAAAAAAATCGAATGAACAATATAAAAAAAAATCAATCAGTCTGAACGTCAGCATGCTAACATGTGCTTGTTATTACAATGCTACTATGTTTATGTGCAGCAGTTATAATGTTAACCATATTCACAATCTTACAGTAGTTAAGAGTGGTAGCAATGTAACATCTGCTAACAAGCACATAATGCAAATAACCCTAAACAAATTATTTATGAAGAGGCAGTGGCAAAATGAAAAGTTTAAAGCCTTAATTTGAAAGAACTCAGAGTCGGAGCCAGCTTCTTGGTTTTTGAAAGTGGTGCATAGCAACTGCTTCTGCATGTTTAACTTTGTCCATTGGGACAGTAAGCAGATGTACTTACAAAATGTACTTAATAAACTGCAGCAAAACACATTTAATATCCCCCCACCCCATTCATTTTACTTCTTTTTTTCTCCAGTCCCGTCACCCAGACCAGATAACTCCTCGTCCTTCCATGACGGGGTTGGGCAGGCTCGAGGGCCGGTCATACCTGTTGTACCCGGCGACCCTGTTGCCATGTCCAACCACTCCAAACGGCAGACAGCTTTTGACTGGTGATTTTTTTATTCATTTTTATTGTCAAAACATTTTTCTGGGCTGTAACTTCCTGCAGCGCTGCAAAAGACAAAAGATGTAGATTCAAGGTTGTGTCAAAGAAACAGTTGTTGATTGTTGAAAAAGAAGCAACATGTATGGTCTGTATTATCTGTGTTCTTAGTTGTGATAAACCATAAGAATACATACCTAATGGTAAGGGAAAAAGAAAATGTATGACGGTTTCCACAACTTCCTTTTAAAAAGCCGCCAATCTGCTTATTTTTTTCTTTTCTTTTTTTCTTTTTTAAAAGAATGTTAAATAGTTGAATTCAAACTTAAAATTGAGAATTATCCAAACATCATCAACATACATTGTGCTACTGGGGTCTCTTCATACTGTATACCTGTTAAATTCATTACATTTTCTATTGTAGTTTTTGCACTAGAAAATGAGACACACCTGTGAAGAAGTCACGACTTAATCCTGAGCTCGTAATCACAAACATGAGTCATATGAACAATTTTCCACATTTTCCTCATAGGTCCACTGCGGAAGCGATGGTCATGAATCCTCCAGAGCCCATCAAAGAGAAGGAAAAGCAAGGCTTCTTCAGAGCCATCAAGAAGAAAAAGAAGAAGACACAAATAGTAAGAGCATTTAAGTCCTCACCTGTCATTTCATCCAGCACATGTAAAAATAGGTCCTTTGGTTTGATGTGTTTTAGTTTAGTGTGCAGTAAATGATGCTATGCTTTTTCAACCCTGTGCATATGAACATGATTGTGGAGCATTTTAAAAATAATAATAAAACAATAAAATCTGTGCACAATTTAGCCACTACTATGCAAATATGTAAATATTAGCTGTTGAAGATTAACACTTGGTAGTGCTTATGCCTTAAGTGTAAAAACGTTTTTGGGATATTACACCTTTTTTTTTTTGCATACTTGAAATAGGCATCCTGTGCAATTAAAGATAATTATCGAATTGTAGAAGCTTCCTTGATTTTACCTTGCTAACTTACCACTAATTACTCATTTTATGATGTTGCCCTGTCAATTCCTTTGGCTGGTAATGTTGTAATAACAGAAAGAGAGAGCATGAGTTGTAATAAGGCAGAATTATCCTTTAGTGCAGGTCTGAATTGCTGCTCTGTTTTTCAATGAAATATTCAGCCTAGTATTGATTTTGTTTCTCTCTCTCTGTTGTTAAGTGATATATGTCTTTAGATAGCTGTCAGAAAGATGTTGTGTTGAGCGTTGTGGTTGTGGCTGTCTTCTGCTCCACAGACCGACATGGAGGACAGGAGGAACCCGCCCATCAAGAAAAGCCTTTTCCCCCTCTTTAGCTCTAAGAATAGCTTAAAGCACAACTCAGCTGTCAAAGTCCTACCTGTAGTCGCCTCGCCTATGGTACAACACCAGCCACCCGCGCCCTACCCTGCCTCACCAGTAATCTAACCTCTAACAATCCAGCCGCATGTTAACTCACACTGCACTCACACCCGAATGGCCGCTTCTTCTGAAATCCTATCACGCGCATGTTGACTTTAAAATTCCAAATTGAAAGGATTTCAGATATGTTTTGAGTCTAATGCTGCACGCTGTTTCTGCATCCATTTTGTATGCCTGTAATATATGTCAAAAAGCAGTCACCTTGCATTCACCTTGCATTGTAAGTCATTGATTTCACGCCGCGGTGTGTGCTGTTTGTGTGGCCCACACGTTGAGACTCATCCTTTTTCAAACAAATCATCACTGTATCTCACACATTTGCAAGCACATGCACCCACACATGTATCCAAACTCATACTGTAGACATGTAGGCCTACGGAACCTGTGCTGTTTATTAGTTCTGATATGAGAGTTTATTAAAGGAATAGTTTAACATTTAGGGATATGTGCCTATTTACCTTACCGCGGAAAGTAAGATGAGAAGTTTAGCACCACTTTTATATCCGTCTGTTAAATAAGAGGCAGCTGGTTAGCTTAGCTTAGCATAAAGACTGGAAAAGGGGGGAAACTGCTAGCCTGGTTCTCTCCAGTTAACAAAATCTGCTAAAAACTCTTTTCATTTAGCTAATTGAGAATTTAAAACTGGTTTAAGTTTATTATTAAGGCATCAATCTCTCAAAAGTGAGAATGTGCTGCTTTTATTATTTTATTACTAGCATTTATTTTAAATGTAATCTCTGTTAGTCCATCAGCTTGAGTTCTAGAAAATGATAATGGGCATTTCTCACAATTTTCGGATGTTTCATTGATTTGATGTTCAATTAAACAATCAACAGTTGAATTGATAACAAAAATAATCGTTGTTGCCCTGAAGTAGGAACACTCTCAGACACAAAACATTTGGATAACTTGCATTTTTTTTCATATAAAGTCATCACAAATCACCGTCATCACTTAATGTGTTTGGTCTGGAGCTGCCAGAGGGTTGCATGAAGAACCTCTCCTATTAAAACAAATGAGTGTGCTAACCCCGCCGTAGAGAACAACATCTGAATAAAGGTATTTTAATGTGTTGTTGTTGTTTTTCCTCTGAAATGCTATAGGTCCCTGGTAACGGACAAGAACACCTGTCCCTGCAGAGGAGCTCCAAGTCATCCTCTCACCACGGCAACCGACGGAAAACCCGCGAGCGATCCCGGGACAGAGACCGGGAACGAGAACAGAGCCGGGACCGAGACAGAGAGAGAGAGAGGGAACGGGAGAGGGAACGGGAGAGAGAAAGAGATAGGGAAAGGGAGAGAGAGAGAGAGAGGGAAAGAGGGCGGGAGAGAGAGAGAGTCAATGACTGGCAACCGGACAAACCAGTGGACTCACACTCTCAGGTACGCACACACACACACACACACACACACACACACACTCACAGACGACTCTGGTGTGAAGATCATGGCCCAGAGCACATCTAGCGACATATTATAATTTCATCCGTGATGAAGAGGTCAATCATTTTTAAATGTTATTTAAGTCACAGTAGCTATTTGATAAGGCCATAGACAGTAGTTCCACTTCCACATCTCAGAACTTGAGCCCAAATTCTGTTCAATTAATACCGCATGAAATTTGAAAGACTCCGGATGTATACCGCTTTGTATATACAGTATAAAAATCAGACTAGTGCAAAGGCATTAATAATAACTAAAAATAGCAATGTTTTCGCTGATGGTCTTGTTTGCCGTATATTTATGGTCATCAGATACATTTTTTGTATCTGTTTCCTAAACATTTAAAGTCTCTTGTCATCATCATCAGATCATTGGTCAGCTGTGTCTTTTTCCTCTCCTCCTAACAGAGTCAACCACTCAGGTCCCTCCGCCGGCTCCTCCACCTCTCCCCTTCTTCCTCCAATCAAGGACAGCCTCCTCTTCCTCCTCCCCCTCCTGACCTGCGCTTCCAACAAGCCCCGCTGCCCAACCCCCCGCAGCCCTCCTCCAAAGCGGGCTACTCCGACGGTCGAGGGCACCCAGAGAGCAGGGGGCACCCAGGGGTGAGCAGCAGCAGCAGCAGCAGCTCTGCCCAGGCCAAGAGCCGCAAGCCCAGCTACCCCCTGCCGGGACAGATCGAGTCCAGCTGGCACGTGTCGGCTCTACAGCGGGCAGAGGGCGCTCAGTTCACCCCCGAACAGCTGGGCATCAAACCGGGCCAGAATGGACCCACATTCACCCGGGCCTCCCGCACCAGGATGCCAAACCTGAACGACCTGAAAGAGACTGCGCTGTAGTAAACACTCCCACACACACCCCCTCACCTCTCACCCCTCAAACCACACCACCTCTACTGTGTCTCCATCCTGGAAGTAAATTTGCCAGACGCAGACATCATGGTACTGTAGTAAAACGTTTACACGAAAGCCTATTTTCACTGGATCAAGTCCTCATTCAAAAACTTAGTTATTTTAATCGATTGCTCATGTCTCTGAAATCTACAAAGACTGGACGCTGACAGGTCAAACACAAACACCAGTGACAGTGTTGATTAGGGAAGGGATGCAAGTACTGTATGAGCTGTGTGTGTGTGTGTGTGTGTGTGTGTGTGTGTGTGTGTGTGTGTGTGTGTGTGTGTGTGTGTGTGTGTGTGTGTGTGTGTGTGTGTGTGTGTGTGTGTGTGTGTGTGTGTGTGATTGTGATTGTCGCTCTACCTAACAAGGTCAGAACGTCAGAATGAGCCGATCTTTCCTGTCAAGGAGACACTGCCCGTGTGGCGTCTTTGCTGCCATCTTCTGCTCATACTACACCACTGCAACACACCACCACACAGCCGCTGTCACACCAGTGGCCAATAAACTCAAATGTTTTTTCAAGCTCAGATATTTGATAAGAACTAAAAAAAATATATAATAATAAAAAAATATTTATATTAACATTATTTACTAGATATTTATTTGTTTTGAATTCAAGGATATAAGCTATAAATGACACAGTATGTAGGCTATATGAAAATAGTATAAGGTAATATAGAATTAAATGTGTAATTGCGAGAGCTTTAGTTTTCGACACAAAGAAATGCAAAGATATTAATGTGTTGATAATACAATATGTCAGGAGGAATATTTAACAATGGTGAATGTCCTTTTTTTGTTCAATTTGATATGTTATTTACAGATTTTCACTTTACATTGTGCCATTTTTAACCTTTTATTCTGTTCATTCCATCCAATGTAAAGAAATATTGATAATATACTTGTCGCCCGAAGTTGAAAAAAAGTGCAAAACTGCCCATAACCCCCCCATGACATTTTTGTGATGAGTCGGGCTATATGTCAACAGGGTTTGGTAGCAGCACAGCCAAAGTCAGACTGTTAGGCTATGTGATTTACATGCAGTAATTGTCGGTTCACTCTATGTCCCCACCATTTTGAAAGTAAGCCCCATTTTCAGTCTCTCAATTAAATGTGTTAGTGACAACAGCTTTCAAGCTCTGTGCTGCCATGTTGGTTTTGTCTGCAGCCTTAACAGCAAGTAACAGGCATCATGACTTTGGAACCCATCGATGGTGAAAAGTCAACTTTTCTATAGAGGCTGGACTAACTCAACATTTATGTATTCAAGATAGCAGGAGAGCACTCTGCAAAAAATGGCATACCTCATCTGCGACCTTTAAGACCTTAAATGTTAAGCCTGGTGGTATTTTTTTATCTTCTCTTTTAATGAAAAAAAAAAATAACCCACGAAAAGACTAAAACCAACTATGTTGAATTGAACTCACTAACAACTGCTAGCTTTGTATCCGCGAGCTGATACAAGTTATTGCTTGTTGTCTAAAAACGTTTAAAAAAATACACACACATTAGTGAGTCTTGCATGGGCACGTTGTTTTAAATTGATTGACCATAGTACACCATCCTGCTGCTGTAAATGCTCACTTGAGAAACAAATGTGTATTGATCTGCAGTTGAAAATAGTCCCCGAAAATTAACTTTTTTACCCTGTGGTTCCGTTAGGTGGAATAACACCAGACTTAACCTTTAATGTGTGTGTGTGTGTGTGCGCGCGCGTGTGTGTGTGTGTGTGTGTGTGTGTGTTTACATTTTTCTGTGAGCATTTTAAAAGCTGGCATTATCAAAGTTTTTGCAAATGCCTTTTGTAAATCTGGATTTTGGTTTGCCTCCACATTACTTTTACATTTCATATTAACAGTCATGATCAGGGATGACTTTACTTTAGCTAGGTTATTCATACAAGCATTCACTTGTCTACTGACTTGACCTGACCATGATGATGAAGAAAATTTGTTGTGTAAAAGAATACACTATTTACAGCCTAGGCAACATATACGGCATAGTTTTTCTTCCAGTCTGTCCTTCGTTCCCTCCTCTTCCTCTGCGGTTTGAAAGCTTAACTTAAAGGTGCTACGAGGAACTTTTAAATATTTCTGAAACAGTCTAATTATTCCTATGATAATCCTAAATGACATGCAACAGCAAACGAGACCATCAGTGCAGAGAATGCTATATTTTTTTATAGTTTTTCTTAATGCCTTTGTCATGGGTATGCTCACCCAGGAACAACAGATGACGTAGTAAAAACACTACCGCTTTTGTCCAAATTAACCTAAACTGAATGTTCCTATGAACACCTTTTAAAGAAGTAAAACCTTTATATCATAGGGAGGAGGGAAGGAGAAGGATGGACGCATTTAAGAAAAAAAATCTTAATTCATTTTTTGGCTATGTGGCTGATTGAAAGCAATAACATTCAGAAAGAGAGTGGGACTGATGCAGATTGTGCTAGCCAAATCAGTGGCCAGTTAATTTGGAGCCAAATATAGAATAGAGAAGGGTTTTCCAGTAGTAGACTGTGATTAAAGTGTCCATGTGTACATACAAGACATCGCTCTGCAATACATTTTTTTCTTTATTTTCAAACTGTCCTTGAACATGACCCTGGACAGGTAAATCTGCCCCATGCTGTGTATTATGGGAAAATCCTTGATCACTAAATGATTGTAAAATGACTGCTAATGTGGGTTTGTCTACATCATTAATGGGACAGAGTGATGACAAAGCTTGCCTTGCCAGTGACCCGAAGCCTTATATTAGCTTAACTGACTCAAGACTTAAGATGGAAAATGGAGGCTTTCAAACCTCCCTCCCCAGTATTCCTAAAACATTTTTTTTTCATTAAGCTGTTGCCCAATTCTTACAGGGTGTAAATACAAAATAATAAGAGTGTATCTATACTGACCAAAATGATAGGGTCTCATAATAAAAAGCCAACTGTACATTTTTGAATGGCTCATGTGCTTAGTTTTGTTGTTTGCACAGACACACAACATGAGAACATGCATTATACACATTCATTTAATCAAGGAATTACATTAAAGATACAATAAAGATTATGACAAGCACCATGGGTAATTGAGTTGAAATGTTAAAGAAAATAAATCAGGAGTTAACCACAGTACTAACCCACATCTTAATGTTAGTGACTTTTCCCCCCCTTGATATAGCACAGGGGTGATTTTTTTATTTTTCTAAAGAAATGCCTGAAGGAAGGAAGTGAAATCTTTAAAATATTTTAAAGAAAAATCCTGGCATTAATACTAATTTGTGTCATTATCAATTAAGCCCATGTAGAGAAGCAGACAGAATTTCACAGATCAGTCACAGAAGGACACAAATGTTTTGGAAGAGTTTTGTCTCAGACTGATGGATCCAACCTTCCATAGCAACACTGCCTCTCCCCCGTCAATGTCTAATTATTGCTTTGAATGTATGCCATTTCCTTGCCAATGAAACAATCTACTGAGAACACACATTACATTGAATCCCCCAGTGTGAGACCGGTTTTGACACAGACAATGGAGAGCGGAGTGAATGGAAGTTAATTGAGCATATCAAACAAATATTTGAATGAAATCAAACAAGTGTTTTTGTTTGTATCTTCAAAAAGCATTTTAAACAGGACAGTATTGTGTCAACCTGCGGTTTTATACATGTATCAGGAAAAGGGGGGGCCAAATCTGTGGCTTAAATAACGGGAGGACACAGTCTCACGATGGGGCTTTTAGGATATGGATGAAGTGTGTGGACAAGGCCTTTGGGGACAGCGGGAGGAAAGGTGCGTTCACATGCATTTGCTCATGCAGAGAAGCAGCTCCATGCGCAGGGCAATGCGCGTGTGCCACCCAAGGGGGATGATGCGGATGTAGCGCGCCACGATGGGCGGCCGAAGGAGGTTCTGCACGGACGAGGAGCGGTCCGAGTTTCCATAAAACACCTGAGGGGAGAGGGAGAGTGAAATGTCAGGGAGGATTAGTTAACACTGACACTAACACTGACTGAACCCAATGGAATAAACTGCTTTTCACATTAAAGCTCCAACTCATAACAATGCACATGTAATATTCTGTCCCAAGCACGGGTATTTCACACTTCATGCACTCTTGATATATTGTGGTCTTACTGTGTATTTAATTTTTTGTACAGCCACATTGAAAATCAGGGCTTGCCCTCAGTTATACCTCTGAGAACTAAATAGAGGTTGATTGGTAGATTAATTGATTGATAATAATGTGATAATGTAAGGCGGCAGTAAACAATTATTTTCATTGTTCATCTATCTATTAATAATTTTGAACACATCAGACAAAGAGTTCTTGATGCAATTTAAAAATAGTTTGTTCTGTCAGAAAAAAACAGGCCAAGAATAACCAACCAACCAAAAATAGAAAGAAAACATCATAAACAAAATGCATTGTCCAGTAACAAGTATCTGTAATGTATTTTAATATTTAAAATCTAAATTTGAAAAAATATAATAACTGCTGTAACTACAAAATATATTTGATGTCTTCACTGATCAAGCCAAGACAATAACAGACCATCAGATGTCATCGGAATATGATGACAAAACAGAAATCAATCAATTAGGCCATCCCCAGTAGGCGATGCTTTAAATCAAGTTCCATCAAAATAAGATCAATGGTGTCTGAGATCTTCCCTCATGCTTCACTTTGTGTTTGTATACTTGTTAAACTGACCCTGTTGTTTCCGGTATTGTCTTTGTAATAGATCCAGTTGAGTTTTTCTTCGGTACGGTACTGAACGTTGTACTTGGTGATCCACTCGTCAGCGTCGCAGCGGCCCTGTGTGAGGACCCCCGACACCACCTTCACCTCCCTCAGGTCAATCTGCAGCCACTGGTTACTGTCCTGAAACTTAGACAGCCAGGCACACCTGGAGGAGGAACACACAAACACTGGAGGTATTGCAGCAGCTTGTCTGCTTATTTTTGACGTGTTACAGAAAGAAAAGCACTTCTTTTTTTGTTGGACTACGTCACTGTGGGGAGGTGAGGACTGGAAGTCAGCAAACACGTGATCTCTAAGGGGTTTTAAAATTACTCTAAATATTGGTAGAATCCAATATATCGGGATGAGGTTTGATTTCCGGCCTTGTGCATAACACATAACAAGTCCTTTATGTGACTTCATAATACTGGAGGGAAAAAACAATTCAAGAACATACATTCTTCAGTACTGAACATAGTAGCTCCTCAGTGGTTTCATTTCTTGATAAACAATATACAGTGCTCTCCAAAAGTATTGGAACAGTGAGGCCAATTCCTTTATTTATGCTCTAGAGTCTAGACTGAAAACATTTTGACAATAGATCAACATTTCAGCTTTCATTTCCAGGTATTTACATTTGGATCTGATATACAACAGAGAAGATAGCGTTATTAACGAACACCACATTTTTAGTATTGGAACAGATAGACTTGAAATTAATTTAAGACTTAATATTGTGTCGCAAATCCTTCGCTTGCAGTAACTGCATCAAGCCTGTAACCCATTGACATCACCAAACTTTTGCATTCTTCTTTTGTGATGCTTTTCCAGGCTTTCACCGCAGCCTCTTTCAGTTGCTGTTTGTTTTGGGGGGTTACTCTCTTCAGTCTCCTCTTTGACAGGTAAAACGCATGCTCTATAGGGTTTAAGTCTGGAGATTGACTTGGCCAAAAACATAATTTTGTGAGATGACAGTAAAACAAATCTCAGCGAACGTTGCCAGAGATTCAAAACCTATGCAGATAACTCACTCATGTTCATTATTTTGAATAAGTAAGTCTATTGTGTTGGCGTTTACCTACCCGAAGCCCTGAGTGTTGAGGCGGGCCCTGTCCGGGAGCCATGAGGAGAACCAGCCGGTGTACTGGTCCTGGTTGGAGCAGGTGATCTGGTCTAGACCCACTGATCCGGCCTCGAAACCCATGGGCTTGTGGTATGGACACTCTGTGGGAGGATCACAGGCAAAGTTATATATAAGGTCACTACAGGACATGGTCTGCCAGGGGCTAAGCAGTAAAACACTGAAATGATCATCACTTTAAGCCAGGGGTGTCAAACATACGGCCCGCGGGCCGGATCCGGCCCGCGAGATGATTTGATCAGGCCCGCGACCTGTAGAGCATAAATTTCTGAGTATGTCAAAAAAAAAAGTAAGTCTCTAGCCCATTCCTGTGAGGAGTTATGAATTTTTAAAGAAATAACCGAAATGCTCACTCCTGCCGCTAGGGGGCAGCCTAAATAAAAAAAGCACATTTTAGCAACGTGGGAAATGGTAAATGGCAATCCTGCTTCACCGCTATTAATGTTTCCTACAGTGCTTTATGGCAAAGTAAAAACCAAAAAAAAAAAAACATTTTTATTTTTAGTACATTTATTTTATTACTTTTTTATAAAAATAAAACTATTTTTATTTTTAGTGCTGAACAATTAATGTACTAGCAAGCGTGGTGTGTCTGCGGCTCTGTGTGCGCAAAACGAGCAGGAGCATGCTAGTGTAGGCCTACAAGATTTATTTCCTAATTTTCAATGCTGCTTTATTTTTATGTTTTAAATTGGGAAAAACGAATTCCAAAACAACCAATAACCTCTGTATTTAAAAATAAATCAAAACAGTAGAAGTTGCACTTTTATTTAATTGTATTTTGTCTGCATGTTTGCACAAAATGTGTCCCTGTACATATAGTAAACAAAATTGGACAACTGTAAGGTCAGTGACTGTTGTATTTGTGTATTCAAATAAACAGTTGTTTATTTCATTAGTGCACATTGGCATCTTTGAGCAAAATACCCCCAAAATTTTTGCTGCGGCGCTGCGCGCCGCACCTCCTATTCCCATGGCCGGCAGCAACCTTTACTAAGACATCTCCTGGGGGGTACAGAGATCCCTTGTGATCCGTGATAATGTAGGTTACAAATGTAGGCTGATAAAGCATATTACTGAAAAACAAAGTTAGGGATTTGGAGTTATTTTGCCATTATTTTACTAGTCCGGCCCACCTGAGATCAGAGAGGCTGTATGTGGCCCTCGAACCAAAATGAGTTTGACACCCCTGCTTTAAGCCTTTCTAGGTGCTTAATTCTCCATCTCTATCTTTTCCACTCTCACCCCTGCTGACTTCTATCCTCGCATCCTCCCACTCCCAAACCCCCCCTGCTGTTAGCAGCCCCAGTGTGACCCATATCCCTATCCTAAAAGCCTGCAGTCTAATTCTCCACAGTGAGAGATCAGCGAAAATGTCCATTAGGGCGACAGATGGGCATGTTCTACTCTCCACAGCTTTATCTCCATGTTGCTTTCATGTTTTGATCTGTCCCTCTGCCCTCTCACTTACACTAAAATCGCCCTTTATCGACCTATCTTGTAGAAAATGTAAATATATCAATAAGAGAGATACGATGGCTGTGAGTATTTTTTCCCTCTTGTTTCAGACAAAAGCATCAGCTGTGGAAACATGGTGCCAACACCTGCTGTGCCTTTGTTTTACTACTGGCTTAAGCCTATCGTGCACAGGGTCACATCCTCTCTAATCGCAGTATTACAAGGTGCAAACAGAAGCCGCAGGAGCAGCGTCCGTGTGAGACAGGAGATAAGTGTTTGCATAACATCAATGTGAGAGACTCTGTAGTCCTCCCTAATATGTTTCCAGGAATAAAATAAGTATATAAATAAAGTATATTCAGGCAGCTGAATTAATGGGAAAACCCAAGAGGTGAGACACCAGGTACTGAGGCCCGAGCGAGAGAGTCTGTCTCACTCATCATTCCTAATCAGCAGGTCCATGTTGTGGTAACCACTGGTTTCTGTGATTGTGCGATCGGCACAGTCTATTACGAGCCCCATAATCTGTGCATCGTGGTCTGAGATAGTGATTATCCGCTGAAATGCTTTCTCCTCTCTGTCACCGGTTGCCATGTGATTTGTAGCTCAGTTGACACACACAGTGATTCACCGAGGAAAACCCTGTCACTACTGTACATCCATTCTGCTTTACTCATGCTCTTCAAAACTTGACACAATTCATGTCTGATCGTTAAATCTGGCGGACAGTGAGGCTGCCACCAGTCCTTGTTGTTTGCTTGTGTTTGTGTATTTGAACATGACATTCTGCTCATACTCGAATAAAAAACATCTATCCCATGACCATCTATAATGTGTGTACTTTGATTCAGAATTAGATCTAGATGCATACCACATTTTCTCTCAATGCAGGAGTGTGTAGCCTCGTTTTTAGGTATTTCTCTTTCTTTGTCATGACACCATCTGCATCACCTTCTCAGGGGATGTCCAGTGGACCATGTCCTCCCTGTGGCGTCAAATCTGGAGTCTAATGCAGTGATGCATGTGCATGTACATATAAAGATCCAAGCTTCTCTTCTGTCTTTGTTTCTATCTCACATTCAAACCCTTCCTTCATCTGCATTGTAGAGCGTAAGTAATGAAAATGAACAATCTAACATCTAATAAACAAATGTAATTCAATAAAAAGTCAAAGGGTGTCCTTGTGTGGTGAGGAAACGGAAAATCCGTTATAAATAGCAAGAATCCTTTAGAGATGTAAGTGCACTTAATGAACATTCATTTTGCTCTGAGTGTATTTTTAGGAAAGTTTACAGGCACAACACACATGTTTTAGTTATTTTTATTTTCTCCAGAGAGATGACTGTATTTGATGTTTCCTACCTGGCATGCAGTCCACTCCCCGCACCCCAGAAGAGCCAGACGCAATGGAGGAAAAGTCAGTCGGCGTTTCTCCTCCTTCACAATCACATTTGCAGGACCTGCTGGGCCACGTCTCAGACACTCCCGCCTCATGTAGAAACACACAAATTACATTTAGTAGATGCAACCCAAAAAATAGAGTCATCAGAAATACCAAAAAATAATCAGAGAGTAATATTGAAATGAGGCCTGTTTGCAAAAGAAAAGGATACGATAATCATTTCATTTCATTTTAGAGAGACTCAACCTTCTAGTTTTATCATCTCAATCTTCAAGCGTTTTTTCAATGGAATTCATTTGACATTGACCAATGCCATCAGCAGAGAAATAGCTGAACTCCAGGCTGATAAGAATCTGATGTGGCTGATCTAAAACTTTTCTTCTTTTTTTAAACTCTGAACTGCATGTTATGCCAACACAGCTGATCTTCACACTTTTAGAGTTAAATCATCTCTGGCGTTTTGCTAAGGGCTTTATGTGTACCTCTTGAGCATGACTGCTGATGAACACTGTTCAGGCAGATGGACAGAAAGACCAAACCAATGCCAGCAAGCCGACGAAGCACAGAGAAGAAAAAACAAAAGACTGTTAGGACACAGTATTCACCCATTGTAGCAAACAAAATCTGTGCATCAATCTGTCAGATTAACCACATTAGAAATAGGCAAATAAGCACAACACAGACAGAGAATCCAGTACGTTTTCCCCTTAAGAAAAACCCTGCCGATAATCTATAGGATTACTACAGGAAATCTGCTATATTTGTCTTAGACAGGAATTAGTTTGTCCTTTCAGATCGGGGTTTGAAAGGTTTTCAACTTGAGGTGACTTAAACTCCAAAGATTTCTGATTTTACAATTAGTTCTTCAAGTCCTTACGAATCTCACAGAGTGTGGGTTTACAAGCACAAGGAGTAAAGGCTGAAATCGTACCGTTAGCTCCCAGAAGAAACAGGGCCAGCAGGAAACGCCGCACGTTGAGAGCCATCTTACTACCTCCACCAAACCAGACAACAAGACTGTAGACTGAGCAACCAAGCCAGCAGTGATGGAGAGGATTACAATAATCCATGGGTCACTAATGGCCTTACCTAATGCCGTCCTTATCTGACAAAGCCCCTCCTACAGCTTTTCACCCACCACCATTAACAGACACCAGCATACGTTCTGGAAATCTCTCCACAGGGGTCAAGTCAAAAATCCTGAGATAAACCCCCTCCAAAAAAAAACAGTGTGGTCGGCCGTTATGTGATAGATTTGGATTGTTAACAGTCTTGTGTGTTGTAGTGCGTGAGAGAATGGGGGGGGGGGGGGTATATGCTGGGCCTACTGATCCAAATAATTGACCAGAAGGTCTTCTTTTGGCTGAATATACAGTATGTCTCTCCTTATGTGTGCTGCATTTCCCTTATGCATTATCATGTTCATTTTTAATATATAATAAGAAATTACAAGATAGCTTACTAAAAACAAGGCAGCCAAACATCTGTAGTTTGAAAAATAAATGTACTATATACAGGAAGCAACATTTAATTTCCTTAGGGGTGGTTCCTCAATAGTCCATCTAAAACGTGAGAAAAAAAACACGCTAATAAAAAAGATGTATGTGATAATAAAAAAACACATTATTTCATCACCAAAGAATATATATCATATAAGTCCAAAGTAGGGCGCAAGTGATAAAATTGTTATAATCTTTTACAAATATATGTCGGCCAATAATTAGCGAGAAGTTTTAGCAGATAAAGTTTGTTATGGAAATGAAAACGCTCAGACAACCTTCTTCTTGTATATTAAATGTCAGGAATGGAATGTTATGCTAAAAAAACTAGAAGAATATCTGCTGCTAGCAATTTGTTTAAAACTCTTAAATATTAAAGGTCACATATTATAATAATTTGCATGTTCAAAATTGTAATTTTGGCCCTGAATCTAACTACCGGTTTGAATCTAAAATAGTTAGATTCAGGGGTATCTGAGGGTTTGCTTATCACAGCTGGAGGAGGTAGGGCTAAGTTATTTTGGTAATGGGGGTGTGGTTTCTCCCCTTATGTATGTTTTCAGTTGTTTTTTCTCATACTTTAGGAGTCTCTAGTCACAGCGAAGACCCATATGAATGTTGAAAAAACATGGAAAAGTGCACTTTGAATAATAGATGACCTTTACTCTATCAGTATCAGGCCCAGTCATCCGTTATTGTTATTTTGACAAGAATCAAATAATTGGATTGTCACATGAAGATTTGGACACATAAATAATCAAAAACATGTCTACCAAAGTAATTGCATGGCAAAATGTGGATTCAAATGTGATGTTAAAAACTAAATAATGGATTGTCACATTCCTATTTTTATTGACTTTTGTTGGGACCGGTCAAGCTGCTGGTTCTTTTATTTTGACTTTTAATTCGGAACCTTAAGCCATTACTCTGAAGGTAGCATCTCTCCACTCCAATCACGTCCTGTGTTTTCTAAAGCCTGTTGGGTGAAAGTAATTAAGCATAATTAAGCAAACCTGTTGTCAATTTGTGTTCATATAAAAACAACCTTTTCACTCCTCAAAGTTATGAATGTCCTGACCTCGTTCCTGGCAGCCTTTAAAAAGAAAAACTTGTTATAAACTTCATCTGGTTATTTCTGTTTGAGGGGGCCCTTTTGACAAAAACTGAGCAAAATGAAGGCTTCTGTCCGAGCATCACGCAGGGTTCCTTCACAAACAGAGAAGAGGATTCAAGCTCACTCCACTCTCCTCTACAGAGCTCATAAAGAGGTGAGAACGACAGGACAAGCTGCAACTTGTGTCATGTGGTGTTTAGAATTCCTTGCTTTCCGTGGGATGCTTATAATAGTCAATAGGTCAAAAACATTGTCTTTCTAAGTGGACTTAAAGGTGTAGTCAGCAATTCTGGAGAAGGCTTGTTGTCAATCACTAAACATCTCTTTATGATCTGCTACTATACTATACTGTCCATACTGTGCGCTGGGGAAAAAAAGATCCAGAGTTAATACACAGCATAGGCTCTGTAAACGGGCGTGTTGCTATCTTATGGTGGGTCCACTTTTGTTACATACCCTTTGTTTACTGATTCTTTTTTAAGTACATTTAAGCACTACAGACAGGTAGTGGAACTTGACAAGATTTTCACAGAGTGACAACAAGCGTTCTCCAGAATCACTGATTCCACTTTTTTTTTTGTGCTATTGCAAACCTCCTGTGACTTTCCCCCTCTCCTGTAGGTTGGTGGGGCTGGGATGAGGAGTCCAGACTTTCTGACTGGTCGGCTCAGTTTTCCCAAACCAGTGCTGCTAAGACTGGTGAGCTCGGAGGCTTCCCGTTTGTCCAAAAGCAACAGGCTCAAAGTCATCACACTGCAGGAGATCAGTGCTGCTGTCACAATCGTCCGAAAGAGGATTCAAACAAGGGCTGCTGCATGAGGAGTTGGACTTGAGCTGAACAAGAATTTTATTATTTTATTGACTTTTATCATTAAAGAGATTTATAAATGTTTACCTGTCACTTTTATGCAAGATGCAAATTCAACATGATGGGTTTTGTTGCACAATATTGTTTGTGCATGCTGGGACTAACCATGTTTTCTCTGGTTGCATTTCTCAGATTTGGTGCACTTGACATAGTGAGCTCATTTTACACCCCTTTTAGTCCAGGCAAAATAGCATTTTACGACAGACAAATTGTAAAATAATTTTTTTCAGCTCAGATCATTTCTATGAGGTGTCCAGAACAACATACTAAAAGTCCTAAGAAATCCTAGTTGAGGAAATATGTTTAATTCTCATCAATCCATGGTGTGTGCCAATAAGGCGAGACACCAATAAATCCCAATAGGGCTATTTTTTTTCCTTTAGTCCTATCAAAATTAAACTTTACACAATGAAAGTATCCATGATAATTAAAAAATGTTGTATTACAAGTTTCTTTGAAAATTAATTTTAATATGCAAATGAGCTATACACTAATCGTACATGCCCAAAATCAACCCAAATAGGCTTAATTTTTTCCTTTACTCCTACCACAATACAACTTTACATAGTAAAAGTATACTAGAAAAGTAACTTTTTTTGTATTACAAGTTTATTTTTAAATGCATTTGAATATGCACATGAGCTCCACACTTATTGAATATCCAATCATCCTACTGCCAATGGGTGATGGCAATACTGCTTTTAGACTGGCCTCAAACCTGAAAAACTGCCTGGCTTACCTGCCAGGGGTATAACAGGTGCCTCTCATGAATTAGATTACTCCTCCCCTAGCTAGTGTAATTTTTTACTTTTTTCAGTGCCATTCCCTTTCCTATGCCAAATAGACGAGACTGAAATGGAATGGATAAAGAGGAGATTGTCACACACCTTGGGACCAAGTAACTCCTTTGTCTACTTTATGCAACATACAGTGCTGCTTGAAAGTATGTGAACCCCTTGAGCCTTTATGAATTTTATTTATCAATACCAGTATTTTTAAATGAAATAACAGATTTTTGTTTATCAATTCAACATTTTTATTTTCCAGAAATCAATTGTTAAAACAGATTAAAAAAAATTATTTGCCAACTTTTGTATGTGCAAAAGTTTGTGAACCCTGAGCTGCATTGGTTAACAATTTAACCAATGCAGCTCAGGGTTATGTTTACCTGCTCAATAGCAGGTAAACATAATCAGGTGGGCCAAATTGAGTGATGAAATGGACCAATGTAATGAGAGATCTTTAGGGAAGAAATTGGGTGGCACTAGATAAAACAGAGATCAAACCAGGTCAGTGTAGGCCCACCAAAGTGAACCCATACAGATCAGACTTGCCACAGATCAGACTTGCAACAAGAGTACTAACAAGTCTGTGTCATCACCTACTGAGACTGTGTCTTTTGTTCTGACAGAGGCAATGGCAGTTTGGACAATGAGCACATCTGCATCAGCTTTGCATGGTTTGTGAAACACCATTTTTTGTCTTACAAGTTTCTTTGAAAATGAATTTTAATATACAAATGAGCTATACACTTATCAAATATAGGCTATCCGCATAGGCTTAATTTGAACCTTTACTCCTACCACATTAAAACTTTACACAATGAAAGTCTAAATGAAAAGTAAAACATTTGTATTAGAAGTTAACCTATAATGGTCAAGGCTTTCCAGAAGGGGTTGGTCGAACGTCAGAACAGGGGTCACATCATGCTGCAGAGCTTGAGTTGCCACAAACCTCAATGTTGAGTATATGCAGGATTCATCACTGGGATCAAGATCAATCATTGGAAGGAATGTTACTGAAGCTCTTCCAGGGTGTTCATCTAGAAGATGCAGGATCTGCATCATACCAGACCACGATGGCCTTTGAGAGTGAAGGAGTAGGGATGTCTTCCAGAAAACATCCAGCTGTAATGTTTTGTTATCTGCTGGCAACAGAGCCAGTGGCTGATACTCAATAGGTTCACGTATGGGAGGAATCATAAAGTACTGAATGTGTATGCGACCAACCGCAGCAATATCTGCAGCAGTCACTTGGATCTTTAAAGGAAAAAATTAAGCCTATGCGGATATATTTTGGGTAGCCTATATTTGATAAGTGTATAGCTCATTTGCATATTAAAATACATTTTCAAAGAAACTTGTAAGATAAAAATGGTATATCACAAACCATGCAAAGCACGATGCAGATGTGCTCATTGTCCAAACTGCCATTGCCTCTGCCAGAACAAAAGACACAGTCTCAGTAGGTGATGACACAGACCTGTTAGTACTCTTGTTGCATCATGCTGATCTGAATGCACACGAGCTGTTTATGGCACAAGAACCAAAGAAAGCAACAAAAATAAGACGGATATGGTGCATAAAGTAGACAAAGGAGTTACTTGGTCCCAAGGTGCGTGACAATCTCCTCTTTCTCCATGCCATTTCAGGCTGTGATTCTACATCTGGCATAGGAAAGGGAATGGCACTAGCCTGTAAATCCAGACCTGCCACTAGGCGCTGGCAAATTAAATGTGCTGCGCCTGTTGGTCTGGGCACTCTCCATTGAAGCTCATTAAATATGTCAAGAAATCCTGAGCTACATTTCAATTGGTTCTATCTGATATGGGCGGGCCAGAGCCCTATGTATGGTGCTCTGGGGCGGACGTAAACGGATGACGACAGTGCGCCGTCGAAGCCGTGATAGTAAACATCAAAGATGGCTGCGGATATGTTGTTTGAGTTTGAGATGGCTTTGGCCTCGACCCTTAACGATTTGGAAGACGGCACTCAAATCTTTCATTAGCAAGTAAGTGGAATTTTCGGTTTTGCAGACGACCACGGCAAAAGTAAAATTTAACAGTTAATCCCACTGTTCGCTGAATGAACGGGGCTTAATACGTCACATTGTTCATTGCTCTGATTGGTTGTAGTGCTATCAAATTGCGTGCAGTGGCATTTGAAGAGACAAATCTAATTCATGAGAGGCACCTGTTATACCCCTGGCAGGTAAGCCAGGCAGTTTTTCAGGTTTGAGGCCAGTCTAAAAGCAGCATTGCCATCACCCATTGGCAGTATGATTGGATATTCAATAAGTGTGGAGCTCATGTGCATATTCAAATTAAT
This sequence comes from Ammodytes marinus, assembly GCF_949987685.1. Classification (NCBI taxonomy): domain Eukaryota; kingdom Metazoa; phylum Chordata; class Actinopteri; order Uranoscopiformes; family Ammodytidae; genus Ammodytes; species Ammodytes marinus. The sequence continues at coordinate 13,541,665 of NC_137230.1, forward strand.
TTAAAAAGAAACTTGTAATACAAAAAAAGTTACTTTTCTAGTATACTTTTACTATGTAAAGTTTTATTGTGGTAGGAGTAAAGGAAAAAATTAAGCCTATTTGGGTTGATTTTGGGCATGTACGATTAGTGTATAGCTCATTTGCATATTAAAATTAATTTTCAAAGAAACTTGTAATACAAAATGTTTTCATTTTCATGGATACTTTCATTGTGTAAAGTTTCATTTGGATAGGACTAAAGGAAAAAAATAGCCCTATTGGGATTTATTGGTGTCTCGCCTTATTGGCACACACCTCGGATTGATGAGAATTAAACATATTTCCTCAACTAGGATTTCTTAGGACTTTTAGTATGTTGTTCTGGACACCTCATAGAAATTATCTGAGCTGAAAAAAATTATTTTACAATTTGTCGTTTTTTTGGCCCAAAAATGGGTTACTTTGCCTGGCCTATTTTCGTTAGATGGGGAGACCATATCTGGCTTGTATTATAAGATGAATTGAAAACGGAGGCAGAAACTTAGCTCTCACTAAATTCCAGGTCAAACACAGTAAAGTTTGCGCTGCATTTGAATGCAGGGTTTCAGATTAGCAAAAAATGCTAATTTATTTTAGCTTGCTGTCAAATTGTTTTTCTCTCAAATCTCAACCTTAATCAGCTAGTAGGCCTATTGGTTTTCCAATCAATTTGTACATTTTAAATTAATCATAAATGGGCTACTTGGTTGTGTAACCTATGCATAAGAGGATGCTGACTTTGGATTTAGATCTCTGTATTTACCATTTAAAAAGGCTGTAAACAATAGAAAGTATTAGATTAAAAAATTAAACGACATAGAATTGGCATGGGGGCGGTGCCAGGTTAGAGTTAATTTAACTCTAAGGGTGTGAAAATCAAAGCCTCACTGGCTATATCACCTTGAGTGAAGCCCATGTCTGTCAGCCGTATTTGAAGGAGGACCAGCTAGCCCTCCCTTCTGTGTTGTGGTTTCTCTCCACCTGGTGGTAACGCCTCCTCTGTGCGCTCCTCTCTTCCTGCAGCGTACGCAGCTTCTCTGGAAACACTTGCCTGTTATTACAGCATCTTTACGCTCAAACCTTTTAAAAGTCAATTACAGGTGCTGTTGTGCAACCTTTTGCCTATTGTCGGTCTGATACCCAGACGCGTTTTTTTTTTTGCGCATCACACGTATTGTGTGCCATTCATGATTTCCGGATCGCGCTGACACAAGCAGGTAGGATAACTCATCAATGGATGCGTAAAATAAGCATGTCGTTGGAATACAATGTGTGGACGTGATGTGCAGTAGTCTAAGCAACACTTTATTCTTACTTTGGTTTTGTTCTTTACAGTAGCCACTACTCTGATCAGTTTATTGGCTGTTCGAGAGTGTTGAAGCGTTATGAGCAGCCATGACTAGGGTGGTTATTTAAGGGATTCGTGGCGTGATTGTGTCAAGTTGTAAACTAGCATAATTGTCATGCACGTTTGCTTGCCATCATTACAGAGTTGGAAAAACTGAAAATAAAACTGCTCTTAAAGCTGTAGTGCGTACCTTTTTCATATTAATGAATTGTGGTTACATTCAACCCACCACCAAATGACAATTGATAAAGTTGATTAAGCCTATTGGCTCCACAAAACTCTGTATTTCTCAGTATGGCAGCCTTTACAAACTGGTGTCACAATCTGACACTGGCACAGCCTGCCTACGAAAAATTCCAAGAAAGGTTTCAGTTGATTCTACTGCTAAGAAAATACGCTACCTGGACATAGGCTACAGCAGAAGGTATGAAATCCATGCACTATAACCTAATAAGGCTTACCTCATGTAGATGTACCATCAGTGTTGTTGTAGTTACTTAGAAATCCTCATGGGGGCAACAGAAGTGAATCACTATAGCTTTAAGCCTTAACCTTAAGATTTCTCCAATGATTGAATCAGTTTTCACTTTACATCTGTAGCTTGATCCTGCATGTTCATATCCCGACTACTAACCAGATAACCTTACTGAAGATTAAGAAGTGGCCCAACAAAAGATGATTGTTGTTGGAGTCTCCGGACTTAGGCTACTGGAGAAATCCTTACTGAAGTAAACCGTGTGTGTGTGTATGTGACTGACTGGAAGAAGTGTTTCCAGGACAATAGAGAACTGTGACATCTGATAGCCTCCACTGGCTGATGCAGCATGACAACACTGATGTTCTCACTACTTCTTGTCATAGCAGCAGTCACACAGCATTAGCCAGATGTGACACAGCAGGGGAAATATTGACTGATCTGACCTCGGGACATCCTTGTTGGTCATCATGGGATGTGGCACCTCCGTTGCTACGGAGACTAACCCTATCCCTGGAAAAAGAGTAGAGCCAGGTAATTATGCTATTATGGTCTCTTCAATTAAAAAAAAAAGCCTTACGCATGTTTTTCCATTTTGACATTAAAACCTGACGAGGGAGAGGTGTGAAAACAACACATTGGCATGAAATTAGAGGTGACATGTTCACAAACCTGTCATGTGAGAAGAACATAATAGGCTATCAATGCAGGGAGAACAAAGTAATTGGAGTGCAAGCTCAGAACTAACTTTAATGAGGCTTTAAGGATGATTGATGGTAAGCCTACAATGCTCTTACATCCCAGTTTTAAAGTGACCGTATTTTAGATCCTCACATCTTGTCCATATTTAAAATGTCGATCGACAGTTTTGATAATTTATTAGTCATTTGTTATATTTTGTTAAAGCAAGAATGCATTTCATGAGAATTGTGACCTTGTAATTAATAATGACAATTATTTGTTGCAGGCATCTTGTTGATCTACTTTGTGAACCATTTTTTAACAATCCTTTTTTTAAAGTGCTGCTTGAATAGTGAATTAGCAGCAACACACTTAATGGTTGTAGTTTTATGAGTTATGTTATGCATCTCAATGTCACACCTTGTATTTGTACGAATCTGATAGTAATAATTTTTTTCCAGTCCCACTCTTGCTCACGCTGTCCCCTGTGTCTTGTTATGTGTCTGACTGTGGGTGCGTGGGTGTATGTTTGTGTGTAGCCTTGCACACCATTCTATTCAATTACTAATTTCCTTATGTTGAATTGTAGTTTTTCTTCTCCCAGATGACCCAGTGAAGACCCCTAGCCCGGCTCTGAGTAAGAACCTGTTCCTCTCTAAAGACCAGTCTGTGACATACATGACATGACATGCATCTTTGCACGCATCCGTTTGTGTATATCTGTCTGCATTTTTACATTATACGTACAGTATGTATCTAATAAGAGCTATTTTATAAAATATGCTGTAGATTTTAGAGCTTTTGGACCAGAATCCGTTCTTGAAATAGAAATACAGACTTAAGGATATCCTGTAGAGGGCCTCACATGTCATATTCATGGACTTGAATAAGTGTGTTATTTATTTATTAAATAATAATGCAACAGCAGTTTACTTTGTTGATTTTTTTCTTGTAGCTATGAAGGCAGCTATTTTGATCCAGCGATGGTATCGGTGCTATAGGGCTCGTCTGGAGATGAGACGCAGGTACACCTGGAACATCTTCCAGTCCATTGAATACGCTGGGGAACAGGACCAACTACAGGTGACTGCTTCAAAACTCAGTAGACATGTATGCTCATGAAGAAGCAGCATAAAGCTTTAACACTTTTTTGTATCATGTTTTTTTTTTTTTTCTGTCCTCAGCTCTCCAGTTTCTTCAGTTTCATGCTCGACAACTTCACTCAGCTGAATGGAAATGGGCCAGGTGAGGAGTGGAAATATGTAGGCCTACGTATATACATCATATTCAGATTAGTTAGCTTTATTGACATTGAAAACTTAATTGATTTCATCCTTGCTTAGATGGAAATGTGTGAGGTTATTCTAAGCCATATATACGATTATGTATTTTGCACCTCCATCAAATTAACTCTGTATTTTAGTCTAGATTAGAGAACCCATTGACCCATTGCATATAACCTGTTGCCTAGCAACTACTGTGAATGTGGAGGCCAACGTGATACTGTGTTTCACTGACACAGCTGTGGCTTGAGTATGTATTGATCCAATTATCCAGCTAAAAAGCCCTATGATCCATTGACAAACTAATCCGCAGGTCAGCTCTTATTGCTGAACATCTACATTGAGTCAACAGTAGTGATGCAAACAGCACCTGTGTTTGTGAATGTGACACAGAACGGAGGAAATGAGATAGAGACTATGGGGGAAATAGACTAAAGGGTTACAAAAGAAAAATAGGCCTGTAGGTAGATGTCTGTCGGTTCATTAGCATATTTGAGTGGTCTTTTCATACGACAGTGAGGTCCCACAGCGCAGGATGTGGTGTCATCTCAAGCTTTGTATTACAAGGAAATACAAATTAGAATATTTATTTTTCAGTTCAGTGGGTAAAGATATCTAAAAAAAACAATTTCATCCATTGTTCTGATTGTTGCAGCAGTGCCCTTTTCTTTTTCTTTTTTTTTTTAATGAAAAACAGTGGAGACTACTTAAACTTTGAGGGCCATCATATAGTGTGTCTCTAACAGGCCACAGCAGGACAGCTTTATACCAATACTGGATTGCATCGAAACTTGATATGCCTGGTTAAGCTGAAAAAAAAAACGCCATTTCTGTCAGTGTCAGCAGTAGTATATCGTAAATCCTCCTAACCCTTTCGAAATTAAATGCCTGCATATAGAATTTCCGTGTTGGTCTATGTCTAATCCAGAACATATGCCATGCTGCACCCTAACACTGATCTTTCAACTACATAAAATGTTATGTTTGTGGACCTCTTAGCTTTTCATTTCGGTCAACAACAAAAAAGCATCAGTGAGAATAAGTCAAAGTGTGTCACATCTTCTCACTTTACTTCTTCCAGACTTGATCTCCCAGCTGCTGGACCCGGTGGTGGACCCCTGGTTGATCAGAGAGACCTGCTACCACTTGATCCCTGTCCCAGAGTCCTACGCTGGGCCCCGGCTATCCTTTCCTCTCTCCGTTTCCGATACCAACGCTCTCCTCAGTGGATTTAAAGAGCAGCGGGTACAGAATATGGATATTCTTTGGTGTTTCTCTCGCAGTATACTTTTGATTGTCTGGTTTGAAACTCGGATTGCTTTTAGGGCCTTTTTCTTTTCTTCTATACAGCCTCTGCATGCCAGATATGTTCTGCAGCTGCTGAATGAGACCAAAAAGCTCCTCAAACAGATGCCCAACATCGTCCACTTGTCAACGTCCTACACCAGAGAGATCACTATATGTGGTGGGTGACCTCAGTTCCACATAGTAATTCAGGACTCTTGTTTGTTTTTGTTTGTCGTATTTCAGTTCACATGAAAACATTGCAGTTACCTCAGAACCTTTTGCTGCGTGTGCCTGGTACATTGCATAGTACAGCGGGCTGCTAAATAGATACATGACTTCTTCTGCTGCTTAAATGATCGCTGATGTCTTTAAATGCTTTTGTAAATACAGTGAAGTTTATCTTAATGGCCAGCGTTCCAAGAAAGGAGGTGTTGTTTATTTGCACACTGATCAGGCACTTGACTCCTCCTCCGCAGCTGTCTCTTCTTCAATCGCATCTCATTAAAGTCAAGAATACTTGACTTAAACTGAATATCGGCACTGTTTGGTTGTTTAGTGGTTGAAGTTTAGCTATGCACCATCATTATCATACCAATCAAGCTAGGAATATGATTTCAATTTCTCCAATTGCTGTGATTTGCCTTTACGTACAGGTGATTTGCACGGGCGGCTTGATGACTTACTGCTCATATTTTATAAGGTAAAGCTATATTTTGTCATCATGAACTCCCATGCACTATTTTACAGCAAAATATGGTTTTATGCAAATACTCCTTATTGTTTATAAACACACAATAGTTAGACAAGCAAATGTGGAAGAAGCACACACCAAAGACCTCTCTGAGAAGTGGTTTGATTTGTTTGTGACATTTTCTTTTGATTTTTTATCGACATTTCGCTGTGGTTCAGAATGGCCTTCCCTCTGAGGAGACGCCATACGTTTTTAATGGGGACTTTGTGGACCGCGGGAAAAAGTCTATCGAAGTGATCATGCTCCTGTTCGCCTATCTTGTGCTTTACCCCGACCACATGCACCTGAACCGAGGAAACCACGAGGACCACATAATGAACCTCAGGTGGGAAATAATATGTATCCATCCAGGTTCAAACATGGGGGTAGTGCAAATAAAATATCTTAATGGAGTGCTTCTTTTTTTTTGTGTGTCCTAGCAGATATGGATTCACAAAAGAAGTCATGCAGAAGTACAAGGTATGGTGAAGTCCAGACACATGTCATTATTCAAATTATATTAACAACAGAACGCTTACTGCTCATTGTAGCGTGTAACTCCTATTGATATTTTTAACCATGTGTGACTATAGGTTCACGGCCGTGAGATCCTCCAGTTGTTCCAAGAGGTTTTCAGCCTTCTCCCCCTAGCGACAGTCATCGACGGAAAGATTCTGATTGTGCACGGCGGAATATCTGACCAGACCGACCTGGAGTTTCTCAGCTCCATAGATAGACAGAAGGTCAGTGGGAACATGAAACCTGCCTTCATCCTCCACCCGCCCTACTTTCCAACTCTTGAACCAGCAATGATCACGTTTGGCCAATAGGGGTCATCCTTTTTAAATGATGGCAAATACTCCAGCCTCCACACGTCACGGTATTGATCATTGAAAGATTCTTAAAAAAACTGTTGGCTGCATTAATATCCTGCCGCCAAGTAGCAACATAAACATTTTGAGGTATGTTTCTCTCCATTCAAAAAGTCCAGTCCGCAATTCTGGAGAATGGTTGTGGTCAAAATACCTTTTCGTCAAAATCAGTAAATATCTCTTCATGATCTGCTACCTGGGCCGTACTGTGTTTCGCTGGAAAAAAAACTGTGTTTATACACAGCCTATGCTCTGTAATCCTACATTTTGCTAGCTACAGTGGGCCACTGGGCCCCTTTGTTTACATACCAGTATACAGAGGCTTGGCCCAGATTATTGTACGGACAGGTAGCAGATCATGAGGAGATATTCACTGATACCACAAAAAAATTATTTTGACAACAAACGTTCTCCAGAATCACTAATTTCAACCATTAGGTTTGTTTTAGTTTGTGACTGTCAACTGCAAGGCCGGAGTAAAGCAATAATAATAGCATTGTGTGTCAGCTTGTTTGAAAATCACAAATTTCCCTCGAAGACCTTTTAAACATTCTGTACTCTTTATCCTTAGACACCCGACATACATCAGTTTGAACTTCAATTGAGAGAACAATTACCTTTGTTCCTATTTTATTGCTGCCTTTCCTTCTTTGCTCTTCCAGGTGAAATCTGCCCTGAGGTTTCCCAGGCGCAGTTTGGAGCAGCTGGACATCAGTCAGTCTTGTAGGCAGGTGAAGAGGATGAGATCCACAGACGGCTCTCGCCCCGGCAGCAGCCGCAGCCACAGCAAGATCCAAAAGACCCCGAACCAGAGGTCTGACAGCAGCACATGTTTCCAGATGTTACATGGTTTTTAATTAGGTCTGTGCACAATAAGACTCACTGTGTTTAAGGTTCAGACACTGCACGCGAATAGGGTTACCTTTCTAACATTTAGATAACACCATTCAACTTTGTCAGTCGATTACTTACATAAAAAAAAGATTGTGTTACCATTCTTTCAGAAATAATTGAATATATATAGGGGAGAACGGGGTAATCTGAGCCACTTTTTAAATTTGCTCCCCTCTAAGCGAGCTAAAATGATTTATCACTCAAATTTACACATTTCCCATTGATTCAGGACGTTTCCTAGAAATGGGCATTAGCAGAATTTTTTCAAGACAAAGGGCAGTCATGTGGCTCACTTTACCCCAGCTGTGGGGTAAACTGATCCACTTACTTTTTCCACTCTGAAACTACCATAAAAACGCATATTGTAACAGTAAGAATCCTGAAAGCTAGCCACACATTCCAGAACTAATGTCGGACTAGTAAAAGAATGACGGGGTTTGGTCAATTAAGCAAAGCAAATTTTCTAAACACTTGAAAGTAACTCTGAACAAAATCAAATACAACATATTATAATTCAAAAGGTTTTAATAAGATTCAAATGAAAGATAGAACCAGTTAGATTAGAACACAGTCTGGGGGTCAGAACACAGGACCCTTAGAGCCAGCTAGTTTCTGGGGGTCAAAGCATAGGAAAATCAGAACCAGCGAGAACAGCCTGGGACTCAGAACACAGGAGAAGACCCAACTGGATTATAACATCAGCCTGTCATACTCTGCAACTAGGCCTACTCTACATTCCAGTCCTGAAGGTTACATGGAAAGATTAGAAGGTGCTCTTTCCGTGTGGTTGCCCCAGGTCGTCTTCCTGGTGTATTTCCTTGGCATGATGGCTTTTCTACAATGTGTATGACATTAAAATAAAACACGTTATGTAATATTACATTAAAATATGTTTAAGACTAAACTTAACTTGTGCCTCATGGTGGGGGAAAGTGAGACAGTGGCTCACTTTCCCCCACAGCATTTGGCTCACTTTCCCCCACCACCACAATTTGAGAAAAAACTACCTCTCTTAGCATTTCAGGCTAATCTTCAGTTATCAGCATCACATGGTTTCATATGTTGGTAGTTCATCAACACGTATGATAGAAGTTTTTCTACGTGAATACATTTGCTTTGGCACAACAGTTGATTAAGTTGACAGCAAGAAAATGTACTTTTACATGCAAAATACCTATTTTGGTGAAAAAACATGCTTACCACAGCACCATCCTCTCTTTCAGGGCCATGGGGAAATGAGAGGGGCTTGAAAACATATATCTCACATGACCACAAATGTTTTCCGTTGCCTAGATACAGGGGGTGGCTCACATTACCCGATGCCTCAGATTCCCCCGTTCTCCCCTATGCAGATTTTGCGATATCTAATAAAGTATGCCACCATTTGCGTCTCTTTAAAAATAAATTGATGTTAGTGCTTGAGAAGTTGAGATTTTTGTTTCAAAGTATTGAAGAAAACTAATGTTGAGAGATAATGGCCGTTAAAGGTGGTTGTATAGGGGAACTATAAAGACGCAAACAAATAAGATATAGTAGAAAAAAAACCTTAATGTTCATTTTTGACCTTTTATCTATAGAAGTATAAAAGAAGAAATGTTGTGGCAAAATAGCCAAAAAATCTCAAAATTGACCAATGCTTGGAGAAAAATAATGTTTGTGCCAGCCGTGTCTCGCCTTCAAAGTGACTTCACTTCTGTCCCTTTCTTTGCGTAGAAAGAGGCAATGCAGTCGCCAGGACAGCGCCGTCTCCACTACCTCATCATCCTCGTCCTGCTCTTCCCTCTGCTCTCCTCGCACTCAGTCCTGCCTCACGCCTCGCCAGTGCCCGGCTACTCCCAGCATGCCTTGCGCCGTCAAAGTCCTCCAAGTGCCTTTCCTGGACTCTCTGACCTCTGTTCCCCCTCCTTTAGCTCAGGAGGATGATCAGGAATGGAAGCAGGTCAGAGGAGATGATTCAGTTTATTATCATTCTTCACCCACATTGATCTGCCTTTTTTTATATACTTTATTGTGGAAGCAGAAATAGGTTGTCATCTTACTGTTATTGTTCACTTTTTGTTCATTTACAGTATCCAACACAAATAAAAAATAATAAAAAATAATAATTAAAGAAGATAAATACAAATGAAGGAGAATAAAAAGTTATATACATACATATTAATATTAAAAAAAATATATATATATAATATAAAAAATATATGTCTTATTGAGCACTTTCATTATCCTGCTTTTGCTGTGTGCAGATAGTGGATATACTGTGGAGTGACCCTAAATCTCAAGAAGGCTGCAGTCCCAACACATTCAGAGGAGGAGGCTGCTACTTCGGCCCCGACGTCACCCAGAGACTGCTGCTCCAACACGGCCTCCAGCTGCTCATCAGATCCCACGAGTGCAAACAGGAGGGATACGAGCTCTGTCATGGCGGACGGGTAAAACCAGATGCAAATTAATCAGAAAAAAATCGGACTGTCCAAAACGTGTTTTAAGAAAAAGTCAGAGATTCTGGAGAATGCTTGTTATCAAAATCAGTGAATATCTCCTCACGATTCGTGTTAATACACAGCCTAGGCTCTGTAAACAGGCATGTTGCTGGCTTTGTTGGGCCCCCCTTCTTTATGTACCAGCTTACAGAGCATAGGCTGTGTATTAACACAATCATTCATTCACTGATTTTTTTTACAAAAAGTGATGTTGACAAGAAGCTTTCTCCAGAATTGCTCACTCCACCTTTGAATGTTTGAGGCTGGATGGAAAGATAAACCGGTCCATTGATTATTCTATTAGGTGATCACCATTTTCTCAGCGTCAAACTATTATGAGGAGGGAAGCAACCGCGGTGCCTACATCAAAGTGGGCAGAGAACTGGTTCCCCGCTTCTTCCAGTACCAAGTCAGCCGCACGACACGCAAGCTCACCCTGACACAGAGGTGCGGTTAGCCACAGCCGGGCATTTAGAAAATGTTGACGTTTGATTTTTTGTTTGGTTAATTTATCAATTGGTTCAACCTCTCCAATTTTCTACCAATCATCTGTTTGAAAATGTCATTGATTGCTTAGTTTGTTTTTTAGACTGCTTGCAAAACAAACACTTTGAAGGAGAAAACCTAACCTGTCTCACGGCAGTCTAAACCCAGCTCACGTTCCCTATTAGTGAGTGAACAATCCAACGCTTGTTGAATTCTGCTTCACAATGATAGGAAGAGCCTGCATCGAAAAAGTTACCACAGAGATAACTGGCTTGTGGCAGCAAATTGTTCATTGAGACATCGCATTTTGATCCTTCCATGTCGGCTACTATCATTGTAAAACAGAAATCACCAAGCATTGTTCACCCACCAATAGGGAACGTGAGCTGGGTTTAGAATGCATGCGATGGGTTAGTTTTACACTACTGATGATGTGTTGTTGCAATAGTAATACAGTAATTTTCCAGTTGTATAGACATGGTATAGCCTGAAAATTAACAGATTATTAGAATCGTTTATTTTATAAATGTATCAAGTTGAAAACGAATATCTTTCAATTGTGTATGAAGGCTTAATCTTTGGTAATGCCATGTGTGCATTTGTATCTGCAGAGTACGAGTGGCTGAAGGCTCTGCTCTCAGGGCCCTGAAGGAGAAACTGTTCACCCATCGCTCTGAGCTGATGTCAGGTTTCCAGCAGTGCGACCACAATAACACAGGTGAGCTCTTCTCACTGCGTTTGCCTTACTTACTTACCTATTATCCCAGGTAGACATGTGTAGTTGTTATATGTAAGCCCATGGTTTTTTTTATCAGGTTGTGTTTTAGTCAGTGAATGGGCTCTGGTGTTGGAGTCTGTACTGAGACTGGACCTGCCATGGAGGACACTGCTTCCGCTCTTAGCCCGACAGGCACAAGATGGCCGTGTGGCGTATCAGTCCTGCTTCGAGGATATGGAACCAGGGATTCCTCTGCTGCCTCAGGTGAGGGTGGAAAGCACCCTAGAACATTTAATCAACTACTGCAACCACTGTCCATAAGGCTATATTTTGAAATCCTCATTTTGTACACTTAACTTACATAGTGTTTTAAATTTTAAAACCTCCTAAAAATATGTCATCCTAATCACAGTTTATTAGTTGGTGTTTATATAGATTTAAGTCTGAGAATTTTCTTGAGCATGCTTAAAAAATTTAAATTTACCCAAAAACATGAGGGTTAGTGAGGGTCAGTAATCACATAAAGAAAATTGGAGGGGAGCATTTGAATGCAGAAAGGTGAAAGAGTATATACAAAATCAGAAATTAGTAAATTTTTATTTCTGCTGTTATTTCATTAGTACTTTTAGAATTCTAGTCATTATTCTTCCACCGCTGTTATTAAACAGAGCAAGTGGTTGTTGAGTCTTCTGTTTTATTATTTCTTATTTTCTCATTTTAGGTCACTCCAAACTTGGCTGAAACCCTGTTCAGATACAGGACTGACATTGAGATAATATTCAACATTATAGACAAAGACCATTCAGGTAAAATTACCGAAGTGTGTTCGAAGACAATGTGTCAATAATTCAAAATGTATTACGTAAAGTTGCTCAACATGGTGTGTGTGTTTGTGTGTGTGTGTGTGTGTGTTTGTGTGTGTGTGTGTGTGTGTGTGTGTGTGTGTGTGTGTGTGTGTGTGTGTGTGTGTGTGTGTGTGTGTGTGTGTGTGTGTGTGTGTGTGTGTGTGTGTGTGTGTGTGTGTGTGTGTGTGTGTGTGTGTGTGTGTGTGTGTGTGTGTGTGTGTGTGTGTTTTGGCAGGTCTGATCTCCATCGATGAGTTTCGTCACACCTGGCGTCTCTTCAGCGCCCACCTGGGGGTTGCCATCGACGACAGGGCCATCGATGACCTGGCCCGGAGTATCGACTTCAACAAGGACGGCAGTATAGACTTTACCGAGTTCCTAGAGGCCTTCAGAGTGGTGCACAAGCTGGACAGCAAGGATCAGCAGGGCAGTGGAAAGACTGATGGAGACAAGTATTCGTGAAAGGGAAGAATCCGAAGACTAGATCAGTAAAGTCCTCCATGATCAGCAGAGAAACTAATGGAGTAAAGTAGGTGTGGCGAGGCTCAAATATAGTTGAACAGAGCCTAGGACTCGCTTCACAGGTTATTTGGGTTAAAAAATAGGTCAAATATTTACTACAATAAAACCAAATAAAAAACCCAGGGCTAAGTCACGTCTTGGATCCATTGGAACAATCCATTGTCATGGAGCTTTTTTCAGACTTTCACCTTCCCCAGATGATGAATCCAATTACTTTGGTGATCTGACTTTTCATTAAGCCTCGACAAAGACGGGATGAATTGCCATGAAAATTGGTACCATCTAGAAGGATTATATTACATGATAAATAATTGCATGTATATAGTGCTTTTATCCAAAGCACTTTCCAATTTGCTTCTCCTTTACATATTCAAACACTCTCACTTGTGCACCTATGACAGCTACGTAGCTTCCATGCAAGGTGTTGACCTGACCATGACTAAGACTTTTGCAAGAGAAAGAAATGTGTTCAACTGTTCACCCAAAAGGAATTAAAAAAAAAATTAATAGTTATCTTGGTAGATTTTCTGAGTGTGTGTGTGTGTGTGTGTGTGTGTGTGTGTGTGTGTGTGTGTGTGTGTGTGTGTGTGTGTGTGTGTGTGTGTGTGTGTGTGTGTGTGTGTGTGTGTGTGTGTGTGTGTGTGTGTGTGTGTGTGTGTGTGTGTGTGTGTGTGTGTGTGTGTGTGTGTGTGTGTGTGTGTGTGTGTGTGTGTGTGTGTGTGTGTGTGTGTGTGTGTGTGTGTGTGTGTGTGTGTGTGTGTGTGTCCATATTCTACTTATATATTCTCTGCAGAGGGGTGCAGTGGTTTTAGACAACTGGAGAATGGACAGACGTTTTTCAGTTACAGAGGACTGCAGGTGATCTATCACTGTCGTCCTGGATACAAGCTCCATGGATACAAAACCAACAGTGTGTCTGGGCACTTGTCCCTGGACATCCCAGTCTGTGTTGGTGAGGAGCTCTAATTTTGAGCATTTCTGGAACCCTTTTCATTTTAGGATTTCAGGTTTTTGTAGATACATTTTGACTGTATTTGTATTTGTTTGTCTTCAAGTAGTTTTTGACTTTGCTTCTATACCACTGCCTGTGTTTGGCAGTGAAAATGTGCTCAAGTTTGGAGAACCTGTCCCATCCCTGGATGATGCAACCTCCTCTTAAGTAGTCACAGGCTCTTCACAAACTGACTACAAACAGACATTTATCTCAGTTTCACTTTCAATCAAGTTGTTTGGAGGGTTTTGTGCCTTGGCAGGAATCAAATACTGAGACACCAAACGATTTCAGGCTTCCTTCAACAATGCAACATACAAGTGAATTTATAACATTTTCTTATAGAGCAACATACAAGTGAAGAGACCCACCTGACACAAACACAAAAATAGTGCAAATACAATTTCAAATGTCTGTACAGATAGTCTCAGGTTGAGCCTCTACCTGCTGCACCAACTGAAACTGGTTCGGCTCCAGCCATCGGCCTATATCTCCCTCTGATTACATACAAGTTCTCAAATTCATTTCTGTCATTGTGACTGTATGAAGTAATGAAAAACATCCTCCATCTTTGATGTGCATCTCCAGAGTTGACACACTATCTTCAGTTAACAACGAAGGCTGTCCCCTGGTGTGTTCTCATTCTCAGCACTACATGCTGAGGGGAGCATATTTTAGTTTTCTTTCTTTCTTTCTTTCTTTCTTTCTTTCTTTCTTTCTTTCTTTCTTTCTTTCTTTCTTTCTTTCTTTCTTTCTTTCTTTCTTTCTTTCTTTCTTTCTTTCTTCCCCCAGAGCTTTCACTGTGACTGTAATGTCTTCCTGAATCCTTTGTCGACAGGCTCTTTCTCATGGCAACTCCATGCACTGAGGCATGTTACAGCCCAACAGGGGACCCCTCTTCACATGTTTTATGTGTTTAATGTTTCATGGCTCACAGACGAGCATGAGTGAACTGTTATAACTAAGAAGGTTCACTGTATCTATTGTTTCAAGTTAAAGGTGCCTGCTCACCTTTCATCCTATCAACACCTATCATTTGTGTACACGTTGACGGATAGTCTTGTCCTGACAATAATGGGTCAGCTGATAATAGTTACGTTTTAGTCTGAAAATTTCACTGCAATTAAATCATTTATGTAAAATTGTTTCAGACAAAGGAACATTTGCTTTGTTCCTCAGACCAGACTTGAGTGAGTCCTTTCCTACACATCCTTGTTTTTCTGTTTAAAAAATAACAAGAAGTTGGAGAAAACATCTGCCACATGGTTTACTCCTCACAGGCCAAATGAGCAACATGGAGGCACATCAATGAGGTTACAGACTCCAGCTTCATTCAGAGCAACGGGGTAGATGGCCACCTTTCATCTCTATCCTTTCATCTCAGTGCAGCCTGGACTGTGTGTTTTTTTTTGTCAGATGAGTGAACACGAGGATGAGTGAACACAAGAGTGTGTGCTTCATTAAATCAATGTCCATTAAAACTACTAAGATATACAGTATTTATTCTGTGATGTATGAATATAATAATCAGTATTGCTAACATTCACACCAAAGTTGTTGTCGTTGTGTGTGTGCAGATATGAATGAGTGCCAGGAGGAGACATGGTGTGAGTGTCAGTGTATCATTCTGCCAGGCTCACTGCTGCGTCTGTCCCCAGGGATACACACTCCAACAAGATGGGCGACACTGCAGGGGTCAGTGGGGCAATGCACACTCATGCACACACATCTGTAAGAGTAGGGTGTGATGTGGCCGATAATTCAACAATAACAGTTTATAGTATAAATACCAATTATAGATCATTTGGATTTATACAGAAATTATTTGAAAGGGTGAAAGAAATGTTTTTTTGGTGCTACAGTATTGTCTTGATTTCAGATATAGTTAATTGATAATTAACCATCCATGTTATGTGAAGACAAGTGTAGACGATATATTTGCTCATTTATTATGTTATCAGTGGCCGTTTATTCAGGTTCATGTTGTAGTGAGAAAAGTGAGATCATTAACCTTAAATTTGGGCCAATAATCTCACATTTAATTTCAGTCTGGCGCCTGGTGAGCAAGCACACCAAGAGCAACATAAAAATTCATCAGCATTTTCCTTTATTTCATAATTATGACTTACGACTTGGAGGTCGGCCTGTCTCATTTCCTTACTGGTCTGATAGAGGGATCCATATCATTTCTGATATCACAAAAGACTTAAATCTTGGCTCATTTCATGACATTCAGCAGCAGTTCAATGTACCAACGTCGTCCTTTTTCTTTTATTTGCAGTTGCGTTCTGCTCTAAATACCTTAAGAATCCCCTGGGGGCAAGAGTTACCAACACATCCAATACATTGTATATATTCATGCATTGCTACCCGAGGTCTGGTCTCAAAATTATATTTCATGTTGATAAAGGCAACATTAAATCCTTTGCCAATTGATAACAAATGGAGGAAGGACTTATCTTTAATCCATTCTTCTATAAATCGGCCTAGAGTCTGGTCCAATATTTTAATTTCTTCTAGAAACCCTAACCATCAGATGACACATTATAATTTTGTCTGGAGATCTTACTGTACGCCCCGGAAATTATTTTTGGTACAGTCTGAGTACTCGTCAGTAAAGATTTGAGGAATTTAACCTAGACATACAGGAGTAATACAAGATAAATACAATGTTTCCTATTGCATTAATACGCATTCCAACATTCAATATCTGCCACCACAATGTCAATGAGAGGGAGCCTTGAAGCTATCAGAGGTAAAATCTTTGTTTATTTATAGGCACATACAATTAAGTACATTTAGGTCACTCATTAGAGTAAAACAATAATATTATATTACTAAAAATACAGAAAAGACAAAAGTAAAAGAGGCCATAATAATCAATATATTAATTCTGATAACTGCCAGGCTGAGTAGAATTAAACATATATAAAATAATTACAAGACAGATAACTGTATATGCTGTATATTATTCTCACACTGAACACCTAGGCACAGAGACGTGCTCATACATCTAAAAATGTATCATTTAATTTCAATGTTAATGTAACAAATAAGTTCACATGTCAGACTCATGAAAAAAAAAAGATTGTTATATAGTGGTTTGCAATCAGCCGCCAAGGCTATGATGTTAAATAGGTGTACTAGAGCTACAGAGTTTATTGTAGAGTAAATACTTACAACCACCATTATGAAGTAGCATGAGCTGATAATGTGAAACTTTGCTGCCTTTGCCATTCCTAATAAAACATGTCTCTTTAGGTGTGTGTCAGGAGCAAAGAGACGCACACACGTCACTTGCTTTTTTCACTGCATCAGACAGCTGGAGCTTGGCAGGAAGTCCTGAACATAAGTAACCACGGCCTTGGACAGATAGGTCAGGGTACCGTAGCTGCCACTGGGGGCGCTGTCGAAGAAAAAGTTGCAAATTCCGGTCGCTGGATCCTTCTCCAGGAAATAATCACTGGCACTGTGGGATTTCTGAGGGATGCAGAGTTCAAACAAACAGAGTGAACCCGGGTTTAAAGGTGGAGGCAGTGATTCTGGAGAATGAATGTTGTCAAACTTTCTTTTATTCAAAATATTAGTGACTATCTCCACACTATCTGCTACCTGTTCGTGCAGTGTGTGCACTGAGACAAAAATCTGGTGTTAATACACTGTCTAGGCTCTGTAAACTGGCATGTAAACAAAGGGGGCCCCCATACCTAACAACATGTCTGCTTACAGAGCCTAGGCTTTGTAATAACACTGGATTTTCTTTTTCAATGCACATACAGGTAGCAATTGTAAGGAGATATTCACTGATTTTAAACAGGAAGTGATTTTGACAACAAGCATTCTCAAGAAACACTGACTCCACCTTTAACATGTAAAAAAAAACCTCAAAGTCCTTTCAAACAGAAGTGTATCCCTTGCCAGCAGTAGTATGCCTACCTGGTCATTTATGAAGAGGTCATTGGCCAAATGCACGATGCGGTCAACGTGAATGACGCCACCGATGCTGTCCACCTCCACGTCGGCTACCATGCCTAGAACCATTATAGTCTCCACCAGCAGCTGACGGTACTCTGGTTGAGGGACATGGTTCAGGACCGACTCCACCTGCACAGCAAACTTGATCTCTCCCTCCGTCATCTACACAGAACACATTGAATTAAACACACACACATGCACATGGACACACACACAAACACACATAGAAAATCCTGAATCCTGCAAGATTCTACTTCTCTTTGTGATCATTTATTTTTCACTCAGACAGTCGTGTTTGACAAACAAACAATAAAGGTTACATAATAGTAGGGTTGAGTAACATCGGTAATGCGAAATAATCACTATCAGCTCAATCTCAATAGTATGTCATGCCATGGTATTAACCGTGGCATCAACAAAATAACACAAAAGAAAAGACAGAGATACTGAAAGGAAATAGCTGGACAGCCAAAAACAGCCCCACAGAACATATATATAAATAAAAGGCTGACACCGATGTCTAGCCCTGCTGCATTGTTACCCAGACAAAACAAAATGAAATAAGAGCACAGGATGCTACTGCCTACCTCTCTTGTGGTTGAAGAGGGCAACACATATCCATCGATGGACAGGCCGTGACACTTCTGCAGGATCTTCCAGACCTTCTGGTAGAAACCCATGGGGACTCTGTTGATGGCTCCGTCCAGCCTGCGTCTCCTCAGCCACTGGCCCTGCCTCTCCTCCCACTGCAGCTGTCCGTCTCCTGGGCCAGTGCCAGTCGGGGACAGGATCCCACTGGGGGTAGAGGGGCTGCTGCACCGCTGTGGTGAGAGAGGACAGCAAGGTAAGGCCTACTGTTACAAAACATTTTAATAGATCCCCTGTCTGATTTTCAACCTTATCTCCATGTGCTTTACACGTATTCCTTCTACAAACTACAGTATTACACTTGCAGTTGTGTCTCCTGGGATTTAAAGAGGGTCCAATCGGGCCTTTTGTCTCCCCCTCTTTTTTTTACCACAGGATGGGCAGTTTTTCACATGTCACTTCAATCTTCACTACACTGTTACTACAATTTTTTCGAATGCACTGTTGAAGGTCAATTTGGACACATTTAATGCAGAAATATAATGCAGATGTCCTGGTTAAAAGAGTACTCAAATTACCATTGCACTAACACCGTTGTGTTTAGTGTGGAAGAAGTTTTTTGGTTGAAGAAAACTTCACAAAAGTCCAATATGAAAACAAATCTTTACTTAGTTCCAAAAGACAATACAGATGATTATGGTCAGCATTCATGCATGGAGAGAAGATCAGAGCATCCTACTCAGAGCAATGGCAGGGTCTTGACTGAGTTGTATACACAAAATGAGCTGCTTTATAGAGAAGGGTTGACATGGTCAGATAGGTAGAATAACAATGGAACAATCAAGTTTGGTTCTTGATGACATCAATGCTAATCTGAATCTAGGAGTTTCCAGGATGGCCCACACCTAGGGTGTCAGCCTAATTAGACTGATTTAATTACAATAGAAACTCCAGACAGGATACTTCAGTAGTTAAGATGAGAGGAAATACACTTCATACAATGATCAAACAATAAATGTAGAGACAAGAGTAGAATTAAACTAATCAATATAAATTGGCTTCTACATTAGATTATACTTATTTTTTAAAGACATCTTTTCTTTTTTCAACATATTCTTCTTCCTTGTCAAACCGTGATGCCCACAATACAACTCGACCCACAACAGTGGTGTTCGAGATTCAGATGTGTTGTGCCGTTGCAGAAATAACTTGACTACATCATCCGGTATATGATTAGTGGTGGGAAATGGAGCCTTTCTCAAAATATACTGACACGTGCAATAACATGTCACACCATAACAAATACATGTAAATAAGGTTGAAATGTTTAGCGTAGTAGTCGTCTTTCTGTCACACACAAACTCACCCACACATATGTGACAGTTTCAACACTACACAGTTACATATTCCATGCAATCATTCATAAATACTGATATCATAGACATGCTCCATCACACTTGGCAACCCAAGACAAACCAGCAAACATGCTTAATAGTGAAAAGCACAACCAGTGTGGTTTATCTACTGTATCTAAGCCTGTCAGTGTCAATTCACTACAGAGAAACCTGAATTAAACATGCTTTTAGGATAGGTTTGTTAAGCGTCTACATGTATTCTAATTAAAGCAACCCTAGGCAGCCTATTCAGGACAAATCATGTTAGTTGGACGCAGATGAGGCGAAATGCTTTTACCGTGGAGCGAGGAGAAGTGACATTGCTACTCAGGGAGTGACCGCCACTGATGATCTACACATGGACATGGATGACAAATGACGGAGATCAGTTTGAGATGTTTCACAACTTCACATGGGTGTGATACTTCAGTCATGATGACGCTGCAGCCACACAGATGCACAACGTTACTGCAGATGTTTGATCTGTATAGTCAAAGAGTGTTTTGCAACTTCACAAAATAAACAGGTGAGGAAAGATTATTGGTGACAAAAAAGACGTTGTGCATAACTGATTACAAGAAGCCAACTCTACGAACGAATGATGCCACACCTTGCCGAAATGTGTTATTATGACCATGGGCTACCTAAAAAAGCAGCTCAAACCAGGTCTGGCATTGGTTGCAGATATGTGATGAAGGAGTCATTCTGGTTATGGGGCTCACAAAATGTTAAGCACCACAGAGTGGTTTATGATGAGCAGGAGTTTTTTCAGCCGGCGGTTTTGTTTCTTAGACTGAGGTTAGCGACAGTCACATGCTAGATATTATCAAACCCAACCCACACTGAGAGGCCGAGAGTCATCCAGCTGCAACCAAAAGGCAAGAACACTGTTATTCCATTCTGATGGATGGATGGATGGATGGATGGATGGATGGATGGATGGATGGATGGATGGATGGATGGATAGATAGACAGACAGACAGACAGACAGACAGACAGACAGACAGATGATAGATAGATGGATGGATGGATGGATGGATAGATAGATAGATAGATAGATCCATCGATCAATCTGGATGGATGGATGGATATAGATAGAATATCTATGATGCTATTACATTGTTGTTTTCGTTGTTGTTATCTTAAATTGTGCTTCCCACCTGTTTTATCTCATTCTTTAGCCTGTGTATTCCTGTACGTTCAGTCTTGGTTGCTCCGGTGTGGCCTAGTTCATGGATGGAGATGGCCGGACTAGTGGCTGTTGACTGGATTGGGCGCACTGATAAAAATAGACAAAAGCACACAAAGATTTAAGGCCATATAACATGTATTGATTAGCAGGGACGGGCCAGCATGAAATGAAATAGTGATGGCATGATTCTTGTTCTTTGTGGTGTATCGGTGGTTGGCAGGTGTAATATTTAGCATTTTGTTCAGAAGGTTAGCTTCGCGTTTTAGCATGCAAACAGTCACTCACTGATGTGCACTCAAGACAAAATTGGCTTTTATCAATCTATTATTTTGCAAAGAATGTATTTAGCCTGCTGGTGATGTGCTAGAAGTACAGTCAGATCACCAGAGGCATGGGACTTCATGAATATCTGAAGAAAAGGTTTGAAATCTGAAATCAAGAAAACATTGATCTGCTGGTGGCCGCTGAATTAAAGAGTGGGGGTGTCTCAGTCAAAACTGAGGATGCAACACACACCCATACATTGAAAACTCACACATATATAATGTAAATACTCACCGCTTTTCTCCACTCCAAACTCTTTGCCACTGAGGATGTGATGCAGCAGGCTTTTCATGCCGAAAGGACTCAGGCTCATCAAACTCTCAGAAGCCTCCTCCCCTACAAAGAAGAAAATGTTTTGTATGTTATGTAGTTATGTGCAATTGTTATACTTGTGTTTGAGCATGCCTCTGTTGTCCTACCAGAGCAGTGCAGGCTGCGAGCAAGCTCAGTGGCCATCACTTGCATGATGAGTCCTATCCTGAGCCGAAGCATGTCCCCAAACAGAGCGGGCTGGGAGCGCACGTACATGGCTAGATAGACCATGATTTCCTACATGGCAAAAAATGCACAAATGTAAATAAATAACCTGTAAGATCAGTGTCTGGAAAAAGTCCTGTGGCAGTCCAAAAGGGTTATAGATTCACCTGAGTCAGTACAGCTACACTGATGTCCTGACCACTGGCTTCATAGATGAGAGTGTTCAACTCCTCGGGAGGCAGTGGGCTGAGAAAGAAACAGTTAGGAGGAAAAGTGATTTTATTGTGTTCTAATTCATTTCCCAGAATATCTTCAGCCACACCGGTTTGTGTTACAATGACTATGACTTACACTGTGATGACTCTTTCCCTGGGTTCAGGAGGTAGCCCTACAGTCAGCTGCTTGTGATGGGAAATCAGGTCCGTGCAGGCCTGAGGAACAGAGGATTACAGATATAATTGAATTATTGAATGATCTCATAATTCCTTATTTCTGTAGAGGAGACTCTTTTTGCCTTCCCATAGGGTCGACAACAACAAAAGTAAGCCATTCATTCAGGTATTCGGTGTGTTCAGAGACACTTCATCATGGCTAGGAAATTATGTCAATGTGTTATGATGCAGTTTTTCTAATGACCACAAGAGGGTGTCCTTTCCGAGTGTTATCTAGAGCCAACTGTACGAAAGTGCAGTGTAACTGCTGCTGTTATGTCTGTCAACATTTGCTATCTGCTGTGATACAAAATCCCTTTTTTCCACTGACCTCAGCGAGGACCTCCACTCTCTTGCGTAGTATTCCAGATATGTATCTGATGAGTCCCCACTCTTTGCTGACTCCTGCTTGTACATACAGCTCCTCCAGCAGAGAGCGCACAGTCACCCCGCCCTGCCCAGGACCTGACAACTCCACCAGCCAATCAGCTCCTCTGTTTCATCAGAAGGTGAATAAAAACAAATGACATGGTTTACTTATGAGTGTGCACATGCTGAAAATAAGCTCTTTGCTTGTGTGCGTATGGTTGTCTCTATGTCCGTACTTCATCACATAAAGGATGTAGAGTATGTCAGCCTGGTCCTGCAGAGTGGGACACTCTTTCAGCTGCCTCACCAACGCTGCAAAGTCTGTGTTACCGTGAGAGTCTCGAGGCAGGTGCAGATCAGCGACACTGGAGGCCTTTTAAAGGGGGCAACGGAGTCAAGACAAATACAGCCAGTACAATCAAAGCAAAACTAGAGTCACAAGAGAAAAATAAAGCCACTTGTGAAAGGATCTGCTGTAGTATCCTACCTTCTGTTGCTTTACATGTGGGCCAGGCTGAGGATGAGAAACATTGAGTAGGTTGAGAGATCTGCGGTGTTTGCTCTTAGCAGGAATCACAGGAAGATACATGGAAGACTCTGAAACACACATACACACACACATCAGAACAATGTTTTACAAAGTGTAACATCAGATTACAGAGATGCCATGCTCTCAAAAATAATAAAAATTAAAAATAATGAAATTATTTATTTTTATTATTATTTATAAAAATAAAAATAAAGTATGCAATGTGTAACACAGGGACATTAGCTTCCTGATCACTCACTGGGGATATTCAGTCCCTGGACCTGGGCCATAAAAGACAGGATGTCTCTGGTGGTGTGTTCAGCACTGAAGATGTGGTGCTGCCCCCTCTGGATGGGAGGGAGATGGCACTTGGTGGTGGTGGTGCTGTGGAGGAGCTGGGTCAGGTACTGGTCGAACATGGATCCGTCTGGAGTTGAATACATGCCCTTTGTTAGTTACAGCTTAACTTTGCTGATCAAATATGAATGAAGGGGAACACCAACACACAAGGCTCTTCACTAACTAACCTACCTAAGGGCCTGCAGTGGTTATATTCCTCTCCATACTCATCGTCATCCTCCTCATCTTCCACTAAGCAGTCATCGTTGTCTTCTTCCATGAAGGTGAGTTCAGTGTGGGACGATGTGGTCTGGAAACCAGAGAGGTCTGACATCTGCACCCTGAAGTCACATTCACACAAAGTCACAACACGCAAGAGAAGTCTCGTATAATGCTGTTACAGACATTTACCCCACAGATATTCTCTAAACAATAATGGTTAGATAAGATGTGCCCTGTTACGGACCTCGATCCAGCAAAATAGCCATCCTGGAGTTTCCTTAGGGTTGCCAGGATACATGGATCAATCCCATCTCCGTCGTCAACTGGACATAAAAAGGAAATAAATGTTGTGAAGTGCAGTGAAGGAATTTGAGAGAAAAAAACATCTATATTGAAATATAGATTATGTACATTTTAGATCACAGCAACATGTACAGAAGCCACACATTAAAGATAACCTAGAAGGTATTGTAGTGCATACAGTAGAGTCATTTCTAATTTTCAGACAACTTTTTTGGGCCAGATTAATAAATTGTTGCACCTTTAAAATGTCTGAGATTTCCCCCAATCATGTTTTTGGCAGATTTCAAGCGAGTGGGCGCCATCCAGTTCCCATAAAGCGTTCCATGATTGTGGGTGGTAGAACATCTCAGAAAACGATACACAGTACATTCTCTGTCTCTATGTTGAGTTTAGTTTAATAGTTGCATTTTAATGCTTGAGTTACATTTTTAAACATACAAGTTAAAGACTGATTTGCCTTGGTTTAAGAGGGTTATATTACCCAGCATGCTGCGGGTGATGGGGAAAGTGAGCGTGGGCCGTCCCGTCATCCTCCAGCTAGACGAGAGATAGGCCAGCTCCGTTCGTAACATCTCCACAATCATCTGGTTGTCCAGGGCCAGGTAGAAATGGTGCTGGTCCAGAAACTGGACAGGGCGCACAGGAAAGAAGAGAAGAGAGAAAGTATTAATGTATTCCAACAGCCTTCTACCTAACATCTCAAACTAGTTTTACCTGGGGGGTGAATATATAGGTGCGACTTCTGATCTCGTAGAATTTTGATGTTCCCAGAACTCCAATGTGTCTGTACGGCCTCCCGCTCAAATTCAGTTTCTTGCAGTTCCCTGTGACAATGACACAACATGTTAACTATTATTATACAAACACACAGACACACACACACACAGCTTAACACTGAGGCAATGAGTGTTTTCTGCTTGTTTACCCAGTCTAACGTAGACATGGCTCAGGATGCGAGCAGGCATAACTCTGATAGGCAGAACTTCACACATGGTCTGAACCGCGATCCCATGATCATTCAACAACTCCTTGATCTCCTCCGTCTCTGCTAGAACACAAACTGACACGCACACATATAAAAAAGAAAATACATTATACTGTGCCTTTTGTTAAGAAATCTGTACATAAACAAATGGGCATCATTAGAAATAAGTCTTGGACATGAGTGGTGTTTTTATTCATGCAACAATTTTTAAACATTTTTCTGGGATTCCAGTAATTTTCAATCCAACTTGTGGAGTAACATTTCTATGACCAACCTTGTAGCACCACGTCTGGCTTGAAGTTCGTAGAGAATCTCCTGTTGAGAGGATCTATCTCTCCAAGGGCTAAGAAACCCTTATAACAGCAAGAAGAATAGACAGAGATATTGTCTCCTTGTCTACTGAGCACATCATTTTTCATTTACACTATCAAATCTACATTATTCAGTGAGATTTGATACATAGTATATTGCATTGATAGTCACAGTTGTAACAGAAGCTGCCAAGTGCTTAAGAGGGTGTTAAATGAACCTGTGACTACCTCTGACAAAAGACAGCCCAAGATGTAGAGTGACTGTCCCCACATGTGCGGCAGCTGCCCCATGGCCACTCTGTCCACTGAGTGAGGGTTGCTGTACTCCTCCTCCACCTGTAGATGACAAGATATCGTCTCATTCTTATGTGGTTGCCTGATAATATACTACATTATATTGCCATTTGTAGTTGTACTGGTAATACTAGTAGTCTGGCTGTTGGGGATTAAAATTGTTTAACATTGTCAACAAATAAAAGTATTGGACAATTTTTGACCTGATTATGGTGCTAGCATGCTGTTAGCGGGGCTACAAATAGAAATAGAAGTAGTACTGAAGGGAAATGAAAATTGAGCGGAAGTAGGTAGGCGGGCGGTGCCAGGCTAGTAACAATTAAGAATAATGTAAAACTATTTAGTCAAACAAGAATAAACTAGGTATGGGGGCGCCCTTAGCTCAGTTAGTAGGGCGTCCCCCCCCCCATGGGCCTCGGCCAGCAGCGGACCCGGGTTCGATTCCAGCCCGCGGTCGTTCTCTGCATGTCACTCCCCTCTCTGCCCCATTTCAACTCTGTCTCTACACTAATAAAAGCATAAAAATGCCAAAAAAATATCTTTAAAAAAAAAAAAGAATAAACTAGGTTTCTGTATTTTTCCTCTGGAAATGATATACCTTGTCATATGGCACAGCATAAAGTTCAGGCAACAGTTTAATGCCGTTCTTCCCTCTGATCAGAACGCCTTCCAGTGCCTCACGGTACTCCTGTACCTGTAAGAAGCACAAAGTCATTTGTTTAACATTACATCTGCAACACAAGTCATTCCAAATGACTCCATGACAGTGTGAATACAGCAGGACATGCCTATGGAGCTGTGTGTTTTGGTTTTATTACCTGCACTTGATCTCCAGTGAAGATACCATCCAGGATGAGGTAAGTCCAGAACACGGGCCACTCACATTCGATATTCTCAAAAAGCTTGAGCTCTGCGGGGTCGTAGTGCAGCCGAGATGGGTCCTAGTGAGACAACAGCCAGGAACTGAGGTACAGCCCTCATAGCAGAATAAATTAAGTGCAACACTACACTTATGCTCACTGAGCAATCCCTGTCCCTGTACAGCAGTTAAATAGATTTTAAAACCAAACATAAATATATATATTATATCGTACCTCTTTAGGACAATGATATCCATCCCTTATGAAGCGGCAGCATCCATATCGACCCTGAC
Organism: Ammodytes marinus; assembly: GCF_949987685.1. Classification (NCBI taxonomy): domain Eukaryota; kingdom Metazoa; phylum Chordata; class Actinopteri; order Uranoscopiformes; family Ammodytidae; genus Ammodytes; species Ammodytes marinus. The sequence continues at coordinate 13,568,182 of NC_137230.1, forward strand.
ATTTTACAATAGATAGAAATATTAGTATGTTTTAATGACTGACATGTATATACAGTATTTCAATTCACTGTATACCTTTTACCTTCATAAATAGTGAATTGTGTAGTGTTTCTGTGCTTTGACTGTACCTGCAGTTTTGCTATGATTTCAGATTTTGTGATGGCGACCAGGTCAGCATCTTCAATGGCGAAAGCGGGGAAGGAAATGATGGACAGAAGGCCGGCATCTATCTCCTTTGAAGTGGAAGCTCTTGGCAGCATGGAGCTCAGGATGGACTGAGGGGAAGACACACACACACACACACACACGCACGCACGCACACACACACACACACACACACACGCACACACACGCACACACACACACAGACATGCTGAGCAGGCGACAGACCAAGAAGACAGCGCTGATGCGGCTAGAGGCAAACGCCAAACGGTACCTGACAGTGTTCCACCTCATCAGGCAAAACATGGATGACTGACTTCGGCCCTCCGTGGGCTCCAAAAAGATCCAGCTCATCTATGGCCTCCAGAGCGGCCTGCAAACACACACGCACACACACAAATCAACACACCGATGCATACATGTATCTGATACAATAATTCTTTTTTTTTGTCTTTAATGTCAAGCATACCATACATGTTGAAAATAATAAAGTTAATCCGTGGTTAATCCTGTACCTTAGCAATTCCCACAGAGCTGCCGTTGAGCTCGGGGATGCCCTGGTTTGTCTTGTCACCTCGCTCCCACATCCCATAATCCTACAGCGAGAAAGAAAAGTTATTTTCAAACTTGTACGCTGCTTCTAGCCACATCACTTGAGCAAATGTATCAGACACAAAAGGCAACAAGTTGTTTTATACGTGAAGTAGTACTGCCAGAGATCTGAGAGAATTCCCTTCAACTTTTTACTGTGTGTCAGCCTCGACCAGTTGCTGTCTTAAAGAATACGAACTCCAAAATATGTGAAAATGTTACTCACTGCCACTTTGTAGGCCGCCTCTATGTAAAAGACCAAGTTCTGGATGAAGGCCACCTCGTCCAGGTTGGAGATGATGCGGAGACCTGCGTGGTAACGTAACATTGTTAGGAACTTGTGCTATGCTCAAGAGAAAAATGGTTAGGTACTTCAATTCTTCCCCCTTGAGGGCCTGCAATGCTTGACAAACGTAAATGTTCTATTATGTAGCTTAATGTCGCATCTTTGCCCTGACAATTTTCTTTGATGGTAAAAGCACATTCCCACTTATTTGACTAAGAGAAAATAAACAGCAATAAACACCACTCTGCATCACCCTGCATGTACCTGAGGCCGTCATCTGTGCCAGCATCAGCAGGTAGATGGAGGTGGCGTCCACCTGGAGGTGTCCCCACTGGTCGTCCCCCACCACCGTGGCACAGGTGGGGGTATCGTATTTGGCATGCAGGCAATCCTTAGTACTCTGGGTGTGTTTGAACTCCTCAACCTTGGCCACCTAGACACAAAACACACAAACACACACACCAACAGGCAGCTCAGTGGTGTTTGTCCTAAATCGTGATGAATGGTTGAAAGTTGTTTCAAATACATGGACATTGTTTTCATTACATTGGAATTAGTAGATCATTTATTTTACCTGAGCTTTAAAAAAATATGATAAAAACATAATAAAGGCTTCTATTCAGTTTTTGACTTTTTAACATCCCAGTGAGTCCCAAGATTCAAGTATGCAGGCCTATTGATTGGATCTGTGAAGCTGCAGCAGTAAACACATTCAACCTTTTGCCAGTAGAGTAAGGTGAGGGCAGCAAACAGTTCACCATGTTGCTTTCACAGCCAGGCTTTCACTATCACTTTCACATCAACATGTAGAACACCAACATGTTGTTAATCATGACAAAGTGTATTTTTCTGACAAACTGCTGAGCATACCGCGATTATGCAGATGGTTGCAGAACTGTGGTGGTCATAAATATTTACATAGTGTATAACACACTGGCCCGGATGGATCACATGTGTGCTTTCTCAGAACCAGGACGCTGGCTTATCCGATTTCATACAAAACAGAATGTAGATGATTTGCATGTGCAAAAACAAGTGAACGTGCGAACGCTCCATGATTCTCTTACCTGTCTCATCATGCACTGCAGCAGTCCTTGCATCAGCTTCACCACACTCTGCCAACAAACAACAACAGCTTTGTTAAAAAAATAAAACATCACTATCATACACATTAGTTTATTGTATGTTGATTGTGGCAATTACTAAAATAAATATGTGTATATTTGTAGATATATTCTTTAAAAAGTTTTACATTTGACCAAATATACCGATGGTAATGTTTAATCATTAAATCTATGAAAAGCAAAGTTTGCTAAAATTAATCATTTTAATTTGCCAAAAAACTAATTATGGCATTGATAATGATGTAATATAAAGGAATAAAATGCAAATGTTTTACGTTATGAAGATTCATTTGCTTCAATTTCATACAAAACTGTTTGGTTATTTGGTTATTTCAATCAAACAGCTGATTACTTACTTTCTTTTAGCACTGACATAATTGAATAAGATTTGTAACAATTGAGTAAGTAAGTAACTCTAATAGGCCAATTGTATCCTTCTTCTCCCACTGAGGTTCGGTGATTTGAGAATTAGATATATTTTTGATGCACAGACATGTACATTCACGTTGCTGCTTTTAAATATTTAACCCGACATGACAAGCAGAGCAAACAGTCACATTACACATTAACCCTCTCTCTCTCTCTCTCTCTCTCTCTCTCTCTCTCTCTCTCTCTCTCTCTCTCTCTCTCCGTCACAAACACACCTGCTCCAGTTCGTAGGCCTTGGCCTTGTCTTCGTCGCGGTCTGCGTTCTTGCGGTAGGCCATGCCCAGCGCCCACACTGCCAGGACACTGTAAACATTATCCCGCACCCAGGCGTCCTTCATTTCAACACTGGCAGGCAGAAGTCCAGTCACTGGGTTCTGAGACACACATAGACAGACAGACAGACACACATACACACACACACACACACACACACACACACACACACACACACACACACACACACACACACACACACACACCCAAGCATGCAAAAGATTCATTTTAAGTAACTGTACCACTTCTATTTGATTTTACTCATGAACATCTCTGCCTTTTCTATTGCCTTGTCGTGCTGTCTGTAAGCTGTATCTGAGAAGCTGAAACCTGTGTAGTTTTTTGTCCTTTTTGTTTGAAAACTTTTCAAACTTTTGACTGATCAATTTTCTGTTGATTAACCTGAAGATTCCTCCACTAGTAATTTAATCTGTAATATGAGTAACTGTGGACAGTGTGTACTACAGTATTATTAAATTAACTTACAAATACAAGAGTTGATGAAATAAATGGCAAGAAAGGACAGCTCTTTTTAGTCGAGACAAGATGCCTATCAATGAAAGTGGATTTTATGTTGGGTTTGTTGAATGTCAACTCATTCACTGTTGACATGCAACTGCAGATGGCTTGTTGAGTGTCAACAGTGGACTATCAAACTAAAGTGTTACCAATAAAACAGCAATTTAAATTGTTAATTTATAGGTTTTGATTACAAATATGTGACATCATCGTGTCTGTCCTCATCTGAAACCAAACCTGCATGCAGCCTTCTATAACAATCATGCTTTGTAAAACTAAAGAAGGTTGGCATTGTTTTTCTATCAGCTGTGAAGCCTCGAGGTCACAATTTTAAACTTAGACAGCTGTCAACTGTCTGGGCCTCAAGTGTTGATTGATAAAAGCGTCCCGGCACTCGGCCTATTCCAGTGGCTGAACTTTGCCTTGTTTATTCCTGTGTAGCTCAATCTGGTCAAACCTGAATAAACAGGCTACAACGCATCTGCATATTTCTGGAAGAGAACAGTACAATTCTGAGGTATTTGTTCTTTTAACTTGCTTAGCTGCTATATACTTCCACTCCATTGCATAATATATTTGCTCAATTTACACAGTTGCTTTGCTTTGATTCAGATTATTAAAGGCCTACTTCACCGGTTGGAATATGAAGGTGTATTGAACTCGGAGATCCTATGAAGTATAAATGTGCAAAAAAAATTTAAATCGGATCATCCTAGCCTGAGAAAAGGCAGAAAGAGTGTTTTATGGTCTCACTGTCTAACCCTACATTTCTCTTTCTGTGACATCACAGGAAGGGTTGTAAAATGCATGCAGTACTTTTCAAATCCTTTGAGAGAGAGACTTCCCAAAAGGGCTGCACTCGTCTTTTGCTTTGACAATGTAAGAATGTCTCCTAAATATAACCCGGCTGCAGGTTCTTTTGTTCACATTCCTACAGAAAGTCTTTACATATTTTTCCAGATATATGTATTGACAGCCACTGCTCAGTAGCAGCACAGCTGAGTCCTGGTAAATTCCAAGCACACAGAGTTTGGCTGGCAGAGGAACTGCTTTTCCATTCAATGACCTTCTTCCCGGAAGAGGTCTGCCCAAAAGCAACGCATTGTTGTAGGCTATGTATACTCTGCATCATGTATTAATATAAAATATAATCAACACATTTCTGATTTTTTATTATAGGCTACATTGACTTACACATTAGTATGTGAAGCAGTTAAAAGCTAGCTATTACAATTGTGTTTACATGGTAATGCATCAAATATGATATCATTCAGAAATGGGCCATGCTGCATTAAAAAGTAGACTTTTACTTTTTGAAACTTAAAGTAGTCTATATTTTGATGCAAATGCATGCACCTAGGTAGCCTTACATGTAGCCTATTATACAATAATAGCCTATTGACAAACTGTGCTATTGCTAATTTTTTTTTTTTTTTTTAGATATTTTTTGGGCATTTTTATGCTTTATTGACAGTGCAGAGAGACAGGTGAAATGGGGCAGAGAGGGGAGTGACATGCAGAGAACGACCGCGGGCGGGAATCGAACCCGGGTCTGCTGCTGGGCCCGGTCCGGGGGGGAGGGGGGGGGGCCTACTGAGCTAAGGGCACTCCTGCGATTGCGTCTTTTACTTGGGCAAAACATTTCCATGGTCCACTTGTGTCAGCCTATGCCTGACTTGACCCAAAGACTGTAAGAACACTCACCTGGTGGCACAGGATAGTCTCTTGGACCAGCCTGGCATAGCCATCCAGCCTCACTCCGGAGTTACTGCGGCTCCTCATATTCACTGATCACTACGAACACAACAAAAAAAACAAGTCATGTCTGAACAAGGAGCATACGAAGCGCTGAAAGCCTGGTTTTCTGCCTGTATAAACACAACGACTAAATACAGCATATAATCACTGCGGTAACTCACTGCGCAGCGATCCATCCTTGCAGTTCTGCGGCGCTGGTTTGATCTGACACCTTCTGCATAGGCTCCTGCTGCTGGTAAAGCTCGCTAGCTGTCCAACTGTGTTTGACGTAAAAAAAAATGTAACGTTAAGCAGACGTGCTGTAAGCTACTCACACACACACACTCCGGTAAAACTGCTTAACATCTTGGGTCTGGCCTTACAGATGACACACACGTGAGGTTTGACCATATGTTTGACAGCGAGAGTTTAGAGTGCAGGGTGAGGGTATGTCCGGTATGTCCGCAAATACATCCATTCTGAGAAAAATACATTATGTTCCCACTGTCTGATTATCTGACGCCAGGGGGCGACAAATGACCTCTGCCGGCTTCAAGCTCAAGGCACAAATCCCAATGCAAACAGGAAGCTACACTCCCAAAAAAGTTCAAGTTTATTTGTATGGCATCTTTTTAATAGATTATAGTAGCCTAAATTATCATTTTGAGGTATGTGTAGGCTAGCCTTATTTACTTTCATAGCCTACTTGTATATCCACTACATTTATTTGATAACTTTAGTTGCTATAGTCACTTCACAGAAATGTATGATTACACAATATAAACGAACTACTATAATATAGTCGGATTAACATTACAAATGTAGTCAGCATTTGAATGCAGTAACCGGCTATGGTGGAGTTTAGTGTAGGTGTGCAAGGCATTATACAGTGTAGTCGTGTGAAAGTTTGTGAACCCCTTGAGCCTTTTGGAATTTTATTTATTTTGACCATTATTAATTCATTTTTATCAATACCAGTATTTTTTATATGAAATAACAGATGTTTGTTTATCAATTCAACATTTTTCTTTTCCAGAAATCAACTGTTAAAACAGATAAAACAAATTATTTGACAAATGTTGTATGTGCAAACGTTTGTGAACCCTGAGCTGCATTGCTTAAATCGAGCAAGGTAAACACAATCAGATGGGCCAAATCGAGTGATGAAATAATGGACCAATGTAATGAGAGATCTTCAGGGAAGAAATTGGGCGGCACTAGATAAAACAAAGATAAAACCAGGTCAGTTTAGGCCCACCAAACTGAACCCATACAGGTCAGACATGCGCAAAGGGGAAAAAATCTCAGAGGATCTCAGGAATAGAGTTTTGATGTTGCACATTTGTCTGGGGACAGCTATAAATTCATATAAAAAAGTTTGAGCTCCATCGGTCCACCGTAAGGCAAATCATCTACAAATGGAGAGCTTTGCTTGCTCAACTTACAAACTTACAACCTGGAGTTGAATGTCTAAAAATTATGAATTTGAGCACAAATCCAGTCATAAACTCAACTGATTTCACAGTATAATTGTTTCATATTTTTTTTGTATTCCTAGGCTTGTACATTGCAGTGGGTCTGAGAAACAGTGGGGGGAATGCAAAATACAATAACTAGGGGAAGAGGAAGTATTCTCATTAATTTATTCAGTAAACGTAACAATATTAAATTATTCTTTATTTATTTTTTTGTTCGTTTATTAAATAATATAATTCCATTTAAAATATAATTTAATTGTTTTATTGTTATTTGTGCTACATTTTCAGACACAGAAAGCAGCTGTGCGCTAGGAACAACGTCACAAGTAACGGAATCTGTAATCCAATCAAGTTCCAGCTGTGTCTTTTTGGGCCAATCGCATCGCTGCTGTCTTGCACCGTTGTGTCACCAGCAGCCATCACCATCCGCTAGGTAGTTTAGCATCCAGCTGGCTAAAAAGCTAACCCGGAGAAAAACGTCTAAACATCTGCCCGCTCTCTTGGGTAATGTGTCTCGCTAGAATCTACTAAACTTGCTGGTCGTCCAAGTGACTTAAATCATAAGGTAAGGAGTCGTGTTTACTTCTCGTGTCTGCTGTAGCTAGCCAAGCGTCGCGGGAGGGGGCGCAAAGGACACATTGCGTATTATTGATGCTGTTGATAATGTGTGGCAATTTAGCACAGTTAGCTAACATACGCTTATTTAACTTCTAGCAGAAACCTCCTGCATGTTAAATGTACCAAACCTAAAATGTATTATTGGCTAGATCGTATACTCCTCTTAAATGATGCATGCATTTCTTGTACGGGCGTAATTTACATATTATTATTCAATAATAAAAGATGCGCTTTATTAAACCTTTTTCTTTCATGGAAAAAGAACGTTCATCATACAGGTTATATGATTGTTGATCACTTGCCGCCGACCCATCCGTCCTCTTACCTCTTATTTGTTTTTCCCCCTTGCCTTCTTTGTATCCTTCTCTCAAAAACTGTGTAAGTTAATATCTATCTCATCTTCTCGACTGTGGACAACTTGTAAGCGCTTTTAACTTTCTCCCTCAGATGCAGTTCATGCTGTTGTTCAGCCGGCAGGGAAAGCTGCGGTTACAGAAATGGTACGTGCCTCTGTCTGACAAGGAGAGGAAGAAAATCTCCAGAGACCTGGTCCAGACTATCCTGGCCAGGAAGCCCAAGATGTGCAGCTTCTTGGAGTGGAGGGACCTCAAGATTGTGTACAAGAGGTAATATTGTCTCACTTTATCTGTCCCAGGTCAGGTGACATCAACAGTGAACTTTGCTCTCATACTTGGATGCAAATGGGCTGCATAGATGTAGTTTCTAGAGTTCCGCTGAGTTCATTTGATAAACCAGGTACAATATAATACAATGCAATTTAATAACCCTGCAATAAACCTGCAATAAATCCTATCTGTGTAAGGGTTACAATGTTCGTTTTCCCTCTCATTGTTTTCAGTTCTTATTTATTATTTGATTTGATGGAAGGGTTGAATTGGCAGGGTTGTTTAAAGACGGTGGTTTTATTGGATTGCAAATGCAAAAGTACACAATGATAGTGCCGTGGAGTGCCATAAACCCGTACAGATACAGTTGTAATTCAGGTATCTAACATGGAAAAATAACTACATAACATGTAACTATATGAAAAAGTGTGTTTGTTTTACTGAGTGCTTTAGTGATAACAGGACAGCACCAAATACTTGCATACAATAACAGTTTTCCTTGAAAGACCAGCTGTTATGTGCCCACAGCTGAGAGCTTTTCTTTTCCAATATGCATTTGCAGTGTGGACAGGGATCAAAGCTGTTGCATTTATTCTTCTCGTATTTGTTCACATCACCTCCTTGTTAATCGACATGCTGCTTTTCTTTTTTTAATTGTGTGTTCTAGATATGCAAGCCTGTATTTCTGCTGTGCAGTGGAGGATCAGGATAATGAACTGATCACCCTGGAGATCATCCACAGATACGTGGAGCTGCTGGACAAATATTTTGGCAGCGTGAGTCTCTTCAATCATGTCACACATGCAACATGCTGATCTAAAAGAGTGTGTAGGGGGGAGAGGGGGAATCAGAGGTCTGATCTTCTCCTGTGTGTGGTGTCCTGTCCTCCCACAGGTGTGCGAGTTGGACATTATCTTCAACTTTGAGAAGGCCTACTTTATCCTGGATGAGTTCCTGCTGGGGGGAGAGGCCCAGGAGACATCCAAGAAGAACGTGCTGAAGGCCATCGAGCAGGCTGACCTGCTGCAGGAGGTACACACCATTTATCAACAGATAGCTGAACGCCTTAGACAGACCAGCTACTGTATTGTCTCAACAGTACTTTAGTAGTGCAGGAAGTTCAGGAACTAATGATTATACATTTTTACTACCGATTTAAATGAATTGTTTGGTCAGTCAATTGGGCAAAAATGGCCATTTCAATTTCTAGAGCACAAGATGATACAAACCAATAGTCCTAAAACAAAATAAATTCACTCTGTTGTCATTTGATACAACGAAAAGCTGCAAATCTCAACCTTTTTAGAAGCTGCAAACAGCATATTTATAAAATATTTACTTTAAGAAACACTGGAACGACTCCTCAATTATCAGAATTGTTGCCGATTTACTTGGTGTAAATTAATGAAAGAATTTCTATGATAAACCATAAGGGTGGATGCGTATTGTAGGTTTTTAGCTTTCTTCCCCTTTGGGCCCTCTACACGTGCCCTCACCTGTTCATTTTAAGCCTGCAGCATTTGATTAATACCTCTCTCTTGTGCCAGTGCGCTAAAGCAAGGGCTGTACTACATTTTTCTTAGCTGTTTTATCAGTGCGCCATGATTTATTTTAAGCAAGGCACGCAGCACTATTGTTACAAGAGCGTGGCTGACTGTGCGGGCCTATAAAAGGTTAAACTCACTTGGAAAAGGCCTCCTGTTCCCGTCACACATTTTAGTGACTTTAAACTCGTATGCAACATTTCATTTCTTATCATTTAATAGGATACTTAGTGCTACAAAATGTTTGACATATGAACAGACAGACAGAAAAAAAACCTTTATCTTTTAATTTCTTCTTCTGCAGGAGGCCGAGGCGCCACGGAGCGTTCTGGAAGAAATTGGGCTGACATAAATCATTGCATTTCTTTCTACCAGATGCACATCCGGCAACCTCCATGTCTCTATTCTGTCCTCTGCTGTTAACTGTTGTCAGTGTTGTATGTATATAATCACCATCTATGTGTTATGCTGTACTGTACCACCACAATGTAATGTTCTTTTTAAATGTGGGGCCAACTGTGGTTTCAATGTGTCTATGTGCAAGCTCCCTCACTTTATTCTGCAGTACTATTAGCGAAAATCACCCCTCATCACCGGTGGCAGAGCTGTATGTGCCGATAGGTTTAAAGTACTGTCTACGGTGCTGGTCTAGACAGTCGTTGCTTCTCCAATTACCGTCATATGGGAGACACAGGGCCTAGCATCCAACGGATGGTGAGAAGAGTCTGTGAGGACTCTAGAAGTACGCTCAGATCAGCTGTTTGTGTTGTTAAATAAGTCATACAATGAGGCATCAACTGAGGCTTACTCACACTGTTACAATCACGTATACACGGGCAAATTTAACCAGGCAATTAAGTGAAATTACTGTTACCCATAATCAGTATCAGTGTATACATTAGGTAGATTTGTACAAGTTTGTATTTGGCAAAATGAACCTTTTCGCATTTCCTTTTTTGAGGATAATGCTTTACCTTTGGTAAGCATGAGCTGTTTTGTTTAATTAGTGTCATGTTTGTTAAAATTGTCTTTCTGTTGTCTTTATTTTCCTGAAAAAAGCACTTGTTTAACATTGAAGCTTGTTATGGCCTCTGTATTTGTCTTAGGTGAGTATCGCCCTTAGTCTTAGATGAGGATAAGATAGTGACCCATACAAAGAAACACTATTTTATGTGTAATGATACTTTGGCTTACTCCTAAAGACTAACATATGACCAAAGAACACTGTGTTTTTACCTTCTCAATGGTGTCTAAGGCTAACATGGCTGAAAAGGGATCTAGAAGTGCAGGATGTTATTTGGCTACAATATACCAGTATTATGTAATTACTCCGATCCATTTAAAAACAGATCTATCCTGTGTTGCTTTATGGTGTAGGAAAGGAAGAAGATGGAACTGCACATATCAGGTTTATCATTAATAATTCATATTCATCATTGTCACTTGTTTACTTCTCTGTAGGAGAACGAGTAATGAATGCTCATCCCAAACCATATGGCAGTCACATTTTTTGATCTGCATTCTTTAAAACCACAAAGTGTTCTGTTAATCATCATTCATGAGTAATTAAAAAATGTCATCTTTAATTTGTGCAAAATAATTCACCTTTTGTATTAAACACTGCCAACATTTTTTTCTTATATTTGAAAGTTATTAACAATAAATGTATTCAAAAAGACAACTACAACTGTTTGTTTTTTTTATATCGTTTTACTCAGCCACAATAACCTAGTCGTGCCACAGCTCCAGCGATTCAGTGTGCAACATTAACCTTTTTCCAAAAGCAAAATATTCACATAAGTACATGATAGTGATGGATGCTCACTTACGGTGCCACTGCTTTGAGATAAGTAGGTTTTTAAATGTAGGAGAGGCTAAGAGCTATTAATGTCACCTTTTTCAGCAGACTCGCTTGATATTTCTATGTTTGACTCTTCACTTTTTACCTCAGGACTAAACTTCTCGCTGTCACGGTGGGGAGTCTGATCCAAGTCGTTGCTTTTCTGAATTGGCTCCATTTCGTCCAACTCCTGACTCACTGCAGTGACTTCCTCCACAGTCTCTTCCTTTACCTCTTTCTCATTCTCAGACTCTCCTGATGAAGTCTTCACTTCGGGCAAATGGCTTTTCTTCTTGTGCTTCTTCTTGCTTTTTTTCTTGTTCTTTTTGGACGACTTGTGGCGGCGGTGGTGAGTGCCGGTGTCGTCGTTCGGTGATTTGTCATTCTTGTCTGGTTTCTCGGGACTCCTTTCTCTTCTTGGCTTCTTTCTATTTTCCTCTCTGCTGGAACTCCTTGATCTTTCTCTGGCTTTGGAGTCTGTATCTCGGTTTTTGCTGTCTCTCTCTTCACTTCTGTTCCTATACATATCCCTGCTCCCGTGTCTCAACCTATCTTGCTCTCTGTCTCTACTCCTGCTCCTCGACCGGTCTCTACTTCTGCTGGAATACCAGTCATTCCTTCTGGACCTGGACGACCATTTGTCTTCTCTGTGCTGGTGTGTGGCCTGCCTTCTGTCTGGACTCCTGCTCCTCTGCCTGCTGCTGCTATCTCGTCTGCTGTGGGATCTCTCCGATCTGGGCGGGGTTCTTTGCCTCCACGATCGCTCTCCTCTGAACGATCGCTCCGAATTCCACCCGTCAGCGCGGCGACTACCCCTGACGCTGCGGTCCGGTGACAAGTGCAGGTCCCGGTCGGCCTCCCAGAATTCATTGCCCGGGTTTCGAAATACATGCAGGAAGTTACAGTGCTTCCCTTTAGGGCACTTCTTTCTGTCAAACAATCCTGAGAGGAAAATTCGGAAAAAAATTATTAATAAATACACTGCTTAAACTTCTATCTATGCAGAATGTTATCAAGCAAAATAAGAACCCTCATAAATCAGTATGATTACGTAACTGACCACATATAGCATTCTTCCACCGGGTAACAGGACACATCTCGCAATGAAGCTGCCGGCCTGCGTACCATCTCCCATTGAACTTGATGAAGGCTTCTTTACATTGCTCCTCTCTGGATGGACAACAAAGAACAAATAGATCAATCTAAAAATTCTAAAATCTAGAACTATTTATCCGGAAAAGGTTGTTGTGAAGCGGTGCGCGATAGCTTACTGGTCAAACTGAACGTAAACATTTCCTCTCAGGTGTGGTTCGTAATTGCAGCTGACCTAAAAAAGGGTAGACATCAGTAAAACCAAAACATATTTTTTTTGTGGTTATAACTTAATCATTCATCCAATGAGTTTTGTCCGTAACAGCGAAGAGGAACAAGGAATATTGTACACTTTAAGACAAGATGACATTTAGGAACAGGATTGCTTCAGAAGTATGATTGTATTTCGGGTAAATTAGTGCATGTAAACAACCCGACTGTCCAGATCTCATTTTACCTTGAATTGCAGCACCTTGCCGACACTCTTTAACTCTGGCAGGACGTCGTGGTAGAAGTCGAGGAAAGTGTCCTGGAGATCCTCCTCACTGTGCTCTAACCAGGCATCGATGTCGTAATCATCCCGGCGGGCCTCCTCCATACCAAACGTTACAAACATACCACGGATCAGCAGAGTGGGGCTCTCTGTGGGATGGACATGCTTCCGAGAACATCTGGACTCACAAAAGACAGTGGATGAGATTAAAGGAAAGACATATTTAATGGTCCCCCGTTAATGCAAAATACACTTTTAATTATTTTTATTTTTTCATCATTCATATGACTAGAGACTCCCAAAGTATGAGAAAAAACAACCCTCTCTCTTTTTCTCCACCTTTCTGCAAAGCTGTGTTCAAAATCCCCAGTCAGATTTCTCTCTTATGAAATCATAAGGGGAGAGAAATCTGAGAGAAACCCAAATAACAATTTTGAACCTGAAAATGTGCCTAAAATGTGATCTTCAATGCATTCTTCCAGTCACCACTCAAACAGTAGGCTTTAAGAATTATATGTAAAAAAAAGTTCACAAAGGCAAACAAATAGTACCTGTCTCCAAATCGACATGCTCCGGTCTTTAGGAAGAATGGACAATTGGCCACGTCTCGCTCTGTCCCAAAGTTCTCCTTCACTGGAGCCTCAGGATTCATCCATGGTCCTGGATTATCTAGCTGGAAGTGAGAACATAAACAAAGAAGTATATATACTGTATATCTGACTTAAGAATATACATTTCATATACCTCTCAGATTTTTGACTTGAGTCCTAGGGTTTACATCGCTAAATCCATGACGTTTGTTTCTGTATTTATGTTTATCAAGAGGTCTGGCAATATGCTTGTGCCATGGTCACGGTAAGTTTCTTTCCACAACAATTAACAGAATTTATCAAATCCACACTCTAAATGTGACTTATGCATGAAGAAATGCAGCCAAAACCAATATTGATATTGTTGCATATATAAAAGATATATTGTTGAGAAAATCTATCTAATTTGTGATTAATATATGAACTAAGGAGGACATTTTACAGAATAAAAAGTATCATTGTCAGTGCTCTGGTGAAATAACAATGTAATAGAAACAGCATTTCAATATAATTGCTAACATATCTTACCTGTAAGCCATTTCTTACACATAACGTATACCTACATACCATATCACTATTGCCCCATATATCTAACTGGCCGATTTACAGGTTTAACTGACATTTGACCAAAATATATATTTTAGTAAAACAAATAATGCTTCTCGATTGGTTTTTACCTATTGTTACATATTGATTTGGAATCAGTTAAAATGATCAGTGTAGGTTTATGTGTGCAACATAAAATTCACATGTGTTTATACCTGATTTTCAGCTTCATCCAACATTTTCTGAACAGCCTCCTAAAAATGGTGTAAAGACACGGCTGGTGAAAATGTGTAGAGGTCAACATACTGCAGCATATCTGTTCATTGTGTGTTAAGACCACATTCACAAGGACTGGCAATTCAACATTTCTGGACTCAATTGAAAAACAATTACACACACTGTTTTTCTTTTTTACACAAAGTAAAAGATACATCCTTGTTGCTGAGCTGACGGTTTTTTCTTTGTGTGTATCTTAGGTAAGGAGTTGGATGGTTGCTTGTGCCACTTGGTCAAGGAAAAGTGTGAAAGAGAACCACGTACAAAGCAAAAAAAACACATTTTTCAAAAGAAACAAGTATGTTGTCCCTTTTGGGTGGATAATGGAAACACTCATGATTAAGTAGAACAGGATATTTCTTTCTGTTTCTATCCTCCTGGGGCCCGTTTCACCTCTCTGCCTCGCTTCTCCTCCTGCCTCTGCTCTTTTTGGTCTTGTTCTTTTTTCTGCTGGGCCTCCCATTCCTCCTTTATCATCCGCTGCAAAGACAAAAAGACATGTAGCCAGTGAATATTAGGAATTCATTTAGAATAAGCGACCCAACAGGCTAAAGTTCACTTGTCTATTAGCCTTTTACATCACAACAATCCCCAAACAACGGCAGTCAGCCCGTTTGTCAGGCTCCAATTATTGGGGATTTTGAAAACAATGGAGCTCTATGAGCCCGGGCAATAGGCTATATCAGGCAATATCAGACATAGAAAATACTTCTTAGAAGGATCAATTCATGGTTTGTTTTTCATGTGGTTTGTTAGGAAACTAGGCTATACTATAGAATATCTCCAGACTTCTTGTGATCCTGTGTCCTCCCACAATAAAATTTAAACTGAATCAACAGCTGTAAACTTGCTGTGTTCACAAAGTGCCAATAGTACTAGTTCCCTGTGGTGAATATAAATAACACAATTACCTCCTCCTCCTCCTTTCTTCTCCGTGCAGCTTCTTCCCTCTCCCACCTTTGCCTGAAAACCTCCTGGGCAAGCCTCTCTCGTTCCAACCACTCTGCATGTAGCTGCAGTCTGAGAGAAAAAGACACAAATAAAAATAATCCATCACGGTGACGCTTAATATAAACTGTAAAATCAAGGTTTCTTTGTTGTCTATCATTGAATGGGCAGCTACAAAACCTACCTTTCCTTCTCAGCAATATCATTATCATCATCTTCATTATTTATTTCATCTTCTTCTGTAAAGCTTGCTTCATTTTTTAAGCCTAAAACAGAGTAAATTGTGTGTGTTAATGTTGGGGCGCCTGCAACGGAAGAGATTACAAGAATTCACATTTGACGACAAGGCCAACATGAAGTCAACAGCGATCTTCGTACCACATTCTCTGCTTTGGGCTACTGCTTGGCGTTTCCGTTTTCTTCTCTCTTTCCTCAGAGCATTCCTTCGTTGCTTTTGACTATAAATGGAAAATATGACATTTGACACAATAATCAGATCAGAGGAGTATAAAGAGTTATTACATTGTGGTGATGGGGAATGTGTATCACAATTAAAGTTGAATGGACCTTTCTTACACAGCAGAAAGATATTTCAAACACAGTTGTAATTAATATGACAGTACCAATTACTTGCTGCATTCCAATCACTGCTGAAATGGAGGCATTGTTAATATCAGTTACTTCTAACTGGGATTTTCCAACTAGGACAAGCTGTAATAACTGCTAATAAAAGCTCAAACATATAACTTTTTTCAAAGCTCCTCAGACATTGGTACAATCAGACATTGGTACAATCTTCTTTCAAAAAGAAGTATGACGTAGTATGCGGTATGCAGGTTTAATGTAATCAAATATAACAGCCCTGAAGGAAGTTCATCTTAATCAGAATGGCTATAATGCCTAATACGCTGAGATTTTAAGAGTCGTTCTTTCAGCTCTACATCGTTTTCACAGTACCATGAGACTGTACTTTCTTATAAGCATAGCTTTTTTCCAAGTGCTTAAAACAAAGATTTGCGTTGAGATCGTTAGCCTTAATAGCTATGGCCTTTATTATATTTCCTTATATTATTATGAAGGCCCACCATGCACAAATGAGAAGATTATCAAGTTGTCTAAGAATGATTGAACAAAAAGACACAGACCTTAACACAGTAGCAGTAACCAGTGGAGTCAATGCTGCAGCCATCACAGCTAACGGTGGCTAGTTAGCTAGCTTGTTCAGCTAACGTTAGGTTCTTCAGCCCAAGTTCATATCAGCGTTTAGTTGAACAAACTTAAGTCAACGTGTTCTCTGGTTTAACGAGTTACATCCGAAGTAACTGTGGTTAGTCCAGGCAGATTTATAACGGAATAATTCCTGTTTGTTGTGAACGTCATTTAGCAGCGTGTGGAGTTGTTTTTGCTAATGAGCGGAAGAGGTGGAGGGAACACAAAGTACTTCCGGTTTACATTTTTTTTAAACCTGCAGTGTGTAGAATTTTGGGTTTTATTTCCTAGCAGATTTTGTAGAATGTAATTATAATATCCATAAGTACATTTAGTTTAGTGCATAATAGCTGATTTATTTTTTATTATTATTATTATTTTTTCCCTTGGAAAGGGTCTCATATATGTCCATATTTCTGCATATTTTGGACCAAGGCCTAGTGCCGCCATCTTGAAAGTGTCATAGTTGGAATGTCATCAGGTGCATTGTTTAAAATTTAGAATTGTTCTTGTCCTTGAAGGCCACTGTAGCTTCTGTTATCATTCGAAAGGGTTGGGGTTACCCAGGGAGTGTTGCATTCTAGAACTTTCTAGAACTTTCTTGATGATGTCATATTACACACTGCACCTTTAAATCGTTTTTGATATTTCAAAACTCAATTTACAGATTTAATTTATTCATCTTGTATCCCTTTGAAAATTGCACTTTAGTGAGTAATTAATTACAGATCAAGTATGTATGCTAGGATAAATCGTTATCCACTTTTCCATATAAGAAAATGCTGCCATTATTTATTATAATATGATGATCTACTGTGTAGCTTATTTGCCTATAGAGCTAACAATATGTGTGTCAATTAAACAAAAAACCCTTTGAAAGTGATTAAATCTGCGGAAACTACAAAACTAATCGCATATTCTGTTTCAGTGGTTACATTCTAGGCTACAGGTAGGCTAATTCTGAATGACAACAGACAATTTTTTTACCAAATGCACTTAAAAGGTTGAATACTTAAGCTACTTATATATCATGGGCCATGATGAATAATACTGTAGGCCTATCACGAAACACTACGACGCATTTGAATGATTCCTTTATTTGTCAAACCTTAGCAAAAAGACAACATGGAGAAAATTCAGTTTCAGCAATAAATCATTTCTCACCAAAAAAAACCCTACCAAAAGTATAAGAACAATTAGCAATGTCAAGCAGTTTGAATCCAAAAGAGAAGTCTTAAAACACTAAAGTATCTGTGCGGTGACATAGTGTGTGCTTTACACACAATATTTTCAAGACAGGCTAAGCACCAGAATATTGTAAATGAAACAAACTGTTGTGATTATCCCGCCCTCATACGGTTACACATGGCAGCTCTGCTCCAAAAATAGGGGTTGCGCTAATAACTGCAAAACAGGCAGTAGGCTACGTAAACCTTTTATTTAGGCGGTCCCAACATCACTGGCTGTTGGTTCTCTCTGTCTTTCTCTCCATCTCTACCAACTGTCAGTCACTCTTCTTCTCTTCCATTGACTCGAGGGATAAGTCGGGCCGGGTGCAGCAACGGTAGCACAGAACCTGAGGCACCACAGTGTACAGGACATTGACCATCAAGAAGACCAGCTGGCCGTTAGCAGGCACTCTGTAAGAGAACGGCGTCCGTGTGTGAAGAGACGCACCGATGTGAGAGAACTGGGCCTGTAAGGGGAAGCAGAGAGCTATAAGTAACTCAGAAAATGACAGTGATCTACAATCTACACATTTAGAGTCACATTAAAAAGAAAATTGTGATTTAATTGTGAAATTTTGACTCTAGAATGAAAACCTCATACTAAATCCAATTGGAGCTGAAAAGGTGTGCTATTTCCTATGTTTATGTGTTTTACAGTTCATTCAGAAAATATTAAATAAAACACAAGTAAAAAAAGCATTAATTAATAAGCTCATGGAAAAAAATGTTAAGGGTGGATTATTCTTTGAATGGACCGATGATGAACCATATGACCTTGACATATTCTGGTACTGCCACCCCATCCTCAAATATTTTACAATTTTAACATATACTCCCACCAATTTGTAGTTGGTTTTCTGGTTGGTGTTTTTCGAAGTAAACATTTTGAGTATAACTTTTCACAGAAACCGTCATTGAAATAGGACAAACCACGTGTCTCATATAGCAACCATGGCTGTCGGAGCATCAACTTTCCTATTTATAGCGTGGGCCGAACAGCTGACATTACAGAGAATACCACCAATACCCCTGTACCTCTTGGCCTGAAGTCAACTCCTGCCCTTATCCCAGCGATGAGTGAAGCTCCAGCCTGTTAGCTCCTACACAATAGCTGCTTTGTGTCGTTGAGATGTAATTGGTGTACTTTCATTGCTTCCACCACTTTCTTCTCTAGATGTGAATGGAAAGTGTTTCTGTATGGCGCTTATTCATACCATATCAGTTAACGCAAAGCCACTGGTGTTTGTTTGCACTGAAGAATAACTCAAACAGAGACCTATCCACAACCACTATACAGATGAGAAAGTTAGGGAGCAGCCTTGACTTGGCAGGATGCCCAGTCTCGGTTTAGCATTGCCTAATCTAAGAGGAACGAGGATGTCACTACCTCTCGGTCTAGCATAGCCGTATCAGAAACACAGATGTTATGTGGGAAAGTTATGGACAGGACTTTCTTACTGGCTGTACATTTAAACTGCAGGAACATTCTCGCTGATAATAATTTCAGCTCTGTAATGGGGTGAGAGATTCACTTCGGAAGGACGATAGAGTGAGGAAGCTTAACATGCTATTGAATTGCCAGTGTTTATGTCATCGGACAACTTAAGAATGTTGTATGTTTACAGAGTTGGTCGAGCGAAGGTTAACTATACTTAGGATTAATATTATAGCACATTATCCATTATATTTAGATTTGGTTGCATGTATTGGCTGACGACAGGCTGAGGATAAGGCCAAGTCGGATATATCAAAGCTTTCAGAACAGCCAGACCTTCCCAGTCATAATACAGTATATGACTTTTATTTTCATGTCAACGCTATTTAAGAGTTTGAAACTCGTGATTGCAAAAAAAACTCCAATAGGACTTGAACCTCTTATCTGTACTGCAGACTTGACGTCTTTTTGACCCTCCAATTTGTTTGATTATGCTTAAGGCACGGTCAGACTGACTTGGACATGAGCCGGTCTAACAAGTCAGATAAGGTAAAAACACTTGTGTGGTAGCGCAAGGTGTCTGTCTGCTAAGCAAAGCTATCCTTGGTCGCCAGATAAGAGCAGGAATAATCAGCAGGCACATACCTGTGCCAGTGCTCCAGAGTGCACAAGAGTCAGGTCTGGCATCCACTCACATCCTGGGTTCATCAACCCATAGAGAGTAATGATGTAGTATGGTCCTGAATACAGCATGCTCACCAGCATCTGATAAACATGGATACCATTTACTGCTTCATAGATCAGGATGACAGTTTGGGTGTTTATAACTTCACTAGGTTACCTGTATTTTAGGATAGGCTGAGGGGTCTTTCAGGTAAGGCTCATACAGTCGTGTATAGTCTTCACACCATTTGCTGGAACAGTCCAGAACAATCTAGAAACACAAATACTTTGAAACAAAGTGGCATTCTACATTATTCTACGACCACTGTGTGTGTGTGTGTGTGTGTGTGTGTGTGTGTGTGTGTGTGTGTGTGTGTGTGTGTGTGTGTGTGTGTGTGTGTGTGTGTGTGTGTGTGTGTGTGTGTGTGTGTGAGTGTATAAGTGCATGCACAGGGTTCCTCACCAGGCCCCTGAAGATGCAGAAAGCCAGAGCAAGGATGAGGTAGATGAAAAACAGTACGTCTAAAGGTCTGTGGAGTATACTTTTTCTTTCAACCTGCTAGAGAGAAGGCAACAATGGGATTTTCAAACAGGGCTCTCTTACCACAAACGTGTGTGTGTGTGTGTGTGTGTGTGTGTGTGTGTGTGTGTGTGTGTGTGTGTGTGTGTGTGTGTGTGTGTGTGTGTGTGTGTGTGTGTGTGTGTGTGTGTGTGTGTGTGTGTGTGTGTGTGTGTGTGTGTGTGTGTGTGTCCACCTGTTGTATAGTATACCTTCGAACTCACTTTTCAAATAATGCTGTGCACACACTTTGCATTTCTCACATTTATCAGTCGATTAGTATGTATACTATAGTAATCTTTCGTAATATTATTTACTGTAACAACTGTAAGTTCTTGACTGTCTGACAACTGAATGTCCCGTGTGGATGGCTGGCTGAAGATGCGGAAGCAGGCCCAGATGGACACTGAGATATACAGCATGTGGAGGAGGAAGAGAGGACCAACTTGGGTCCCATATTTCCCTGTGAAAAGACAGAACACGATCATAATTTTTAGTGAGAAAGACGCGGATAAAAACACTTAAAGCCACAATGTCTGCTCTTTTTTTCTTCTTTGTTTTTTTCTTTATTTGTATTCTATGCTCCAAAAAGTATGGACCATTCACAGCAAGGGGGTTACACAGGCTTCTTATCATCTCAAAGCATCCCATTATTTTTAGTGTACTTACCCACAGCATTCCCAAGAATGTAGACTATGGCACGCATGAGAAAAGATCCCACCCAGTATAGTCCAATGTCTCGGTAATTGTCCCTGTGCAAATCACATAACACGGCCATTGTCAAAGCCACATGGACATACTACAGACGGATGGATGGACACAGACAGACAGACAGACAGACAGACAGACAGACAGACAGACAGACAGACAGACAGACAGACAGACAGACAGACAGACAGACAGACAGACAGACAGACAGACAGACAGACAGACACACACACACACACACACACACAGACAGACAGACAGAGGGATATTCGGCTCTTACCCCCAAGTTATCGCAGCAATCATGAACAGATACAAGAGATAGTGCACACAGCCATCCCAATAGGAGATCATATGCCCATGGGCTGTATTAATATGTGGATCTGCCTGGAACACATGGTAGATTAATACGTTTTTTGAAATGTGTGCAGCAGGTATGATGACTCACAATAAGGACTCATCACACACAAGTTACAACTTGCCTGTTTGAGGTAAAATGTCACAAATCCATCAATGATGTTGTCCTGCTGTAGCCCGATGATCAGATTCACCACACTGAGGAATTAAAACAGTCCATAGACTGCACAGACAGATGGATGCATTTGATTAACTTATTCTCAAATGTACACCATGCAGACATAATGTGATGTATAGGCCCATCACTTTTTTAATAATTATTTAGATACAACACCGCACACACATGTGGGATCATCCAAAGACAATACATATCAATAAAGCCTTTATCTATTTTGATTTAAAAGTTAGACAGAACCTTCTGTTCCCTATAGGCTATATCTCACAATGTTTTGCAAGATCGCAAAGAAAAAAGAAAAGTGCATTTGAGAAGTCATACCATAGAAAAGAGGATCTGCTGGAGCCTTTCTCCTAAGCATGAAATGGACTGAAATGACCAGAAGGATGACTGTTGAACACCCAGCGAAGAAGGAAGCTTCAATACTGAATTCAATGTTAAAACATAAAATAAAATGGTCAAATGATGGTATAGCCTAGTTCAAGTCCCAGTTGTTTTAGCAGACATAGAAGATATTTTACACAAATGATGCAGCCTCGTTCTCACTCACCTGTTCATGTAAATGAGGGAATTGATTAAACAGCAGGCGGGGATGGACGTCATGGAAAACACAAACACCCCCGTTCCTGCAGACGCGCTCATCGCGGACAAGGTTTAAGCGAGTTATATTGCGTGAGATCTGATACATCAAAATATTTCAGACGCAGAAAACTCTCATGTTTATCCAGCGAGACATAATTCAAGAAATGCCTGAGGAATGTTACAGTGTAGCCTAGTAACAGCGACGAGGTACGAAGTTGCAGTTTAGCTCTGTAGCCTGTCCTTCTGGTCTTTCTCGCTTGCGTTCCCTTTGTAGTCCTAATGTGACACAATCACATGCACACGCAAACGCAACCGCACGCACACACACACACACACACACACACACACACACACACACACACACACACACACACACACACACACCTGTTCAGACTATCACTTTGAAGAACAAGGATCTTAAATCAATGATTTATGTTTATTTAGCCTATTAATAGGTCTACGCAAGCTTGATCCAGGGCTAATATAAATTGTTTATTATTCAGTATTAGCCTATAATCTATTAATAGTTAGGCCCTAGGCCTACTGAATGTTTTTTTTAGTAGCCTACACACAGTGACATCTCGTGTTCAATTGGACCACTTGAAGCATGGCCCCTCAGGAATTTTATTATCCTTAGTCCACAAGTCAATTCAAGGTAGTGTCTAGGCTACATGAATGACGAATGTCGCTCTATGATGAACTTGCTCATATGCGCTCTTTGATGCAACGCATTTACAGCATTAAATAGCCTATTGTAGGAAGAAAGTCACTATCTGTGTGACTTATAAATATAAAGCTTTACTCCAACTATTTTCTTTTTATTTCTGCTGTATTATTTATTGATGTAGGCTATTTTTACTTAATTTGAGTTTTTTTTTCTAATTTTATTTGTTTTGTTTGAGCCTACTCCCGCAATAAAGTTTAATTTGAAGAAAAAAAAAAGTGTTGTGAAGGAAGTTTGCGCATGCGTCATTTCTGGAGAGGGACGCAAGCTAGCAGGTACCTAGCTAAACAATAACGAGAGATGGCGTCCGCTGCGATGGATACCACGTAAAATAAATAACACAGACGGTGCGGTCGGTTGCTGTGTTTGTCTGGCACTAGCGGTACTTTGTAGAGGCAAAATTAAACTTACAGGTGGGAGGTTATGGCGACCGGGAGCAACGGCGGTGGCGGAGGCGGCTTAACGTCAAACCATGACGGTCAGGAGGCAGCGTCCAACTCGGCTCAGTCCGGAGCTGTAGTCGTAGTCTCCAACGGGCCAGCCTCCGGTGCTGCCCGGTCCGCCTCCCCGCCCGTCCCAGGCCCTCACCGGGAGCCCATGTACAACTGGCAGGCGACGAAGAGCTCCCTGAAGGAGCGCTTCGCCTTCCTCTTCAACAACGAGCTGCTCAGCGACGTCAGGTTCATAGTGGGGAAGGGCAGACAGGCCCAGAGAATACCGGCCCACAAATTCGTCCTGGCCGCGGGCAGTGCCGTTTTTGATGCCATGTTCAATGGAGGCATGGCCACAACCTCCACTGAAATTGATCTGCCTGATGTGGAACCAGCAGCCTTCCTCGCCCTGCTCAGGTAGGAAAGCAGGTGCATGTCCTGCAGCATTCAGCTTCACTCACATTAAGGTTTAACTTATTGCATTGCAGTGCACACTGGGAACAATAACGTCGTGAAAACAGTCTGAGTGACAGTAACATAAGTTAAATGTAATGGGACTGTCAGATCATCATCATAGACATATATTCAAAAGCATTAGCTGTGTACAGTGTGGAGCTGAAACAATCAGTTGATTACTGGATTAGTAGTTCATCAATAAACAGCTAGCTAATATGCAACCATCTCTTCTGTAAGTATTTGCTTCTTTCTTGTGATAGTGATAGTGATTGTGTCGCGTAGGATGGCCAGTAATGAATATTATCATTACTTGATGAGTCTTTGGAACAGATTGTAAATAGAAATCCCTAACTACGGCTCACTAGAAATAACTCATGTTCAGACAAATGTATTACCGGCGCTATGGCAGTATTTTTGGGGGATTTCATTTTGTGTCTAATGTGAAGTGTGCACTTGTACACGCATGACTCATCTACTGCACTAGTCACTGCATTTTTTTAGAAAAGAATTCGCACCTGCTTTTTAGCATAGTACCTGGTGTCATGCCAGACTTTTCAATACAGACATATTTCATTATCTTCTTAAGCCATAGCAGGGTTTGATACTTAGCTCTGGTGCTCTTTAAAGAACTTTACATTTTTTGACACAGCCTACCTATTGCAAATTCATTTCTGTTTTAAGATTTGTCAGCCTTTTTAAGAATGATACTGTTTGTTACATAAATACCTGGCGTACACATTTTTCTGCTGCCTGTTTCCTCTGTGCAGGTTCCTGTATTCTGACGAGGTCCACATTGGTCCAGAAACTGTGATGACGACTCTGTATACGGCTAAGAAGTACGCTGTCCCTGCTCTGGAGAGTCACTGTGTGGAGTTCCTCACCAAGCACCTCAGGGCCGACAACGCGTTCATGCTCCTCACTCAGGTTATTTTCAGTCATACCCACCGTAAAGTACAACACAGACACTTGAACTCTTTAACCAGCTTTAAGGGCATCTTTTGATTCGCCACTTCATATTTCCTTTATCCAAAATATATCCTCCTCTAATCTCTGGCTTCGATTCTTACGTTTTATTTTCCTTGTAAAACGACATTTGACAACAACATGGATTTCCAAAAAATGGTGAAATAGGGGCTTGGATAATTCATAGACCTTGGAAGTTATCAGTCTGCGCTGGATTGACTTTCCCCATGAAAACTGTAAAAAATATATATTTCCGGTGATTAACCACAGCGACTTAGACAGTCTTTATGGAAAAACACATCACTCTTGAGTTTTTCAACATGTAATTTTTTGATCCTTTCAGCAGCAAAACATGAAATTCCATTAACCTCCGCTGAATTGGAATGGTGGCCGAAATGTTTCCGTTTTCTTCTGCCACATATGAAATAATGTAATAACAGTTTTGGATTGTTCTTTCTGTCTGCCACTTACAGTAAAGAATGAGGTCATTTGTGTTTTTTTGTGTCCACACCAGACCATCCTGCAGCCATTGCTGGCCGAGTTTTTATGACATAAGGTGTTTCATTTTTGGTTTATGCTGCGCTTTGTCAGGGTTCAGCATTTTGTTTTGCTGCTGTTTGCTAAGCGTTCAGGCTGCATGCAAAGCTGCTTTCTGATCCAAAACCAGTCCTTTTTTCTGATCCAATGTGGCAACAAAAAGAATCAGCAAGTATACAACAACTTAATGTGTCCCAGAAGTCTACTCTTATCAGTGGCATTGCTTGCCTACTCACTATAAATTTATCAAGCTTTTGTTTAAGTTTTAAGGATATTTTTTTATCTATTAGTTAAATTTGTGATAGGATTTCCTCATCAGATCATTTTAGGATTACAGATATGGAAAAATATACTTGATATTAACTAAATAAATATATATCTTTTAGAAATGAAGAAATTGTCATGTTTGACCTCCAGTTGTAGGTCTGCTAAAATGGCAATAATGTAAAGGAAATGACCAGTATTGACTGGATACTAGACTTGATGCTAGATACTTATGTGGCTTCTTTTGTGCTTTTTTTTTTACAGGCAAGGTTATTTGATGAGCCTCAACTCGCCAGTCTCTGCTTGGACACCATAGACAAAAGCACTGCGGACGCTATAAACGCAGAGGGCTTCACAGATATTGACCTCGGTATGTTAATCTTAACCCAATATTTCCTTCAGTTCTACACCTTGTTTGGATGTGAAATGATGAACATGCTGTGTATTTGTTTTGTGTGCAGAAACCTTATGTGCAGTGCTACAAAGAGACACACTCAGCATCAGGGAGAACCGCCTGTTTGGGGCGGTGGTACGCTGGGCAGAAGCTGAGTGTTACAGACAACAGCTTCCCCCGACGTCAGAGAACAAGCAGAAGGTTCTGGGGAAAGCCCTCCCGCTCATCCGCTTCCCGCTCATGACTGTTGAAGAGTTTGCTGCAGGTAGGCACATCACAACGATATACCTTGTTTATCTCATGCTGCAATGGTACTTAAAGGTGGAGTCAGTGATTCTGGAGAAGGCTTGTTGTCAGAATTATATATTTTGTCAAAATCAGTGAATATCTCCTCACAATCCGCTACCTGTACATACTGTGTGTGTGCTGAAAAAAAACCACTGGTGTTAATACACAGCCTAGGCTCTGTAAACGAGCATGTTATCAAAGGGACCCATGGTAGCTAGCAACATGCCTGTTTACAGAGCCTCTACAGAGTTTTCAGCGCACACACAGTACAGACAGGCAGCGAATCCTTAAGAGATATTCACTGATTTTGACAAAAAAAGTGATTTTGACAGAATCACTGACCCCACCTTTAACTTGGAAGCTATACCAACTCCTACTGCCATTACTGAGCATATTCGTCATGTTTCTGATGTGTCCATACAACTCAGAACCACAGAAGAAACCAGCTTGATATTCTTTCTTGTGCAACAGGGCCTGCCCAGTCTGGAATATTGTTCGATCGGGAGGTGGTAAATCTGTTTTTACACTTTACAGTAAACCCCAAACCGCGTGTCGACTACAATGACAGGCCCCGCTGCTGCCTCAGGGGGGAG
This sequence comes from Ammodytes marinus, assembly GCF_949987685.1. Taxonomy (NCBI): domain Eukaryota; kingdom Metazoa; phylum Chordata; class Actinopteri; order Uranoscopiformes; family Ammodytidae; genus Ammodytes; species Ammodytes marinus. Next base: position 13,594,918 of record NC_137230.1, read on the forward strand.
GAGTGCATCATTAATAGATTCCAGCAGGTTGAGAGTCGATGGGGGTACAGTGGTACCAGCGACAGAATCAGGTGAGGACACAAACATTGCTGCTTAGTTGTTGTTAATCTGTGCAAATGGCCCTGAAGTTGAAAATGTTTTTTTCTTATCTTATCTCCGTCTGTCTGTCTTCATCTCTAGGTTCAATGTTAACAAAAGAATATCCATAGTGGGTTTTGGCTTGTATGGTTCAATACATGGACCCACGGACTATCAGGTCAACATACAGGTAACTACGGTAACTTCTAATCTGCTGATATTGTCAGCGTGTTTGTGATTGTAACAATGTGGTTGTAATTGACACTTCTCGGTAGGGCTGGGTATTATTACATTTGGTTATATTAGTTACAAGTACAATACACAGAGCAGATTCAATAGTAAAATAAAAATCATTATTTCTTTATTTTTGAGGAGTATAGGCTTTTCTTCTACAAATCTTTTATTTCTTTTATTTTTACTTCTCAGAGGTAATGTTGTTTTGACACAAGCTAAAATGATCAATTATGTTTGACATCAGTCATATCACTGATACTCATTGCTGAAAAGCATTGAGGTTTGATACCCAGCCTCCACTTTCTGGTGAACCTATGTTTCCTCATCCTGATGTGTAATTCCTCTGTATTTTCCCACAACTTATTATTAGTAATGTTACTGTACAACTGTTACTCTAACTGATTGACATCATAGAGAAATCAGTTTATCTGCCTTTAACGATAATACAGTGGATTTTTCTCTGTGTAAAGTGGCTGCTTTTACAGACACCAAACCTCGCATTTATGGTCAGGCTTTTTTTTTTTTGGCTAGAAAAGTACTTTTAAATCCAACTGAAGTTGATGAGATGACTTTTGGCTATATGGGGTAACCCTTGCAGAGCGCTGCTGTGTACTATGTAACTGTCACTTAATCAAAAACGGTACAACAACTCTCTTTAATGGAACTATGCATGGCGATGCTTGGTCATAGTCCGGTCAGATTTTTTTCTTGTTTTCCAGTCAGTAAAATACATTATTTTGTTTGACAGATTCTAGAGAGCGACAAACGCATTACACTGGGGCAGAATGACACAGGATTTAGCTGTGACGGCACCGCAAACACCTTCAGAGTGATGTTCAAAGAGCCTGTGGAGATCCTACCCAATGTCAGCTACACTGCATGTGCCACCTTAAAGGTCAGTCTGAACGTACTTGCTGTTTTTTGGGGATTTGTCCCAAATATTGCATGAATGAACATGATCCGTTTTAAGCCAGATAAGGATTAACTTATTTTTTTATTCTTTTTTGATTTTAAAATAAACCTCAGGGCCCAGACTCCCATTATGGCACAAAGGGGTTGAAGAAAGTGACCCAGGAAACACCGACGGGGACAAAGACGACGTTTCTCTTTTTTAGCTCACCTGGAAATAACAATGGTACATCAGTGGAGGACGGGCAGATACCAGAGATCATTTACTACAACTGAACGTGGTGTCATACAGGAACACTGAACCAAGAAGACCTTAGACTGCTGGAATGACTGGACTGCTGGAGACATATTTAGTGCCTCATCGTCCCCTGGAATAAAGTTTGTGTGTGCGTGTGTATGTGGGCGCGTATATGTGTGCTGAATTTGGGTATCTGTCTATACAATAGTGGTGGACAGACATGATTATGAGTATGGAAAACTATGGAAGTGGTGGCAAAATCATCCATACCATCTCTGGTATGAAAAAATAAATAAAAATCGCTTTTCAGGCCTAAACTCATTCATCAGTTGTAAATACTGAAGTGCTGTCTGTGTGTCGTTATCAGTAAGCTTCCAGTGCAGGTGTTAATCCTGCCCAAGTGAAACTACAAAGACAGTCAGCTACCATTCATTGACCGATGCCATTTCATTTTGTCATTTTTTTGCTGATGTATTTACCGAAAAGTATAATATTTGCATATTTTTTATTGTGCACTGTTATCAGTTATTCAGCAGGTGTCTTTAAGTACTTTTTTTTTGGCATTGTATTAAGGATCCATGGGTTTTATGTAACTTTGCCAGTGGTACATAATGTAATTTATGACTTCAAGTTTGCTTAGCATGTCATTAAAATGTATAAAAAGGAGTTAAAAAAAACAATGTTCTATCACTTTTCTGGGAAAAAATATAAACTATACATAAATGATTTAGGCTTACAGTATATGTATCTAATCCTCTATGTGTAGTTTATATAATTCCTCTTCCTGTCACTAGGTGATGCCATACAGCCAAATATAAATCTACTCAACAGAGTCACTGGGGTGGAGGAAGGATGGAGCAGTAGTTCCGAACTTGGGGGAGATAATCAAGTGGACTGGATTTTTTTTTTTTTCAATGAAAACATTTCATTTGCCTCTTTAGGCATTTTGTTATTAAAATGAAATCACCTAAGGGAAAGAGAAAGTAGCTTACAATAGTATTGCCAGCAAAACATCTAACCAGCCAAACTTACGGTAGAGGCCATCTGAAAAGCAATTATAGCTGTAAAAAAAATAGACAACTTAAATGCTACATGTAAGGAGAGATGGAGATTTTATAAGTAATACATATTGAAATAAGTATTTGTAGGGCTTTATTTGAACCATTTCAAAGTTGCAATACCGTAGAATAAATAAACCTACCAAGATTTGCAACTTTCATTTCTAAATGTTCCTCAATTAGAAGTACATACAATAAGTACAACATACAATGGCATCTTCAGATGATCAGAGCTTCATTAGAGAATACATTAAGTACATTATAAAGTAAGGATTTGAAAGTAAAGCAATAAATGTATGTATATACAAAATGGAATCATTAAAAATGTGACTGCATATTATGATTACTCTAGCTACTTATACTATACAAGTAGCACTTACTGTTGCAGCTGGTTCAGGTGGAGCTATTTCGACATGTACTGCTGGGTCGATTATTTACTGTATAAACTGATTCAATGAGTCATGAGTGACATTTTTAATTTGTAAAGTAACACGTAACTGTAGTTGTCAGAACAATGTAGTGGAGTAAAAAGGACAATATTTGAAGTGTAGACACAACATTTGAATGTAGTACATACACATACCTTACAATAAAAATCTGATTTGAGTAGTTGAGTAAATGTACTTCCACCACTGATGATGGCTTTTAAGAGTCCAAAAAGGTTTGTGATAGAAGACCAGCTTCTTAATCACAAAGTGTGTAAAGAACAAGAATATGGGGATTACTTGATCATGGTTGATATGTCTGGAGCTGACATTTAATTGTATTTGATTATTTCAATTGAAGGATTTAAGGTGGCAAAAAGGCAGTAAAATATTGTGTACCTACAATAACAGACAGCAACTACAATAAAAAGGAAAATAATAAGTATGGTCTCAGTTGTGTCCTCCTTAATCCTGATGCAAATCTCATTAATGCCACGTTATTTCTTGATGGATGTGCTCTGTTCTTTTTGGGAAGCTGTAAATCCGTGAGGTCTGCTGAAAGTCGCACCTTCACAGCTATAGAGGAGATGGAGTGCTCTTAATATTACACAATCCGCACATTCATATGAGCATAGCACGGCCACTTTAGGCGACTGTGAGTGGGCTTTGACGAGGAGAGTGATCCACGGAGGCTGTCAGGTGATTCACTGAGAGCTTCTCTCGCTGACTGCCCACTTAGACAGCCTTTCTATCAGAAAAGAACCAAGAAAATCACATAAGGGACAGGTTTTCACCACCCACCCACCAGACACAGAATGCTCCAAAAGCAGGAGGACAAATAGAGTACAGCGTTGACAGTATTCTGCTCTGATACCTGGGCTTTGTTTACCAAAAATGTAATTCTTATGAGACCATAGGAACACAAGCTCCTTGTAATATATTCAGAGGTGGATGGAGGGAAGGCATTAAAGAGACAAAATATGAAGCTTATGGGGAATAAATCAAGCGTGTGGATCTGTCTTTTACAGCTATTAAATTACAAATCTATGACTTATTCTCTGGTGTGTGTGTTAATATTTCAGTCTGTTTATCTGTGTGTGTGTGTGTGTGTGTGTGTGTGTGTGTGTGTGTGGGTAGATGGCAGCAGAATGTGCTGGTTCTCTTGTTTTGAGCCTTCTACTGGAACACTGACAGCCTGGGCCAGGATTTATGCCTCTGCTGTTTCGATACCCCATGACATATAACCACAGGACTGAAGCATTGCAGAGTAAGACTTACAGACTTGCACTGAGCAATACCGATTACAATTAAAGCACACATTGGTTTGTTTCCTCATGGAGGCAAAGCATCATATTTGAAAGTGGTCTTAAAAAAGAAAGCTTCTCATTAATTTGCAGACTGATTTATGACTGATACATGCCTCTGCATGTTATGGTTTGAGGCTTTTTTGTGTTTGTGTTCACATAAATTATTTTCATCATACATTAAGAGAATCTGATAATCTGAAAACAGTGATGCATCCGGTTGCTTTAAACAGCCAAAAAATAATGATTCAAAGGAAAAAAAAAAGATTATGTTTGAAAAGATGTAGGCTGCAGCCAGAGCGCATTACGCCCACCTTTCTCATAATATGAAAATTAGAGTGTTTAGGAACAACCTACATACACATCCCAGCACTGAATAAAAAAGGTAGATAATCCTATGAAAACATATTTACAGTATACACACATGCCTCCCCATACTATGGGAATATTGACACAAAGATATTATACACACAGGGAAAACACAATACTGTAAAGTATAGTATCCACGTATCCATGCACTATCCATGTATGGATATTTGCTTGTGTTTGATACGTTATCTTTAAACTGTCTTTTGTATTTCATTTTCAGATCAACCTGAAAATGTTTTCATATTGATTCACATACTGTGATTTTTGTGAATTATTATTCTTCATCACATCTTTGATTAATCAAACATGTTGATAAATAGAAATAACTGAAATCTTGTTGGTTTAGGAAAGGTAAGTAAGAAATGTAGGTCTGACAAAATATATTATATGTACAATAGCCATACCATTACATTTGGTATAATGGCTTCTGGGGTAATGCAATTCACAATTGCATGCCCTGAACATGATCTCTAACAGTCAAGGGACCCGGGGTGAGACACAGATATAGGACATACATTTAAATGGACTTTAGCAGAAGAGTTGATGGTCAGCAAACAGGCTAACATTCAACAACATTCAGCCAGAGATAGTGAGCAGGCCAATAGTTAGAGGAAGGTGGGCAGGGCAGGGACAGGTGCAACATTACAGGATGACTAGAGCAGGGTCAAGGCAGGCATCGTAATGACGAGTACCAAATAATCCAGGATAAGGCACAAAGCGTACTAGGGGGCTTACTGTGTAAAAATTAGGATCCGGTGATGAGGTAAAGGTTCTAGGGCATTTGGGTGGAAAGGTCTGGAAAGTCCCTTAGAAATGCATGGGACTGGGGGATGGTAAAGTGTCTCAAGGCTGAGAAAGAGAGACAGAAGAATGTTCATTGTGACAAAACCATCTTATCAAAAGCATTTGAAATTCACTATGACGTGAGGCATTCTCCGTAAAAATATATCTTTCAAATATATATAAATTGAAATCAGCGAATAGGGGCGCTTGTGACAGTCAAACCTGTCTACAAAAAAAGGACTCATCCGGTTTGAAATTGCTTTCTTAAAACATTACCGGACTCATGATGGACAGCTATCTACTGCCAGTATTACCCACAATGCAATGAAATTCACCTGTGTTATGTCAGTAACTGCTCATGTAACCTGGAGCCGCTAACATCAAGTAGATATCAGAAGCAGACTTTAAGGTCTGAAACTGTCACTTTTTTCTAACTTCCCAAAGCCAGATTATTTTATTTATTCTTTTCAAATTTGTAGCCTTCTGCCTCAAGCTATCATTTGTAAGATAATTTGAGGCATCAAAAGGCCTTCAACTTCTCTAGCATATGCAGGCTTCATTCAGTCCCGTTGTATCTGCAGGTTTGCTTCATGCAGTGTGATTAACTAAAACCACATTAGGCCATTTGCGAAATCCTTTTAGAGGATGGTCCTGAAAACTGAATAGGATTAGTCTTGAGACAGCGTCATTGAGCAGCCTATCCTGCCAGGGTGATTCATTTTAGCTGTTTAATTTATTTAAATATTCTGTAGGCCAAGTTCGCATGACACATCCTCAGTGGCTTTATCCTTCTAAAAAAAACATTCACAAAGAATGTTCTGATGTGAGATCCAGCTCTGGGGGTGTGTCCAGAACACTGCACAACAACATCGACCTGTGGGGATGTGGGGTGTGTGTGTGTGTGTGTGTGTGTGTGTGTGAGTGAGTGTGTGTGTGTGTGTGCGAGTACTTGTCCAGCTGGTGGGCGTTACGCAATCTGTATTTTAATTATGTAAGGTTAGGTAATGACAGTTGGGTAATTAATTAATACCTGCAGTACATTTATAGGACTTTGTGTTACCCTCGAGCCGAATCGCTGGGTGTTTTCTTGATTCATGTCAACTGAAACTGCTCGTTTGTTACTTCTCCGACTTTCTAGTTCACAAAAGGAATGAGAAGAGGAACATTACTGTTGTTTTCCTGTCTCACAGTATAAATTACAAGCTTTACAGAGGTTTGCTTTTTGTGGGTGTAGATTGGATAACAACAGTGGAGAGATAGCAGTATGATGGGAAAAAAATGATGCACACCTGGTAGACAGTTGGTGCATGGGAAAATATGATTGAAATCCACAACAGACCCATATCTTGTGTACTATAAGACAATTGAATGCATACCTCCTTCATTCCATTCATTCAGATGATTGTAATGTGGCTCCCCTATGATTGATTGTTGCAGCCTGTGGCCCCAGTATAAAGAGTTTGTTCTTTCAAATTGTGTGTTCGATGCCTGACAAAAGAATTCCTAAAACATTCCTTTCTCACTCGTCTGTCCGTACGTCAGTCCGGGCCATTCTAGGAGAGCAATATCACCTGAACGCTTTGAGGGATTTTCTTTGCACAAATGTCAACTCTATGTCACAGATCTACTAATTAGATGTTGGAGGCCAAAAGGTTAATGGACATTGTGACCTCATGCCTCATGCAATATTTCAACACTTTCCTGGATTTTCGTCAAATTAGGCACAAACTCACACTTTGACTGTATGAACTGAATACATGTTGGAGGTCAAATGTAAAGTGTAACCTTGCGTATTAGTGAACACAATATCTTGAGAACACTTTGTGGGATTTTTTTCAAAGTTTGTACAAATGTCGATTCTGACTAAAGATGAACTGAATAGATCTTTGGAGGTCAAAGGTCAAAACGTAGTTCAACCTTATATGTTGTTGGATTGAGGGGACCTTGTACAGTATAGTAGCCTCTTAGGAGCTTTACCTTCTTTACAGCATTGCCCACAACCACCGTACTTCCACCGTCAGAAATTGTATGCCTTCCAGAGGCATATGACCGCGCCAGGCGGCATTTCTAGTTTAAAATGGAGATGATTTGTATAGCAGAATTTCTTATTTTCTCTCCCATTTATCATGTCAGGAGTCAGGACCCATCATGTATGTCTTGTGACCCTTTGAAGGGCCCACTCACACGTAGGTCTGGAACCACTGGACTAAACTACCTAACTTTATTGGTCCAGACCCAGCTATACATGCTACAACAGTCAAATAATGTTTACACAATTGAATCTGTATTAACAATCTAATAATATTCATTCTCACACTAGATCAGCCATAGGGAGACTGTAATATATAACTTTTACTTTTGATACTCTGAGTATATTTTGGTTATGTACGTTGACTTAAGTAAACTGCGGGACATGCAATGAGCTCTTGTTGTTGGTGCTGTTTTGGTTCCACCACTTAGTATTCTTACAGCTTGCCTGCATCTTCCTTTCGAGGTGCCACTGTGATATAATCAGACTAACAAGCTCCCCTCGGCAGCAGACTCCACTATGGATGACCTGAGCGGTTCCAGATTAATTTACAGAGCGTGTAGATGGATAAGCAAGAGACAAGATGTTATCAAACCAGATCGGCAGCAGCAATGGATAGGGTCTATTCTTGACTCTTTTATGTGCACGTACGAGTGCATGCTTAATATCTGCACGTGTGTGTTAATGTGACAGGGTGCAGCTGTATACAGATTTCTATGTATCATACAAAGCTGGGGGCCTTTATTTCAACAGAAAGAGCGGAGCATGAGAGTACTGCGAAATACACACGCGTCACATGCTACATGAACATTCCCCACTGTCTGCTGGGGGCTGGCTGGCCTGAGCCAACCTTACCCCCCTGCATTCTGCAACACCAGATGTAGGTCGCCGAGTGCTGTAGGGGCTGGGGGATGTAATTTCTGTGTGTGTGCGTGTTAGTTGGGAGGTTGTGGTGTTTTGTGCTTTGACTTGTGTGTGTGTGTGTGTGTGTGTGTGTGTGTGTGTGTGTGTGTGTGTGTGTGTGTGTTCTTGGACGGGCAGGAGGAGGGGTAGAGCGATGATTGTGTAGTGGATGAGTTCATCATCAAGGACATGGCCCCGAGCACAATGTCTCCATTGCTGTCACATTGCATCGTCACAAACGGGGCACATGAAACTTGACAGCCCGGCAGACCAGGCCCAGGGGACTTTTTATTTTATCTTTACCTCCGATTTCACTTATTGTATTTATGTAGCTATTTTCATTTTTCACTTTAATTATTACTATCTTTTTTAAGTTTTTATCCATCTTGCCTTCTGTCTGCTTGAACTGTTTGAATTCAACTCTGCTTGTGTCTGGGGCTTTGTGTCTCGATTACATTAGCTTTGTCTGTCAAAGCACTTTGTAAGCTCTGTTTTTAAAAGGTGCTATATAAATAAAGTTAATATTATTATTAAAACTTTCACTTGTCCCTCACTGTGGCTCTCTCTCTATTGTTTTCATTCTTTGATCTCCAAGACTTGCTGTGATGTACATTAACAGCTTATTAATTAGGCAATGGATTTCATGAAGCACTGAAAGTTTAATGAGCTGCCCTCCAGACAGCAGTCGTATGCATCCCCAATCCAAATAGAGCTGTAGTGCTGATTTCGTTTTCATTAAAGGTGGAGTCAACGATCCTGGAGAATGCTTGTTGGCAAAATCAGCCCGTTGGTCCCACATTTTTAAGTAATCTAACTATATAATGGAGAATAGTATGTCTATCTGTGTGTGTGTGTCGGTCTCACTCCTATTCTAACCTCTCCCTGTCCCCTTACCCTAACCCTAACCACCCAGCTGTGAATCATGAACTTAATCGCCAATTTCAGGAAAATCGGGTAGTGGGACCATCAATCATGTGGGAACAAAGGGATGATCCCGTTTACAGAGCATACACCAGTTTTTTTCTTCTTCAGCGCACACACAGACTGAACAAGAAGCAGATTTTGAGGAGATATTCTATGATTTTGACAAAAAGTGATTATGACAAGTGTTTCCAGAATTGTAAACTCCGCCTTTTAAGTAGCAAACATAAAACATTTACTCGCCCTGAAATCAAAATGCTTTTTTCTCAGAAAGAGTATAAGAGATACCTAATTCTCAGACACTCAAAATAGTGGATTAACATATTGACCCCTGGATTAGTTGTACAGCAACATTTGTGAACTTTACACAGGGTTGAGCTCCGGGGAATCTTTATGGGGGACCTTTTCAGGTTAGCCATTTCCCCTTGTTTACAGTCTTTGTGCTTAAATAAGCTAACTGTGCCTTACATTTAACTCTCTGCAAAGTGTATACACATCTTTCCAAAATATCCAACAGTTTTTTTTAACTACAGGCCTACATTTTAATTTCATGTTTATTCCCTAGACAATACTCAAAATCATATTCCATGCCACCTTTTACTGTCTGCATCTCTGTCTGGCACATCACAGCTCTGGTGAGGCGCAGCGATATAGGCTGAGGTTTCTGAATAATCTTAACTGATTACAATGGTGATGGCAGCCGTCCTCGCTGTGTGCCAGTTTCAGCACATCCCCCACACGCTTATACTCCCTGACCCCCTCCTCCTTTATCATCACAGCTGATTGCACTGCTGAGGTCCAAATTAACTGTTAACCCTGTTTTCCTCACGCGGCCACAAAAAGGAAAGCCACAGACTGCCACTCAAGCAGCGAAGAAACAATGCAGGATGTCTTTGCTCATATCGAGGATCAGTGGAGTGACTGCCAGTGCGGCCAAAGTCACCATGTTACCTAATTTAGATCTGCTGCAAATGGACGGAGAAACACAAGCACTGACATCTTTTGGCAATCAGCTACATCTGCCAAAGCCAGTGACGCATGCTGCAATAATGCATTAATGATGCATATGAATATTTCAGTAGCTTTTGCAAATGTGAACTATTTGTCTGGGGCGTCATCTGAGTCATTACGTGTGGATCCATCTGGTTTATTGTGTCATCCGTTAGAGATTAGACATAAGAAAAGTACATTTTTGATTTCTGAGCCACATGGAGAATTTTGAAACAATATAATTATATATTTTAGGAAATACTTTGTTGATCTAGATGTTTAATACATTCTAAGGGGAAATTCAATGAGGGTGCAACAGGACCATGACAACTTTTATCAGAGAAGATTACATATTTGTAACAGTATGACAGTAAAATAATTTGAGTTCATTTGGGTCAGAATGTATCATACCCAATGTGGTATCAATGGTCCCAAAATTAAAATTAACCAATGGTAATTTATTCTCTCCAATGGAGGCCACTTGTACCACTGAAAATCTTATCACATGATCGATTCTGAGACAGCTGTTTTAACACATTTCCAGATGATATCTGCCCCTTACTCTTAAGCAATATTCCCATTTAAATCATAGGTGTCTAACCTTTTTGGTTCTGTCTTGTCACAATTTAAGTCTAACTATGAACATGAGCTGTGAGGAATTGGATGGAAGAGTGATTTTTATTTTGTTTCAATTGAAGGATTTTTAGTGGTTTGAAGATGATGAAGTATCCAATATTTCAATAAAAAGGGCACAGCAACTGAATTTATGAGCTCATATACCAATACGGCATTTTAAAGTTGTTGCATCCCATCAAACCACATAAAATACTTCATTTAGATGTTTGTACATAGTTTCATTATGTTTAATATGAAGTTCAATAACCTCACAAAACAGAAACCACTAATTAAGAAAATACATGTTTATTGATACATGCTCAGTTCATAGGTATGCGCATATAATGTTGTGAGACAGAAAAAATACATCTGCATTACAAATAGATTTCTCTGGAAATTCAGATTCACGGTTCGAAACAAAGGTTATGTATAATTCATGGCAATCCGATATCAAAACATGTAAAAAAAAAATTAGCGGCTAAACCATCTGTACAACAACTCAATGATATTCGATTTGATAATCAAATTTTGTTTTAAAAAATAGCCCAAATATCTGAAATATTAAGAGATGCATGTTATTTCCAGTGTTGTTTTAAATGAGATGGAGTATTGAAACTACAAATATGCCCTTATTATCAATCCTGAAAATGTAACAGGAGTACAGTGCTGAGCAATATGAAGCATAGGGTATGGAAAAGGTATTTCAGAAATAAGTCTGGGAGTATTTGCATTGACTTTCTAATTGATACAATAAAACTATCACAATATGTTTTAATACCAGTAAGTTATTAATTGAAATACTGTTCAGCCCTTGCTTATGAGACTGTGGACATGAGAGTCAAATCACTAGCTGCACATTGCCACATATGGTATTGCAGTGTAAGTTATAAGACTGTGAAAGTTGTAAATACTGACGACCCCTGAGAGGTTAGAAGAGAGATCAGTAGCGGTCATAATGTGGTCTCTGCTGTTGGGAGTTGTATCCATGGTGTGAGCCTGACTGATTCCCACTTCCGTGCCCCCAGTGCCGGTCTCTGTCGTGCCGGTCTCTGTCGTGCCGGTCTCTGTCTTGCCAGTGCTGCTGCCCCCGTTGGTCCCCTCTCCAACCCCGGTCTCCTCCCCAGCCACGGCCTCCACGACGGTCCTGGTACCTAAAACAAGATACAACTGAGCAATTAATCTTCAACAACAACATCACTTACATCAGGTAATGGTGCATGGATAACATGGAAGATGTAGAAGGACAGCTAGAACCTCAGATACACATTTCAAAATGTCCAAGAGTAGAATCTAGCAGTGTCCACAGCATTTCTCTTTCCTCAATGAAGGAAACTTGATTTCCCCTTTACATGATGGTGAAGAAATTAGGTTATTAGACAAAAGTCGACAGTAACCTACATGGTTATAACTAAAGCAGGTCAGTAACCAAAGGCGACTCTCTCCAGTGAAAGAGTATTTTATCGTGAATTGCTTTATGTTTCTACTATAGAGACGTGCACTTTTTGTAAAGCTTTTATTTGTAACTTGCATAATTTTAAATCAATAAACCTCACCTGAAATGGAACCTTTGGTTTTAGGCCAACAATAAAATTACATTTCAGAGATTTAAAAAAAGATGATTGCTGAATTTAAAAAAAAGTAAGGTAAAAAAGCTTTTTCCGACCAAAAAGCTACATGAACTGTCAAACAGGTTCCCCAATTACATAGTGAAACACTAATTCACTTGACTATTAATTTAATTAAGCGTTTAATTCCTTTAAACTGCATTACAGTTGTTATCACTTTATCAAATAGCTCTACACAATCACACTTTTGCACGTTTGGATTACTGTAATAGACCGTCTGTTCTCTGCTGCATCATACCACAATGCAAACAGCACTGACCATGACATTCTATTTAAAACCCAGATTATGACGATGGGCACCTCTAGTGAGCAAACGTGACATTATTAGCCTACCTGTTATCCCTGCCTCTGTGGTTTCCTCCTCCACGACTCCTCCAATCCTCGACTATGGGTGGGGGGTCAGGTGGACGGTCCACATACTGCTGGAAGTCACGGTCCTCCGATGTGTATCTGTGGGCGAAAAGCTCCTCGTAGGTCTGCAGGTTTTCCTCGGAGGTCTGCAGGGTTTCCGTTTTTTCGGTCATACTGCAACGACACAAGAACAGTCTGTTACCACTAGATATAACGGCAAAGCTGCCTGCAAAGTATTTATTAATTCTACCGGTGGATATTTTTTTGTTTTGATGCGTGATTAGTTTGCTCTGCCTTAGCCAAAAGTCACACTAATAGGTCCATGGGAAAAATAAAAGCTCGACTGACCGGATGCGATTTATTAATCAAAGATGCACGCACAACACAAAATACTTGTTGAATTTGAATTGAATTTTGAATACAAACCTTTAAACGACGTAAATGCTTGTAGAGTTAGCTACGGACTAATAATAAACGACTTGTCTATTTGTTCTCTTCGCAGCACTCGTTCCTCGTTGAAATGTGTTCCCCCCAGAAACACTGAACATATTTTAATGGTTCCGGGGAGCGCGCGCACACCTGAAATCTCCATGCCTGAAATTGATTGATAGCTGTTTCCTGAGTGAGTGCCAGCTACAAACTGGACCCCAAATGTCAACAGTCATTAATCAGTTAAAAGTCCATTTTTTCAAACCAACGGTCGACGTAAACCGAAGTTTAACAGACATAATTTAAGCTGAAAGTGAAATGAGTAGCGAATCTTATTAGGCTTACCCCTATTTCGCATTTATGAGGAATTGCTGACAGCCCTCGTTGTCAAACATGTAAGTAGCCTGAATTTACAAAACGTATACTTATTTTCTTTTTTTAAATAAGCTATAAGAACGTGTTTTGTTAATTTATTGTTTGGTTTTAATAGGTAGCCTTTCAGTGGTTTCAGAACTCAGTTTGGACTATCCTTGCATTCCAGATCACATATCCTACTTTTTCTTTTTACAGAAGAGTAGGCCTAGCCTATTAGGGCCACGGAAGACAAAACGCAGATGAGGAAGATTTTTCTTTTATTATGTCGAGAAATGTCAAGAGCGATGAATACTGCAAAAATGCAATTGGAGTTAGTGGGTCAACTAAAGCCTAGGTATTTTGGCATACTGCAATTGACATAGGCTATGTAGGCCTAGGCCTATTGGGATATCCTAAATCTTTTTCTGGCATACTGAATAGTATGGAGGTATGGGTATTGGAACGCAGGGTGACTTAAAACCCACTGATTAGGCTACCGCAGAAACCACAAGTTTAAAAAAAAACCGTGTGGGTGGGTGGCTCGAGCAGGAGCGCGCGAGCAGGTGGAAGCCGCTCCGTGTCGCTGCTGCTGCCCTTTAATGAAACACGAACCCGCAGGGGGGAGGACGACAGAAAGTGTGGGCAGCGTCCAAGCGGCGGAACGCAAACATTAACTTAATTCATCAACGCCGAGGAAGAAACGGTCCCGAAGTGGAATTTATTCTACCTACGGCGTATCTGAAAATAAAACTAAAAGAAACTTCCCGGAACGAGCTAGTCGAGAGATCTGTGAGACTGAGCTTGAAGACCCGGTGAATCGAGTTTTACGAACAAGTGCTCTCACATTTCAGTTTGTCTCTGACAGCAACGAGAGCGACTTGTTTCGAAGCTTGCGGACGGGATATGAACTCTTTGGACTGCTGATCATCTGTGGACTTTGACCGCGCTTTGAAACGCAATTTCTTCAGCTCAACCCGCAGCCACATAGAGCCCACATAATATATAACAGAAGGAGTTGTTCCTCAAGTCCGCGGCAATGGGGTGAGTAATCTATCAAGCGCTGCCCTTCAGAGCGCCTCTAATGACACCTGCGCTGACAGGAATGTTGTGCGTGCGTGCAGTGAAAATTCAGCAAAAATGCATCTCCAAACAACTGTCTAGTTTGCATGTAACCTCAGAATATAATTACATTATCGACGCTGTTGTTGTCCAATGCTTACCATTGGAAAAAAGCGTTGGGAACAGAGGAAGAGCCCAATTTTCTCTTTTTAATATTATTTAATTTTTTTGCCAGATTATTTGACTGTGTGGGAAATTGTAAGTGGTGACTTCAATTGGGCTGCTGTGAGATAATCGGATTTGATCCGTGAACATGCTTGATACCATAGCCTATTTGTAATTGTTCATTAGGTCTACTTATAATATTGTTATATCAGAAAATCAGTGGGTTCAGAATTATTCATATTGAAGTAGCCTACTGCTCTTAGTTTTTTCTGCAGGAATGGTTATGATAGGTACTGTACTTGAGTCGACAAAGCCCTAATAAGTGTGTGTGTGTGTGTGTGTGTGTGTGTGTGTGTGTGTGTGTGTGTGTGTGTGTGTGTGTGTGTGTGTGTGTGTGTGTGTGTGTGTGTGTGTGTGTGTGTGTGTGTGTGTGTGTGTGTGTGTGTGTGTGTGTGTGTGTGTGTGTGTGTGTGTGCGCTACAGGAATCGAGGTAGTGGTGTTCTCCCACAGTTGTTGACAGGACAATGTAGGCTACATTATTTTGCCTCCACAGTGTGGCGTGAGTGTTGGCTCAATGCCATAGTTATGCTATATCACCAGCTCTTTTCTCATACAATATTGTTTTTTTATTCAGGAGTTCCTACTCTTGATTTCAGTTTTTTTTATACTAGAAATAGAAAAAATATCAGCTCCTTGTAATCCTTTTCAGAATCAAACCTGCCCCTGAAGGATTCATGTAAACTTTCTGAATACATCTATTTGTGACAGAGGCCGTCATTTATGTTAAAATATGAGGCAAGGTAGGAATAATAATAAGCACCAATGTAATGATGTTAGATGTGCCACTCCAAGCCAAAGTGCTTTTCATTACCTTACCAGAGCAGACATGATTGTTTTAATGTGTAAGAACCAGTTGAACAGTCCTCCTTGTCAAGGGTTTAGCCTTAACTCGCCTAGCAGGTTTGAAAACTGCAGGGAGTCAGGAGTGTCTTGTCATGAAACTGGTCAAGTGGACCGGCAGCAGCATGGCAGGCTGTCACACCCACCGCACAGAGAAACATGGCAAAACGTTTCCTTTTACCAATTCCCTGCTGTCAGGGCCAACCAATAGTATCAATTGACAGCTAAATGCCTGAAGGAGGAAATAGGAAATTGAATCTATATAGATATAGTAAACTGTTGCCGGTTTATAATTTTCTCTCAGTTGAATGATCATTATCATTTCGGTTTCACAAGTCTTTAAAATGAAGAATTAACTAAATGAGATGTCATTAAATTGCTTGTTTTTCCCAAGCTTTTAGAAGGTGCAACAACTCGTTTGCAGTTTTTTCTAGAAAAAATGAAAATGTACTTATAAATTGTTTCATCTGTAATCAAAAATCAAAAATGTAATTTGATTTGTGTTGTTGCAATATATTAGCTCTTGATTACACTTGGTGTGTGTGTATGGCGATGGGAACTTTAGATAGTTTGCTGTGTTTTGTGCTGGATTTTTTGCAACTGTCCCTTTGTCCCTGAAGCTTGTCTCTGAATGGAGTTACAGATTGACTCGCGCACACACACACTTCCTCTGTATCATCTCATTCCTATATGGGTAGGTATTTGATCAAGTGATCTATCAGTACCCTGTTGACCTTGACACATTTGGTATTGATCATGTCATTTCCACATGATTGATACAAAAAAATGCTATTGCACTGGTCCAAACTATAACATTGTATGCGGCTTGGCCATTTAATTAAACAAGTAATTACAGATTACTGGATTTTAAGTACATATCAACAATGCATCTCTGGAATTATTCCAAAATAAAAATCCAATTGGCCAAAATCCCTTTAGTACTGAGTGAGCAGTCACATAGAGCAACACAATCAGCATATTGCTATTTAAAAGAAGCCATGCTGGAAGCAGCCCTAGCATAGGATAGATAATAATCTCCCGCATGGCCAAAGAACCACACTTACAGGCTTAACACGCATTGATTAGGCTCAGTGACATGTGACAGTTGGCTGTCCTGACAGGAGAGTGGATTGTCAGCCTAATTAGGGTGTGTTCCCCTTGTCTGTGGCTGGAGGGTAATGGTGTAGGTGTATAGGAGCAGGTCTTACTGTTAAAGATACTAGGTGAATGAAAGGGGACAGACTGACAGCGGATTGGACGTCTCTTCACCAGATGGTTGAGGCCTAGGAGGCCATCTGCTGCCATGCTGTGCTTCTGTGGAGACATGCTTACTTCCTTTTTCTCTGAGCTCTCAGATGAAGTTGGGCTCTGCATCCTATTGCCTGGGTGTGATGGAGAAAGACTTGTTGTGGTTGCTGGTTAGAACCTGGCCTGATGCCTGTGTTCCATTGGATTCTAGCTCTCTTTCCAGTTGATGAACTGTACTGGCCTGAGGTACAGTTCAATGCAATCTTTGATGCCAAAAACATAGCGATTCAGAAGGCTACTTTTAATAATGGCAGTGACAACATAAAATAATTTGAAACCGACAGTGATAAGTGTTTAAGTGTCACAAAAGTATACAATACAAAACCAACAAAGTAAACATGTAGAACAACATTACAAGGCTCTTGCCTAATCATTGATTAATCTTGTTTATTTTTTGGTAGGTATTCATCTTCCACTTCCTTGTAGTGAAATACTGCAGAGTGAACCCCCTCAGGGCTCAGAATGTCCTTTGTAAATAAAACAATCTGAGAAGGAAAAACACTTCTCTGTTAAACTGGCACATGTCGTCATAAACAGACATGGCATTATTGTTATAGCTAACTGTCTTAATAAGCTGAAATACCTTTTTAAAAACAAACATTTTACATCATTAAGAAAATCAGCCATGAACTAAGATTGGCAACAGTCCTCTTTTAACTGATACATTCATTTCCTATACTACACAGCATTTCAGTACTAATTATTTGTGTCACTAAGCAGGATCTCAGACTCTAGCTTAGTGTCTAGTCTAACAGTTTCTGTGTAAACCTTCTTTGGCCTCTTGACATAGGGCACCAAAAGCTCAGGTGGTGGTTTACTTCTGATCCCACAGTGCTATTCTGCTCATTTACTAAGACAAAACTCCATCCTCATGATGCAGCTCTGCTTCCAGCAGGCCTCGCAGGTATCCCACATACCGGCTAATTCAAGTTATATCATTCTCTTTATATTCACACAAGTGCTTCTTTGGTGGCCGCAGCACATTTGTTGCTAATTTGCCATGTTCTTATTGCCTGAGTCACCCGATCTGTGCACCGTATGACAAAGATATGAGTTTCTCACTTTCCCTCTCTGACAGATTTGGGAGAAGATGTTCTTTTCTTACTTGGCGTTCGAGCCAATTGGAAAATGAGGAATGATAAGTGTCAATGTTCCTGCCCTATACTGTTGGACATATTTGACAAGTGACAAATTGCACCCATCTACACTAAAGTTACTTGAACAGTCAGAAATGCAAATTCAGACCACTTAGGTTTAAGGACAGCATTTTATACATATTCTGCTTGCTAATGATCTTAAGTTATTCATGTTCCTTGGTGATCGTCCTGTCTCCTTGTCTGTCTCATCCAGACAACTTGGCCGTTGTGAATTTGATGGCCCTTAAAGTGGTTGAGTTATGTACAATGTTCACTTCCCGTACTTCATGCACATCTGCGTGCTTCTAAATGCTCCCAAAATTTTATATTTTTGCTCTTTAGCCTGTTTGCTGAGTGTTTTTTCATTAGGTCACTGACAATAATGCATTGCATTTCACTGAATACTGTATCTGTTCAGGTTTGTATTTCGATTCAGAAGGCGGAAACTTTCTTATGAAGAGATCTATTAAAGTGTCACAGGTGCATTCATATCATTGTGCCTCTGGGTCTTCATCCAAACGTACCCGGATGTACAGTTGACTAGTCCAAACATGGTGTAAAGCCCAGACATTGTGTGTTGATGCTATCTCTCTGTTGACCCATTTAGAGGGAGACTTGACACCTCCATAACAATAAGAAAGTTTCACTGCATTGTACAGCATTCATAAGAATGTATTTGTGTCTTTAATTTTTGAACATTACTGCACTGTAAGTTTCAACCCTTACATTCATAATGATCTAATTGTGTAATAGTGCTGCCTTGTGCGTTGTGTCATTTCAGGAGCTGTTAAAATAACATTACGTTGACTCTGTCGGAACGCAAAGAATGTTGCAGTGCACGTATCTGAGACTGCTGACTCCTTTTGAAAAGGGCCTACAGACCCTAAGTTTAAACTGTTCCAACTCAGATCCACAAATCACTCATCAATATCTGAACAGCTGACATGTGTCTCTGTGATTGGGACAGACGAGATTGATGGGGAATGGGCCCAGAGGGAATGAAACCCAAGAATCTAGATGAGGCGGTTGTCTTACTCGCTGGGGAAACATACCTGAATGCTACAGGTGCAGCACAACACAAATGCAACATGGCTAGAACCCCCCCTCACATTAATACCAGCAGTGGTGACAGAAGACATCATGTTAAAATGTCCGCTTTAAGCATCAGGATAATTCCTCTCACGGCAAACTTCCCCTCAAACTCTGGAGGATGATGTGTTCAGGTACACACCAGGTAGTAACATTTGAAAGGATTTCAGGGGACAACAGGCAGGCAGGCTTAGTTGTGCATTACAATATTGCTGCTCCATATTCCTCACAGTAACTGTAGTGCAGTGCAGTTATTTAGCATCCTCACCTGGCATTCCATTGTCTGTATTCTTTTACGGGACACAACACACTTGCTACATCATCAGTGCGGATGGGCCTCAGGTGAATGTGTAGGTGTACGCAGGCATAGACGTTCTTGAATGTGCCTACTCTCTCACCCCCTCCACACACACAGAAACGCTGCTGCACACCTGTAAATTATTCAGAGCTCCAGATGGGGACGGAGCACCTGACACTCGATGGGGCCAAGAATTCAGTTATTGTAAAATCCCCAATGTCGTCTTCTGTTATTGGCCCGTAATATCAATCAACATAATGCTTTTTATCTCGCAAAAGCAGATTCACTGGATTCCACCAACAGTTGTGTGAGTGCATTCATGTGTTCAGCAGTGGCCTTTCACTTCTCTTCTCCTGCCAGTGTGAGCTGGCTCCAGACACTGTCCCTGCAAAGGTCTGCGTGTGCGTGTGCGTGTGCGCGTGTGCGTGTGTGTGTGTGTGTGTGGAGTGCGCTTGGGTATGTATGAAAGTGACAGCAGTGATCTGTAAAATGTGTTTTGTTGTTCCCATAAACAGATGAAGACAGAGATTAGGCTTAAAGGGGACAGTGAATTTATTAGGCATTCATTTCTGTGACAACCATAATCCCACTGGAAGTAAAAGCTTTATTAGCTCATGAATTTTTGCTGCGTGTCTGTCTGACATTATTTTCACCGGAAACCTCAAGTACATTAAAGTAATACCGAACTGAATGTCCTCTTGACAATTTGCTTTTGCCAATCGCTGTAATGCATTACAACAACAATGGCATCATCTGTACTCTGTTAATAAAACATGTAGCCTTGCTATACAGGAAGAGATGGGGTGTGCGTTCCTGCTAGATTTAAGAGACGTTTTAGTTTTTTAAGCACACCCCTGTGCTCTAAAGAATGCATTATTTGTAATGGTTTTTAATGTGCATGAATGATTTTCTTGCTGCATTGAGCAAAATGTTTCTGTGCCACTTAGTCCAGCTCAGCGCCTTCCTTCCAACTTCACACATTTTGTTGAAAACCTTCAAGTCATCAAATAAATAGCAAACCCAGAAGTCAAAGCAATTGTAAAAGACAGAAAACTAGAAAGTATAAGGATTCCAAGATTTTTCAACAAAATCTAGTTTGCTAGAAAAGCCTTCTCCTCAAAGCATGTTTGTAAGCAAGTGGTAAGACCATGTGATCTGTTATCATGCAAAATAATTTGCATATAAGGGAAAATTAAATTAGTCAAATCTAACCTAATTTGAATATAAAGCATACAAACGAAACAAAGTAAAAGCATAGGACACAAAACACCTTGGTGAAAAGACAAACAGACCATTGTAGCATAACTAAGACCACCAGCTTTAAGGGCTGTTCAACATGTCATCCAAAAATGCAAACAGTGTCAGGCAAAGCCAAACCAATGAATTGCAGGGATAGCATCCACAACACCTTTTGATTTCCAGCAAGATCCGTACTTCTGATCTGTCTTCCCATATTCTTCATCTTCATCCATAATTGAGTTTTTTAAGGTGTCCTCTGATCCCTCTCACCCAGCCACTCCAATCAATTATTCCTCACTCTTGGAACTTTATAGTAGAGCATTACAACCACCTGTACTCACCTTTTTTAAATGAGATCTAGTGGGGGATTTTAAACCAGGCTCCAGTCCCTTCGAAGCACTACCATTAAAGACAAGTCCAACCGTTTTTTACTTTCACTAGAGGCATTAATTCACTGTTAAATACCTGTGTGGTTTGTATGGACCTGAACATTTGAGAATATGTCCGAGAAAAAGTCCTGGATGTGACAATATAGATCTCCATGTCGAATCTGATAAAGCAGGTAAAGTAGTAAATTCAAATAATAGCTACAAAAATACCAAGCTTGTGACCTTTATCGAGATTTGAATAAATCTGTTGCTTTTCCATCCATCTGCATGACTGTACACTACACCAGACCACCAGAAGAACAAGCTTTTCTTTTGATGCTTTAAACTTAAAAAGTAGAAAGTGGAGAAGAGGATTTTCTGAACATATTTCACAACAGCTTTCAAAGCTCTGCATCCGCATCAGGCTATGTTTTTTTTTAGGGGTGTGTACAAGTGACAGACAGAGGGAGGATAATCACAGTGTCTTGAAAGAGAGAGAGATACATGTCTGTGTACGTCATGCAGAGGAGGAGCATCATTCAAGTT
Source organism: Ammodytes marinus (assembly GCF_949987685.1). Lineage (NCBI taxonomy): Eukaryota > Metazoa > Chordata > Actinopteri > Uranoscopiformes > Ammodytidae > Ammodytes > Ammodytes marinus. The sequence goes on from NC_137230.1 coordinate 13,616,642, forward strand.
CTGATCCTGCTCCTTCATCCTCACATTGATGCTGGTCTGACTCACCGCTCACTGCTGGGGAGCAACTTACCCTCCTCAAGGATAGATGACGTGATTGTGTTTTATAAATTAACCCTCAATACATTTTATGAAATGATTTGGATTCAGTAATGGGATTCAATCAAACGACCAAACAACAGTAACACTAGGAAGGTCAGAAGCTTGAGTCATGTGAACACTGGCTAAAATACAGAGACGACTCAGAAACTCAGCTGAGTTGCCATTCACTTATTCCCTAGATGGTTGGAATGTTAGCAAAATGTTTCCCAATACACTTTTAGTTTGCCCCATAAAGGTGATTCACCAATGGCTTTATTCAGGTTTAGTTTCAAGGTTTTAATTGAAAACTTTATTTGACCATTCATGATGATAGCTTTTAAGATGCCTTTTTAATCTGCAAAAAAATATTTGTAAAATGTAAGTGTTGTGATATATAGTGTTGTGTTTTATCCTATTTTCTTTATTATACACCAGCGACATCATAGTTGATTCTGACAGACATAACTTACATGTTTTTGTTTGTTTTCCTCTTTGATAAGAAGATTTTTGAAGGAGGTGTTTATTTACGGGATGACAGTGAGTCTTCTCTTGTTTGTTTCGACTGCATTTGGTGCACAGGGGAAATCCTCCATAAGACAACACACAAACATACAAGTGCACATGTCTTACACAAACACCAGATATGTGTTACTGTCACCTATGAGAAGGGTAGGGGGTGTTGATGTGCTAATGGCGTCGGGTTGCTATAAGGATTTAGAATGTGTGTTACATTATCACCTGCCAGCCTGCGCTGAGACTCTTAAGGACGTCAGAGAAATGTTAAGAACTGTGTCTGGTTGATGTGAGTATATTGTCTCATATCGAGCCTCTCCTCTGCTTTCCAGGGAGCAGCCGATCTACACCACCAGGGCCCACGTCTTCCAGATTGACCCCACCACCAAGAAGAACTGGGTCCCTGCCAGCAAGCAGGCTGTCACCGTCTCCTACTTCTACGACAGCACACGAAACAGCTACCGCATCATCAGCGTGGATGGATCCAAGGTGTGTGTGTGTGTGTGTGTAAATAGTGCCTGGACAGAGAAATTATGGCAAACGTTTATCTGCTCTCAGGTGAGGCTGGGAGAGCACTCACGCCACAATTGAACAAAAGGATTGATAAATGTCATCCTTATATTGGTCCATTTGATTAGCCTGGTTCTACCAGACCATCGTACTTCATTTAATTTGTACAGAAGGTCTGGAATCGCTCAATTGACAAACGTATACTCTCTTGAAGGCGGGTGTCTGTTGAAGTTTAAAACTATTTGATCTGCCCAGTGTCACTCTGGATCTGCCAACCAATCGCATAGCGATGTGCCGGCTTTGCAACTGAAACTAGCGCACGTCATTGTTCTCAGCCACTCCCTTTGTTCGCTGATTGGTCATGTAAAAATCTATCCTGAGAAAGCCCACGAATATACCGCGGACCCAGACTGACTACTGAAGGGAAATTAAAATTGAGCGGAAGTAGGTAGACAGGCGGTGCCAGGCTACCATTTGATAGTTGTGTGCTCTCATTCTGATGAGAGGAAAGTCATCTATTGTTGGTTTCCCTTCAAAGACCTGACTTATTAAAACATTGGAGGAATTCTTAATGGAAATCCAAGTGACTTTTCATATGTGTAAAACAGTAACTTAATTCATTGAGTTAAGCTTCTTACCTTGAGGTTTCTTTTCTTGCTCAGAACCATTTATCTGAATCTTTCCTTTGTGGAATAATCAAATAGCTGTTTTGCTTTTTTTAACCCATTGATGACTATGGCAATCTAGGATGCATGTCCTTAATGCCTGAGGGTTTTCTGAAAAAATAGTATGAATTGTAAAGTCTACCAAAACCTTAATATCTAAGCCTGTGTAGCACATAGAAACATGAAATAAAATACATTTAAAAGGTAAGGTTCACAGGTTTTATTTAAACATGCTCCCTTAGCCCTTACAAACCAACACATTTTTCAAAAAATCGTCAAAATTAGATGAATTAGAAAATTATTAAATATTGTTAATAAATAGATGCAATGTGTTGTGTGATTTTCGTCAGTAGTCTATAGTAGACCTTGATTCTGCGCATCAAACGCCACTAACTGTTCTGTCGCCGACATAGCTGGCGTATCTTTTTTATTATTTTGTTTTATTTTTTATTTTTTTGATTGACATGATTTTCGGCAAACCACACAACTTTTGGGTGGTCACGTGGTCTTAAAAAAATCAACAAAACCCACCTCATGTGTATTTGAACCAATGACGGTGCATTCTATGCTGGGAATGCCATGAAAATTAGATAAAGTAATAATGCTGCGCGACGCAGCATCAGGCAGGAGAGCCAATGTGGCATTGCGCAGCAGCCGTCATCAATGGGTTAACTGAGAAGATACTGGAAAAAGCTGAATACAGTCTAAAACCAAAAGATAGTCAAATTTACTTACAGCGTAAAATGTTAATAGCGAAGTCTCAAACATTTGTTTAAATGACATACACTTAATTGATCAAAATTGTTGTTGATACATTGGTTGTTTATTAACTAACTGATTGTTCAACTAATCTTTTCAGCATTGATTAGGAAAGAAATGTGTTGGACAATAAAGATATAGAGTCATATCCATGGCACTACTTGGCTAAAGGTCGATATATGATTTTAATTATCACTCATCCACAAGTGTAATGATACATGTTGCTCCAATGCAGGAAGATTTGTGTCACAGCAGCACAACCTGATGAATATGATAGGATAATACTATATACATTGTGAGCATATGCTGCATTAGAAAGCAACTAATACTAAAAGATACTGGAGTTAACATACAGCATAAACAATATCATAATGTCAGAATTTGTACATAAATACACATATTCCTATTTAGGCTCACAAAGCATCACTTTAAACGCAATTTAACCCGCTGCTGCCTACCTACATTGGCCTTCATTAAGATGGATCTGCTATTATGAAAAGCTTACAAACATGTGTGAATAGTCATATAGTAGATGACAGAACAGTAACGTGTGGGTTGAAATCAAAGTCTGAACATCAGAAAAGATTCCATCTAACAAAATAAACCAGAGCTGCAAACCTGTTGTGCTACAATGAAACACAATTATCTGTAATTTGCTTTCAACCAAGAGGCAGTAATCGTGCTTCAAGGACTATGGATATTTGAAATCGTTGTAACACTGAAGAGCTTTTCTTCATTTCAATTCTCTCTGCACCAATTTTTTTCCCGTATTTAATGTGTGTTTTTTTTTTCTGAATTCCGTTTCACCCATGTGTGTTGATGAAAAAGGAGTTGCTTGGTTGTAAAATATGCACGGTAGGCTTGGTGATCTATATATGAATGACTTGTAAAAACAGATTTTGATTTGACTTCACAAGAGCATGGTTTTGAGACTAGATCATGCGTGTGAACATAAAAGTGTGCCTTATCCTGTACATTTTCACATTCTTCCACTGCTGACTGAAAGAGTAGATTATGCGTTTCCATGGCGATTAGAGTCCTCTCTCTGTGTGAAAACTGGATGAGGGTTATGACAGCGGTTTCCCTCTGCTGACACTGACAATCACCTGCACAGTCTAAAATCACAACGATTACCTGCAGAGACTGATCCAAACAGCCCTCTTTACTTTATGCCCTCAGAGTTGGTCTTTTCAGCGTGAACGCTTCTGTAGGTACATGTAGGATTATCAACCCAGCACTTAAACAGTTTATTTTACTGGAACCCAACATAGATGTATCTGAATGTAGAGTATTTGCCTGGAAGTCCTTTTTGCTGCTGTTGATTTAAAGGTGGAGTCAGCAATTCTGGAGAAGCTTGTCTAGCAACATACCCGTTTACAGACCTAGGCTGTGTATTCAGGCACAGTATGGACAGGTAGCGGATCGTGAGGAGATCACTGATTTTGACAACGTGATTTTGACAACAGGCATTCTCCAGAATCGCTGACCCCACCATTTATTTGCTATTCTTTTGATTTGGGAAAATAAATACAATCCACAAAAACCGCATAGTGTGTTAGTATGTGAGTGTTCGTACAACTTAAGGCTTTTCAGTACAGTTTTAAGTAAAAATATATATTTTTCAAGTTATTTAAAATACATCATTTCTCTGCTCCCGCTTTGCATTGTTGAGTCAATCTCTGTTAGCTTGAAAATAGCTCTCTTCCCACAGCTAGAAACCAGAGAGGCCAGAGTCTAATCAGTTCTGTCATCAAGCATGCACTTATGGAGCTACAGCACTGACACTGTATTTGCATCTTTTATCTCTCAAGGCTTCTTATCAAAGAATCTGTTTTCTTTGTCAGAAATAGATTGTAAAGCTGCTATATATCTTGTTGAATGTGAATTTCCTCAAGGCCAGGAGTCCTCCCTGCTCTCCCACTCCTGTCAACCCCCCTGTCCTCCTGTCTCTCCACTCTCCTGTAACCTTGAGTGTATGTCACACAATGTTAGCAAGCAGTGCTTATATGTGACCTATGTGGATTAAAATGTAGGAAATACCATTTTATCTACATTTGAATGGAGATGACTCCTGTTAATTACATTTTTTTTCTGTTAATTTGAGCATGTCAAAGTAAAGTCGGCATGAGCAATTTAACAACGAAAGCCAGGAAAAAATGAGTCATATCCAATAAATGTTGAATATAGTTTTGGTTTGTCCTCTTGCTGTGAGGGAGACAAATCTGTCTGGAATAATAGTCTGTTCTGCTGTACTCACCAACTCTGACAGACCGTCAGATTACATTTGTCCATGAGGAATGTCTCAGCGACTCGCTGAGGATGATGATGATGAGAGTAAAGGAGCATATCAGCACTTTTGACTCTTGCTCATCCTCAGTTGTGCTTACCAAACAGCGATGTATCAAGTCTCCATCTACTATGACAATTTCTGAATTAGTCTGTTAGCTTTCCCACATGTAAGAAATAATGATAATTCAGCTCTTATTCTAAGTCTCTTATTCTTCCCGTAATGTTTTCTGTCTCTTTAACTAGTAGCTATATTTTTTTTTAAGTTTTTTTTTTTACTACTTCTTACTCAGCCAGTTTCTATAATTAACACATTGGATCATGTGCTGCAGTCTGTTGAGCTAGAATACATGTATCTGCCAAGTATAAGAGTTAAGAACCCGCTAAGTGAGCTAGTTAATATGGTAGGTTTTCCAGTTGTTTTATTTTTAACCAGTTTTAATGTGCACACAGTATTGATATATAGCCAGGTCCCCTTTGTTATGGCTGTATCTGAGGCACACCATTTATTTACCCGTATATAGATAAACCATTAGATCCACTAGGAATGAAGGTGACTTTCCCTCCCACACTTCAGAATCCAGTATTTGCCCCTCACACTTTTAGGTTGGTGTATGGATGAATCACATGAATGATAGAAGTCCCATTATAATAATTCATTAGGATTATGGTAATGAAAGTTTATGAACTAGCTAATGTGAATCTCCAGTTTCAGGACCTTCAGTATTGAGTACAGCGCTGCAGTCACTAACTTTTTTGCCAGAAAACTAACGCAAACCCATTGAAGCCGTAAAAGATTAGTTTCTTGTTAGCTATAATACTGTGTTTACTGTGACTGAAATTGGCCATCTGTTATCTATTCTCAAGATTGAATTATAGTTTTGCAAGATCCATGTATGTCAGGGTTAGATCTTAGTCATGAAGCTGTATTGAATGTTATGTAAGACCGGAACCTTAATTATAGAAAAATGAAATAATCCTTTGTAACTTTTATATCAAGCTTACACTTTTATGATTATGAAAAACATGATGGCCAATAATGCGAGGAACTAATGAAAAAGCGTTTGGTTTAAGATTGTGATGCAGTGGCTAACTAAGCTAATGGCTTTCCCCCCTGGAAAAAAAAAACCTACGTCATTGCCACCAGTGAACTGTGCGTTTTTGCAGTCTTTAAATAAATGGTGAAATGAGATGTATCCGATCAGTAAAGCGGTTGGCAGGCAATGGAATACAAAAAATATTGACAATTTCTCCCTCCACATCACACCTCTGCTAGATGAGCAATAACTATTTTAATTTTGTCATCTGCTTTTATGAGACTACACAGCAACCACAATATCTTTTGGCAGAGTTGCAGTTGCACTGCGGCCAACTCCTGATGTTTCCTAATCGTTACTATGCTTGCTGCCCATTTGGCCCCATCATTTTGATACATGTCATTAAAAAAAAACAGCTTGTGCTTTACATTCAGCTGGAACTCACTGAAGTCTACAAATATGGACCGCAGTAAAATAGTAAGGTACTGAAACATTATTATGAGTAATATTGTTGGCCCTCGGAGATAACCAAGACATTCAAATTTTCATTATCTTTTAAAAAAGCTCCCACTCTGTCATGGCTGAAAAAAACACCTGCTACACAAAGTCTTGTGGCATGTGGGGCTTGACAAGTGATCCCAGCTTTCCTATCTTACATACTGACTCTGCAGATTCTGGACTCTGCAGACACATAATCATGCAAGTTAAGATTTCTCCTCCAACCCCGTGGCCGTATAAATGACCCTCAGGCTGCTACATGGCCCAGCACGCGCTGCGTCTCCTCTGCCACTTGATCTGCAGCCCGTCTCACCAGCCGCCCAGCTGCCAGCGTCACTCCACTCTCCCTCCCTCTGTCACACTCCCACACTCACTTGCTCACTCACTCACTGAGTTGTTCACTCATAAATGCCAGAATACAGTCACACAGCCCACACAGATGGGGAACAACCAGGTAGTTCTATATGTTCATTTAAAAATTGGATTTGGATTCCACATAATTCATCTTTACTTTTGTTTACTTTGTGTGTGCTCATATTTATGTAGGTGTTAATAATACAGGATCAATAACCTGCTCAAAGATTTCTTATGTATAAGGCTGGGTGATATGGTTAAATAGAGGGTCAGTGTCATTATATTTTCCTTTTTCAATATATCACAATATTAATCATGCTATTGCAAAAATGTAAACTATTATGTAAGGTAATGTAATTGGTAAAGTAAAAAGTATTTTCCGAACAGATCAAAATGAGCTTCAGGTGTTCAGAGCAAAACGCTGGTGCAGGCTGTAGTGTGGGGTGTCCTTATCCTGTTACACACAGCAGACAGGTGGCAGCTCCAGTTACTGTCGCTTTACTTTGAACATGTAGGATAATAAAAGATCAGGCTTATCTAGTCTTATTTTACAAATTCCATTCATTTTTACCAGCCAAATTCTATATTCTCAAATATAGAGTTGGTTACAGTAGCTTTCTAGTCATAAAGCAACAAAGGCATACCAGCCCAACGAGATAAAGGTTAACTTTCAATGTTACTCCATTCAATGTCAGTTTTCAATTTGAAGAGATACAACTTCAAGCAGAAGTTCTGAACACAATCTGTAAAGAACTCTCAGACAGGGTTTTTGGCAAAAAAAGATAGATGAAAGTGAGAAGGAATCTGATTGCTATATTCCTTGACGTTTTGCTCTAATGTTTAACTGGTTGGTTACCAAGTTAACCATCTGTTTAGCTAAGTATGACCTTTCTATTACTTTGCTTTATCCTGCAGCAATGGCCCAGTTTCCCCCCACAATGATCATTAAAGTTTCATCTTATCTTAATGCTTGTCTTTCTGCTCTGTTAAATATTCACTCAGCTGCTTGAGATGAGGTGAAGTGTAAGTGTTGTTTAAGCTTTGCCCAGGTTCCTCCTCTGAGGAAATTGGGTTACATTAGTTTTGATGGAGCCTCTGAAAGAGTGATTTATTTTGAAATCAGATCACAGGCACCTTCGTAAATTGCCCCACTCCTTTTATGAACCCATGATGTGGGAATAAGGCCCTGCATCACAGGTTCCAACTGTAATAATTCCAGTAAATGACACAGATAAATCAGCTGTTTTGTTTATGTGCTGCGATCTCTCTCTCTTTAAGAGCCGATAGCTTTGTTCTGAAAGAGACATAAATGTCTAGGAGGCTATTGTTCATCCTGTGAGCTCAATCTATGCTGTTTTCCCCCCTTTGTCCTGTACTGGTGCAGTGTAAAGTTATTAACACCTCAGCCACTGAACGATAGAAGGACATGGTGGGGCCATGGAAAAAGGACAGTAGTCTGTCAGCAATTTAAATTCTCCAATCCTGTGTTCGGAGTCATGTTGCTATGAAACAAGGTCTGCGCTGTGATTAAACTGTCTCCTATTGTTTCCTAATTGTTGGGGTGATTTTCATGCGCTGTTTCTACGTTCTCTCTCATATCTTTGTAGTAAGAATTGCTTTGTGTACATTCAGAGTAGTACATTACTGCTGCTTATGTTTAAATGCGCATCTAGTTGTTAATATAGGATTAAACAAGTATATAGATCTACAGCGATTCAAGGCACACAAATGAGTGCAGTCTAGTCAGGCTCAAGTAGTGTTTTAAGCCTCTATTTGTTTATACTGCAACTGCCTCATTCACTTCTCGTAATTTTAGACTGCAGCAGATGTAGCTATGCAGTAAATCAGCTGCTAGAAAACAACAGGTGAATGTGTAGAGTAACAAATATGGAAATTGTTACTTGAATACTTAGAGGTTAGTGGGTCAGCAGCAGTCACCACTGAAGTGTTTTAAGGCACAATTTAAGGCAATTTTAAGATTTGTCTCAATAACATGTCTTCTTTCAAACTAGTATGAATTAAATGTCCAACATACATTGAGATGTTTATTTTACTAAACCTTGTCTGTATGCTTATTTCTTTTCCAATTTTTCATTCATAATGGCCATTATCTCAACATTAAAGATGATTACAGAATGATTGTCTTTGTCCATATGCTGTTAATCGTCTTATCTATGATACATTTGGTTCTTAAAACATGCAGAAAAGACCTGTGTATGATTTTTTTGATTTATAAAATGTAATAACATAAATATTTGCACTGTTTTAGGCCACATCTAGATTTTAGTTTTTTAATGAGATGCAAATTCATGCAGAATAAGTTAGATATTGCCACATTTCCATATGTATTCAAACATTTCTCAAAAAAATATAATAAATGTATTTTGATGTAAGTAATCAACTGGAAAGCAGCAGGAATAATCATGAGGGAGTTTGCCAGTTAGATACTGCAGAATGGAGAACTGTATGCTGGAAGTCTATACTATCTGTTTTGATTAGCATTAGAATCTCCTATCTGGCAAAGGTAATGAAGTTGTTTTTGTTCCAACAGGTGATCATCAACAGCACCATCACACCCAACATGACGTTCACCAAAACATCGCAAAAGTTTGGCCAGTGGGCCGACAGCAGGGCCAACACTGTGTTTGGACTGGGCTTTGCCTCGGAGCAGCAGCTGGCCAAGGTGAGAGGAAACCTTTCGGCAGCATCACATGAAGTCACAAAAGCATCAGTGTAGCCAAAAGGCAATGGATTTATGAATTTGTCCTAAAACTTTTGTCTGAGTTTGGACAATTTGCCATAAATTGAACATTGGATGGAGAAATGACTCAATCGGAGAAAGAATTTAATGGTATATCGGATTCTTAAAATCACTAGATAATTGGCTTCATGATCTCCCAAAGCATTTTTAAGTTGAGCCATGCTACACATGACATTTAAGCTTGTATTGTCACCATCATCACAGCTCTTTCCTGCTCTCTCTCTTGTTTTCAGTTTGCTGAGAAGTTCCAGGAGGTAAAGGAAGCAGCAAAGCTGGCAAGGGACACATCTACAGAGAAGGTGGAGTCGTTGAATTATAATTCAGAGGTAAACATAATAAATCAGTACGACACTTCTGCTATCCAACTGTTTCCTCTAAAGTTACTGACGGCCTCTAAAGAGAGAAAATTAGCAACACTACAGATAAAATAAGATTTTTTATTTTTTTTAGTTTAGATAACTTTGTTGACGTTGTCGTCAAAATCACTTTTTATCATAATCCGTGAATATCTCTTCAATATCCACTAACATTTTCACTACGAAAAAAAACTGTTAAGACACAGCCTAGGCTTTGTAAATAAAGGGTATGTTAACAAAGGGGGCCCACCGTAGATCGCAACATGCCAGTTTACAACCCAGGATTTTCTTCAGCGCACACACAGTACATAAAGGTAACAGATTTTGAGGAGGAAACATTCACTGATTCTGACTAAATATGATTTTGACAACACACACTCTCCAGAATTACTGCCTCCACCTTTTAAGGAATGGCTTTTGGCACATCAAATATTTATTCAAACACAGGTCTTTGAATATTGCATGTCAACACAACAGAAAACAATCATCTAACAGTGTGAATTGTCATCCAGCAGATCATTTAAGAGGGTAAGAAAGCAAGTGAGAGAAATAAAACAAAAGTTTCTTGGTTCTACGCAAATGATCTCAAATTAGTCATTTTGTCATGAAGTAAAACAGCATCGATTGGCATTGAATTGGTCATTGGTTGGCATGCCTGATCTCTGCCTGCTCTGACTACAGATGGCAGGAATCAGAGTCACAAAACTGTTGGGCCATATGACATGATAAATACTGGCAACAGTTTCCCTTCAGCCCTCTGCTGTCATAGCTAACGTGTTCAGGGTGTTTACGGTGTTTCTCTGAAAAGAAGCTCAGGGCCCTTTTTGTCTGTAGGATTTATGAGTCACAGATTTCAACCCATCAGACCTTTTTAGAAAGTTCCAGGTAGGCTTTGACTGAACCATAGCACGTCTCCCTCTGTCTCCTAGCAGGAGTCTGGACGTGAGACGCCCACCACTGAGGAGGTGTCCAGCATCAATGGGACAGATGATGAGAAAATCTCTCACGTTGGTCCAGAGGCTGCTCTTCTGCAGGACGAGAACGATCGCCTCAAGAGTGTAGTGGAACAGAGGTAAGGTTGCATCACATGGGAACCTCAGAAGCACCTCTTTTTCTGAGTTCACACACAAATTAGACTTCAGCCGGTATTTGTATTGTATGTATTTTCTCTTGACCAGCGACGGAAAGTGCACACAAATCTGGTTATTTGAATGAAACCTTTAGCAGAGTGGATACTGGTTAGGGAGTCATGAACCCTTTCTTGTTTTCTTATTGTCTCTGCCCCCACAGTAACAGTGCTCACATGTTCTTCCTCTTCATTTTATTGCTGCTGGGATGATATCACATCCCCTAAGGGTTTAGAAATCATCTGATCTAATCAAAGAGTGACACTGCTCTCCATTCAACCATTTGGTTTGTAGGCCTTTTTATAATCCAGGTGCTGGCTATATACAAATCAGTAATTGCATAAAACACCAGATGTGATTCCAGATGGGATTGAAGCGACTTCAGGGCCTTACATGGAATTACAATGATTAAATTAAGTCATGATTAGTACTGAGTAACAAAAAAATAAATAACTGACATATTTCATCCAGATGGGGTCAAAGGCCTGAGGTTTAAAAAAATAAAAGATTAATTAGCAGATCATTCCTGGAAATGCTTAAGACTTACACTAAAGAAAAATAAGCATGAAATGAACATCTGCATGAGTGGTGTTGGTAAAGCTGAGAAGAGAGCTGATGATTCATGTTATTGGGCCGGAAAGTGTCATTTTGTACTGAATTATACAGAAAATTACTAACCAAACCTTTTCTTACGTATTTTCATGGGTGGAAGTTTACCTTGACTGTACAGTTTTATCAATGGTGTTTTAAAACACTGATTCAAAAGAAAACGTCATTAAAGCAAATGCATTTGTTTCATAGCAGTGCATCATGCTTACATTTATGGTTGGACTTTGCTTCACTGTTGATGGCTGTCTTGTGTTGTTGGCCCATTTTCATGCCTCCTGCAGGCTTTGGGTTGAAGTGTGTCACAGACGGGAATCAGCAGTGGACTGCAGAATGCTGCGGTGCAAGTCTGTCCACATTCTTTAGAGCATGGCACACTTCAACCCAGCCATGCATAAGGAAGAGAACAGCCATGCATACTAAATATACATCACAATCTCTCCAACCTTATTGATAAGACAGACACATACTCTTTGCTATGGGTTGGTTTATGTCAGGGCTACAGCTCATTAGACCTTTGAGGCTTTTCCAACTCATGGGATTTTTCTAGACCTTATCAAAAATAAACGACAGTTTGATGTACACCACGGCTAATGAAATAGCAATGACTGGAAGGATTTTATAGCATAATGTGTCATGTCAGTGGACACATGCCCCAGGCATTTCAATACTAACCTGTCCACAGTTTCCTTCCATTACTGACTCCTCTCCCGGATTTCTTTTTATCTTTCTCTTGTGTCTGGCAGCAACACCAACGCCAAGAAGTGGGAAACGGAGCTGCAGACCTTAAGAGAAAATAACGCCAGGCTGGTGGACGCACTGCAGGAGTCTTCAGCTAATGTAGAGAGCTGGAAGAAACAACTGGATGTCTGCAAGGCAGAGAGTGACGCGCTCAGGGAAAAGGTATTACTGTCGCACACTCATACTGGGAAGTTAAATAATGTACACAAGCCCATAAAAAGCTGACAGGTTAGACACGCTGTAGCATCTTCTGTAAAATGAACAAAACTGCACCAACAATGGTCACAAAATGGATGGATTCCCAGTCCTAGTTTGGTTGAGGGATGAGTGAATCCCTCAACCATTTTCTTAATGTTCTCTACTCTGAGAAAAGCAAACTAGCCTAATGTTCATTTGATCATCTTCTGTGTTCCCTGAGTCTCAGTTCTATGTCTACTATAAATAGATTCATTTTAGTTTCATAATCAATGTGGGCTGTTGCTGTAGCTGGGCTGGTGTTGCAACTATACTTTCCATCTTGAAACATTCAGAAAGTAGTTTTTCCTTGTAAATACTAGTGTCAGTTTTCACAATAACACAACGTTTAATATACAGCATATTTAGGGTTCCACAATTACAAATCAACAGATGTATGATTGTGTCATAAACAAAATGGGAACATTTAAAAAAAAAAACAGTTTTCACAATAAAAACATGAACAGTAATACCTGTTGTCCTATTTTATTCACTATGCAGATCGCAGACCTAGAGGCTCAGTGTAACGAAGCCGATCAGGAAAAGCAGAAGAACGCCCAACTGACTGTGAGAGTGCAGGAGCTGGAGGCTGAGCTGCACGACAAAGAGCAGGTGAGGCGCCGCAGCCCGTTGGTCTGAAACTAGTTGGTCTGAATGAGTTTGAAAAAACATTTGTAACGGAGGATGTATTTTACCTTTTAAAGTGTACTGTTCACTCAGTCCCTTCATCAAAGAGATCCAAAGTCTCATTCTCTATCTCCTGAAGTGACAGATTTCCCTTCTCTTCTTGACTCCAACATTTCAGTGTCTCTTCACTGTACACTCTTTGCCTCTTGTTGTTACTGGGTACCACTCCTCTCTCTCAGGAGCTGATTATGGCTTAGTAGAAAAGGTTTTGTTGTGGGCTTTGGGGCTTTCTATGGATCGATCTTGTTATTTTCGCTTACCCGGCTAAACCCAGACATTTATACTGTCCACTGTTGATTTCTTTCTCTCATTTCTCTTTTTTTTGTTACTTTCTGTGATGCTTATTTTTTCAGTGATTTTATTTGATATGTGTCCTGTCTCAATACAAAGAACTCGATTGTGAAAACAGATCGGACTGGGGGTATGTAAATTCCAGCAATGGCTTTGTGGCTAGTTAGAGCAGCAGGGGATTTTGGCACCAATGCCATTAGCAGCATCACCTTATGTCTCCTGCATCAGTCATCCATAATCCAAACTAGCTGACTGTCAGCTCAGCGTGGTCTAATGGTGCTGTTATTTCTAATAAGGATGAAACCTGTGCAGCCACACAGTCTTTTGACCTTTTTGTTCGTTGCTGGTTAAATGCTGATTCTGTCTGCAGGCAAATGATTAGGACTGTATTGTGGAAATCTCCGACAGTCTCGCTGCTTTTTCGCTGCAGAACTGACTGTGTCTCCCCATCATGTTATGAAAGGGAGACGCGCATAGCCATGTGTGAAGCAGACACACTGATGAACAAAACACATTCAGTTACAATACGAGAAAAAGAATGGATACATTTTTCAGCCTTGTTTCTCTAGTCACAGTGACTTTTTCGTGTATGTAGTGGAAATATGGCTGAGTCTTTATAGATAGTCCCTCCATTGATTGAGTCTATCAATTTAAAGAAACATTTGAAACAAAAGAGCGTTATAATTTCCAAAAGCTTAAAGGCCTACTTCACCGGTTTGAATATGAAGGTGCTTCAATTAACAATTATTTCATCATCATCATCATCATCATCATCATCATCATCTTCAACCGCTTATCTGAAATCGGGTCGCGGGGGCAGCAGCTTGAGCAGGGAGCCCCAAACTTCTCTTTCCCGGGCCAAATCAACCAGCTCTGACTGGGGGATCCCGAGGCGTTCCAAGGCCAGCGTGGAGACATAATCTCTCCACCTAGTCCTGGGTCTTCCCCGAGGCCTCCTTCCAGCTGGACGCTCCTGCAACACCTCCCTAGGGAGGCGCCCTGGGGGCATCCTTACCAGATGCCCGAACCACCTCAACTGGCTCCTTTCAATTATTTAAATTATCATTTAATCTGCAGAATATTTTCTTTAATAATTGCTATTATAGTAAATAAAACAACACAAAAAAATCCAAGTTTCCCAGAGCTCAAGATGTTGGTTTCTTGTCTGACATAGAGTCCAGTTACTACACATTCACTATAGTACAAGAAGGAAAAGCAGCAGTTTCCCCACATTCTGGAACCTGGAACCATTGAATGTGTGGCATTTTAACTTGAAACATTGACTCAAGGGTCTATGGTCCATATTGGTTGCATTGGTTAATTTTCCGCCAATCAACTAAATAATGGTGTCCTTTGGAGGCTTCTGCGCTTCCACAGTCCTGTGCATCAGCCATAAAACAGTGAGCGAGGGGCCTGCTGAAGGACGTCTCATTGTTTGATCAGAGTGTGATCCAGCAGACAGCCCACAGAGGCTCGTCTGCTGAGTGACTCACCCAACTTCTCCCAATGCACAACGCTCAACTCCTCCAATTTAAAAACCTGGCTATGAATTATGAAGCATTCAGTGGGGCGTTGACCCCAACGTTTGGCCAGCCATGAAAACTAACGGAACAAAGCTGCTGCAGGTCTCTACAAAGACTCAGCCAAATACTACTTGTTGTGGAAGTGCTGGAAGGGATAGCAGGTGCTATGAAAGATAGTGGGTGCTATGAAAGTGGATGTGGGGCTTTTGGGTTTAAAGCAGCTGGGCGGGAATCTTGTTCTTGTTTGTGATGTTTGTCTTTCATTTACCTGTTGATCTTACCAGCTTCGCATTTCCAAAATCTTAGTTTATATATTTTTTTATTTAGAGAACAGAACACACGTAATTTAAAAAAAACAAATATAGCCCCCCAATAAAGGCTCATTCCTCAGAAGCAGCAGACTACAGGTGCAAATCTGTGGTCATTCCCTTCTCTGCATGTCATTCCCTTCTCTGCCCCATTTAATCTCTGTTGCTCCTGTCTATTAAATGTTTTTTTTAAAAGCTTAAAATGCCCCAAAAAAAAATCTTTAAAAAAATATATGATATTAATAAATGCACCTGGGTCAAGCCTAGATATTTAAAGGTGAAGTAAGCGATTTATTTATGTTAATACAAGTGTTAAATCACTCTTTATTCATACAGTGATAACTTACATAGTGTGCGCGTTTCATAAAGCAGATCTCTGTCACCCGCTCTGCATGTAATCGTCAAATAAACTTTTCGGGGGATCCCGAAACTGATATCCAATCACAATAGAGAACGTTACAAACCGGCACCTGTCTCACTGCCTGTGCACGCGCAGAGCGACAGATGGTTGAATTTTTATGCACGTACAATGGCGGAGCAGGTAAAAATCCTTTCCAATGTCTGTTTTTGATGGTTGTTATCATGTTTTATCACACTTACTTATCTGAGATGATGCTAGATAACTTGCTGTTTGAAGACCGCAGTGCATTAATGTGGTGACGTGGGGACGAGAGAGCGGACCGCTAACTGCGGTCAGTGACAGGAAGTTAGCTAAACTGACCATTCTGCTTACTGAACCTTAAACATTTAATTCATACTGCCTGAAATGTGTCTGTTGCCAGAGTATCCAAAACTGTCCCTCACTAAAAGCTGGCATTGTGAGAGCTCGGAAGAGTTTGACCTTTTAGGAAACTTGGGATTTGAATGAGTTGATTTTGATCGATAACACTGTCATATCTTTTGGATAACTGTGAAATTTAAAGGAAGTTGGCTTTTGATTAATTGGTTTACGAAAATGTTTTTGCTTCCCAGGAGCTGGAGAACATGAGGAAGCAGGCAGAGATAATCCCTCAGCTCATGGCAGAGTGCGAGAGCATCACCACAAAACTGCAGGTATGTTCAAAGCACCCACAAATCCCACAAACTCCACATAGGGTGTGATGCACAGTGGTAGTAAAAAGGCCCGGCAGAAAGCTGTATAGCTTACATAACACGTGAGGACACGACGGCTGTCACAGCGAGGTAACGTGAGCTCTGAGGCGTAAAGCAGTGCTTTCAGATGGAGGTAAAGAATGAGAAATCCTATTCACCGCTCTGCCTACGGGCTGGTGACACAATGTTCACAACACGTGTCTCACTAACGCACATTGTGGATACTGTATCTATTAATAAAGGTCCATCGCCAGTACAACACTGAGGGGATTATTTCCTCTTCCTTCATCTGAGACTCGGTGATACCATATCTCTGTCACGGCTTATTAGTTTCCTAGTGGTGTGGATTTCATCTGTTTTGCTGACTCAAAAGAACAGCTGAGGTTGTTTTGAGAGCTTTGACATCCAAGTCTTCCAACCGATTTTGAGAGAGAGTGTGTGTGGGTTGTGTCTTTGCAGTTTAGTTTGGTGTGAGAAACTACTGTTACCAGAAACCCTGGAACAATTCAGATGCACGCCCATCACCTCCCGTCTGCCACTGTAACAAAGAACACCTGTTCTTCAAGGATGAGTAATGTCAGTCTCTGTATAACCAGAAGTGCCAGGCTCTGACATTAGCTGCCTTGATAGTGACGCTTATCTGGCCCTGTGTATACTGACTCAGAGTATGTCATCATCCAAGCTGTCACGCATGTGCTGCCTTTCAAGCCAGACAGAGGGGAGAATTAAACCAACAGTTGCATGCCTAGGGTTCTGGACTGCCTGATTTGTTTCTGCAGCAGCCTGTTGGATGAATGAACGTGACAACAGAACCAGCTAAAGCAGGAGTTTATCTAACCAGCTATCCAAACTGAGGAGAGGCATACACAATAGCATTTCTCAAATACCTCTGTCTATCAAAAAGCCAAGGGTAAAAAAGGAAGTGAAGACTTTCCTGTTGTAGTTTTCACCTGATATTAATGTTTTCTTTCTGTGGCTTTAAGAAAAAAAAATCCATTAACTCTACTTGTGTGTTTGTGGTCATAGCTCCCCTCTATTAAAAGACGACACCCCATGTACAGATCAGGTTTCAGGAGTCAGCTGGGGGATACAGCCATGCAGGCGCAACACCCTTTTAGCACTCCTATTTTAAACCCCTCCCTTCAATGGTATCTTCAGCATTAATGTGTCACTCTTGTCGCCTGCTTGTCTGAAGGACCTGTTTTTATCCTCCATTCCTCACACAAAATGATGTTTACTGAAGAGGTAGATCATTGTTTTCCCCAGCATTCTGGATAAGGTTTCACAACAAAAAAGTTTTTTTTTTAAATTACTATTATTGAACCTGCATATATTGAAGTGAAACTGCTTTTTATTTTCTGTTTTTAAAATGGCTATCAGAAGCTCTCTGGTTTTTGGTTTGGACATCCCTCTTATGAAATGACGTTTACCCTGTATCTATCATTTGCTGTAACGTCACGACTGTTCTTTTCTTTGTCCATCCCCAGGTTGCAGAGACGCAGAACAGTGAACTGGAGGGGAGGATAGGCGGTCTGCACGTGGACATCGAGGACAGTCGACAGAAGCAGGGCAACATGAAGGGCGAGCTGAAGAAGTTCATGGATATTCTGGATGGAAAGATAGACGAGCTGCATGAGTTCAGACAGGGGCTCTCCAAGCTGGGCGTGGATAACTGAGGAAAGTGGCACCGAGTTGAAAAGGGTCAGAGGTCAGGTACGAAGGATTCACTGCAGTATGTGGCACCTACTCCCCCCAAGGTGATGTCCACTCAGAAATAAGCTCTGGCTTCTAATAAACACTACCACGCGAGAAAGGGAATATTTTGAGAGGGAGAGAGAAAGAGAGACTGGCAGGAGGAAGGCCAGCATGCTCCGCCAAATGGCTGCATCTTGTGTGCTGGCCTTCTGAAACTAAATCAAGAGTCACACTTTGAGCTTGCTTACCCGTTTCTGTGGGGGGAAACAACTTTAAAAAGCTGGTGGTGGGTTGTTAGATTATGTCCATCTGTCTTTTTTTCTGACGGGTGCGGCACTTCTTTGCAGGCAATCTTGGCTTAGAGTAGAGGAGGGGACTTAAAAGGGCTAAAATGAATAACACACACAAAGACAATGCTGTTCAGCATCACTCAAGTAATAATTGGTGTTAATCCTTGCGGCCCCTCTCAGATAATTAGATGAAATGTTTCTACAGACAGTCCTTGCTGTTGCCTCTCGTCTATCTCAGGTGTGTTTGAAGACAGTTTGTACTTGATTAGATTATATGCACATACATGACGAACGGCCGTGACACAAAGTGCCTCCGGGTGAGTCAAAATCCACCTGGCAAGGAGAACTGGCCAAGTGATGACCATCACCATAAGAACAACTTGATGATTACTAGGAAAGACAAACATCAGATAAGATGAAAAGAAAACACAGAGAGCCTTTCCAAAGATGTTGTGATAATGGTTATCAACATAAAGACAGATTTAAAGGTGAAAATCATGTGTCTGCACAACAACCACTTCATCAACTCAACTTCATCCTTTTGATTTACATTTGCATAAAAAAGGAAAACTCTCTTGTCTCAGGAGCTTTCTTTATACAAACATCCAGAAATAATAGGAACCCCATTTTTGCCATGAGTGTAGTGTAGTGCTCAAGGGACTCTGTGTGTGCAATAGCATTGTCGTCCATTTGTAGAACAAAGAAGTATGTCTCTAAGGCTGTTGCTGGGCTTCCTACACACTCGTTTTTGTTATGGTGGTGGTTATTTTTGGGTGAGGGAACTTGGTGCTGCTCGATGGGTGAACAAATGTGAAAGTGTACTTCACTGAAAACATGGCATGGGCCTTTTTCACTACAACCCTGTCGGATTCTTGGTTTTTGTTTAACATATTTATTTATTTTGGTGCCTCTCTGCAACTTGTGTTTCTAGAAACTACTAAGTAAATCAACTTTAACCTAATGTCTCTATAGATGTACAATAATATAAAATATACCAAATTGTCAGGATTCAGAGGTTCTGTTTGCAGGGTGGTGTCACAGCTGCTTTTTGGGAGTTTCATCTTGAAACAATGGTACATTTGAAAATGTTGTAGTGGCATATTTCCTGGGTAATACTATAGTGTTATTATTCTATATTTTTACATCACTGTTTTGATCTTGTAAGATAAGATTGAGATATCTATAAAGGGACAATTTGCTTCTCTCTGTTTAGCCCTACTATTCATGTCATCTGAACCTGGATAACACAACGTATGATCCTTCATTTTGAAACCAATGCCTCTTGTGCACTTTTGTGACTTTTGTTCATCTTGTACAATAGAACTTAACAATTGTTAAAATCTAGTTTAAATACAATGCTGAGTTGGTGTCTTCTTTTAAGTTCATCTCGTGTACTACATGTCGGAAGAGACCCAAATAGAGGAGAGGGGAGGTTTCCCTTATCTACCGTCAGTCACAGTAGTGATCCCCTGACTTCTTGACTTTCAAAATGTTTCAAAATTGTCCTGTCCTGTTTTTCTAATTACTAAGTGTTTGCAAGGTAACCTGATAAACAATGACGGATGACATCGACAACCTACTACTTGCTTCAACACCAGCATTTTTTCAAATCTCACTATGTGACTGACTGGTGATGTGTGGGCGAGTTGGTGAAACATCAAGAGATGATGCTGCTTTGTACATGTGTCAGAGAGTCAGACAGAGGGAAAGAGACATAGAGAGATATATAGAGAGATGGTAGTGCAGGCCACTACCACAAAGACTTCCTGTTACCATAGTAACAGGCAGGGGAATTTCATGTTGATGCTCGATCGGTGGGTTCTTCTTAAGTGCCCACCATGTGTATTCCCCAAGGCCAATGAACCCGTCTTCCACCTGATACCGATAAATTACACACACACACATACACACACACACACACGGGCGTTTGAAAACAGCCAGAACTCCCTCTGCTCTCCAAACACACAGAGCTGAACAAACCCAATCACATCTGGCTGGGGATGTGTGATCCGTCACTGCAGGAGAGATATAAGTGTGATAGCGACGGCTGCCAGGATTTGATATTACAATATGACTCATCATCATGTGGGCTACAGAGATCCGCCAAAGCACACTCATAGGCACAGGTTGATAAAACCCCTCTTCAGATGATGTGACTAATAGAAAGAACAGGGGGATCAGTAGAGCTAACCTGCGTAGATCCGGGAACAGCATGAGAGTTCCCCAGGGTCAGATGGTAAGGAAAAGATCTCACATCAACAGATTTTAAATTTATCCAATGCGTCTTGTTTTATTATTAAAACAGCAGTACAAGTGTGTTTGAGCCTCATCAGACCCTCTAACACACTGCAATAAGTTTCATATCTGTGAACATTCAAAAGTGCAGTAATTAATAATTTGCCTTTGCAAACCATTTTAGTTCCGTTTGACATACAGTACATACACACAGTATTGTATTTTTTGCACATAATACATCATAGCCTTCATCTTTTTCAGGTAAGTCAAGTGCTTCTGTGTCACTGGTTCAAAAGGTCTTAAGTTTGCCCTAAACAACAATAACCTGTTATATTAGACCATTAATAGACATAGATGAGTACATATGAGCAATTATGTAATCACAAGGGGGTATCGTTTACTAGAAAGCAAATTAATCTAGCATTATCTGTCACCTCGTTTATTATGGCATGATAGTAGAAGAAATAGTATGCTGTATGAAGTATAAATTGCACCTAAAAAAGTCGGAACACATTTCTGACACGAAAAGAAAAACAAGGATAGGACAGTGCATCAAACAGTAAAACAAACGCAACGCATACTTTAGACATGTGGGCTGTGATTAATTAACAGTGCTGCGCCTCAGGACATCTCCCTTTGTTTAATGTAAAATGCAACAAAAACTACAAAACTCAGTTTGCAGAAGCCCTTGTTGAGGAGAATTCAAGTTAAAATCTCTTATCAGATTTAAATACATTCAAAATAATATAAGTCAGCTGAGCTTGGACTCAGCAAAGCCTGAAGAATAGTGTTTGCGACAGCGGAGTCGTGTTGTGTAGTGTGGCAGTATTCGACTGCTGCAACTCCCCTGCTGTTGGACAGACTCACACGAGTTGGGAAAAATTCAATCATTTACATTTTGTTGTACAGCACTACTGCTGGGGCTTTTTCTTCTTAACGAGCGCTGGAGCACAACGGCTCGTTAGCTCAGTTTGAGGTTTCTCAGCAAACCCAACTGCGTTAGATCATGAGACTGATTCTGATTGGAACAGTGTGGGATGTCATAATTGCCCAACTCTGGGTGCTGTTTTGAGCAGACCAACATGATTATTTCTGACTCCAACAAACTGCTACGTTGAAGTCATAGGTGGCGTCATTCCATGTTTCGTCAAAGAAGAAGCCTTTTGGGGGAAAATTTGGCAGCAACGTAAGCCATGAAGAAACTAGCAGGGGGTAATGTATGAGAAAAACGTCGTCGGAGTGTTTATGAGTGTTTCTGCCTCTGTGTGTGTGTGTGTGTGTACTCTTAGCTGTCCCAGTCTGTACTCTGTTTGTCGTCGTCGTCGTCTCTGTCGTCAGAGTCAGAGTCGGATGCCACCTTCTTCATTCTCATCATGGCGGCTTTGATGCTGCGCTCCAGATCATTGTCTTCACTGGTCGGCAATTCTGCACGGCCAGCAACCACCTACAGCAACACAAAGACTCAATTTAATACCAAATACCATGTTAAATGAAATAAATACTACAAGCCTTGGATCACAAACAGACAACTTGTTAGCTGAAACATCATGCCATCATGACTTACTGGGACACATGGATAGAATGTGTCCCAGTAAAAACTAACTAAATATAATTTTTCTAAATTGCCAACATTGTTGTAGAATTTCAGAAACAAATGATCCCCCCTGGGCTTGCACGTGTTTTCTTTCAGTTATGAACATGCAATAAAACCTAGTATTCACAAATGCAACACGTCCCAATTAAACAACAAATAACAAAACAAGTGTTAAACAAAGAGCTGGCCTTCAGCTGGTTAGACTGAACGAGTACTTTTCCTAACATTTGTAATTCAGTACTGCTCCTTTTATGATGTTAATGAACATCATTTGAAAAGCCTGAAAAAAGAGCCTGTGGACATTTCACTTATTTGTCTTTCAAACTGAATTTGCCTTCTGTTATTCCTTGTTTACCAATTAAAATATTGTGATGAAATGTCTCACATGACACACACATTCACATAAACCATGCTAGAGCTGCAACGATTAATCGACAAATTGATTATTAAAATAATCGACAACTATTTTGATAATCGATTAATCGTTTCGAGTAATTTTTTAATAAAAAAAAATCCAAATTCTCTGATTTCAGCTTCTCAAATGTGAATATTTTCTGGTTTCTTTAATCCTATTATGACAGTAAACTGAAATATTTTTGTGTTTTGGACATAATATATTTGAGGACGTCAACATGGGCTTTGGAAAATTGATCAACGTTTTTCACCATTTTACGGACCAAAACACTAATCGATTAATAATCGATTAATCGAGAAAATAATCGACAGATTAATCGATTATCAAAATAATCGTTAGTTGCAGCCCTAAACCACGCACAATAAAATCAAACTCTTCTATGGTAAGGATAATACCGGTTATCATTGATTTTTTTGTTGTCGACAAATCCTCCCACAAAAGACCAAAACAAAGCGTTCCTACTTCTCCGGTCTAAATTTTAGAGATGAAATCTATAAAACGGTGTCACAAATGTATATAGACTTTTAGTTTCAAAAGGCGGAATCAATTCCTAAAGCTTCTGCTCATTGTAGGTTTTAGCAAACGTTATTCAAACAGGAAAAAATAAATAGGATTTGCAGTGGTTGGGGACTCTTTTCAGAAGTGTAATTAGTTGAACGTTTGGTGCAATAATAGGGATTTACAGCAGGAAGGAGGCGTATTGATCATTTTGAGACTGACTCAAAATGAACTACAGTTGCCAGCAATGACATCATTAAGCAACAAATACCATGCTTCAGGCCTACACTTAGAATAATAATAATGAATTTCACTCAACTGAGATTTTTTTAGGCCTATTCTGATCAATTTGGGGAGTTCGGATAATGAAATATCAATGTTGATACAGATCTTTAACATTTGTTTTTTTTCAAGAATCTACTTTTCAGTGCTCTCATTGAACAAACTAAATATTGGTGACACTGTTTCTGAATTACCCGGTTTGGCATTTACCTATCAGATGACAAACACGATACATTGTACCGGAAATGAACTATATTGGTCAATATATTTGCCTAGCTTAGTCCAGCAGAAAGTCTGACCTTCTTTAAGGTGACTCCCATACGGATGGCAGACATCAGAGAGCTCCTGGTGTCTCCAGCAGGGGGTCCTGTCCTGGGAGCTGGGACCTTTCTAAGCTGACTCTGTCCACGCTGCAATGAGGCCAATACTTCATCCATTGATCCTACAGTGATACAACAAGAAAGAGAGAAAAAATACACTTTTACAATGATGGAAGAAGGTGCACTCATTTCATGTCATTTCACAGCTTATGAACATGTTCACAATAAAACAGACTATCACTGGTGTACAATTCCAAAAAAAAAAGAGGTTCCTCTTGAATGAAAAAATAAATAAATAAATTTAACAGTTATTGGATGTTCCAATCTCCCTGGCGCTGAGAGTGTACATCAGCAGGACCACAAGTGACGTGAAAAGCCTCCTATGGCCTCATGGGGGAATATGGGAATTGAGGGCAGAACACCATGTACAGGCTTGAGCAAACACACATTCACTCTCACATACTCTCTGCAGTTAGATAAATTCACATATCTTCATCTGTTGTGTTTTTCCAATAAATGAACATGAGGATATTTCTCCCCAAATCCAACATTGTAATTTATTACAGACACTTAAAGGCGGAGTCAGCAATTCTGGAGAATGCTTGTCGTCCAAATCAGTGAATATCTCCTCACCATCCGCTACCTGTCCGTACTGTGTGCGCCCTGAAGAGGAATCCAATGTTAATAGTAGCCTAGACTCTGTAAAATGGGCATGTTGCAAGCTACGATGGGTCCGCTTTGTTTACATACCCATTGTGTACATACCAGTTTACTGAGCGTATTAGGCTTTGTATGAACAGCATATTTTCATACATAAAATGACAGGTAGCTTGCATGGTGAGGAGATATTCACTGTTTTTTACATACATTTTTTTTTGCCAACAAGCATTCTCCTGAATCGCAGAATGAATCATGCATGTATCCCACTCTCACCTGTATTCTGTTTGAGCATGTTCTTGGCTGGGAAAGGAGGGTCCTCTTTTTCACTAAGAGCCATCGGCGTGTCTTCAGCTTGTCCAGGTGGAGGAGGAAAGGCATGGGGCATGGGTGGAGGAGGGGGTGGAGGAGGAGGAGGGGGTGGAGGAGGAGGAGGCACAGTAGGACAGGTTAATGTGGAAGGCAGTGGTGGAGGTGCAGCGTAGATTTGGACAGGGATGTCTTTAGGCCGCTGTTTCCTGGGTGGTTTAGTGCGTCTAGGTGCGGGACGGACGGAAGGCGGTCCTTCGGAGGGACCCAGGCTGATGATGGACAGAGGCTGGGAGGGACACATGGAGACTTCTGAAGACGGAGACGTCCTGGACTGAGGAGTCTTCAGTATATACTGGCCATGTCGTTTCTTTAAAAAAGGTGGTAGAATAGTGGAGAATGAAAAAAAAGGCTTTTAGAGATAAACGACATTATCTCTCCTTAATGTTCTGAGAGAGACGGCAAAAAAACACATGACGCAGCCCAAGCAACTAATGTGTCTAATGTGATTGTTTCCCCCCTTTTTAAATAGAGCTCAGTGATTTAGGATTAAACTGGAGTGACAGAGGGGATATGCACAAAACACATACATATTCACCCACAGAATAACAAGCACGCGCGCACACACACACACACACACACACACACACACACACACACACACACACACACACACACACACACACACACACACACACACACACACACACACACACACACACACACACACACACACACACACACACACACACACACACCCCTTATTATTAGTGGGCTTTGTCGACTCAAGTACAGTACCTATCATAACCATTCCTGCAGAAAAAACTAAGAGCAGTAGGCTACTTCAATATGAATAATTCTGAACCCACTGATTTTCTGATATAACAATATTATAAGTAGACCTAATGAACAATTACAAATAGGCTATGGTATCAAGTCTGTAGTCTTATCATAAGCAATCACCTATGTAATCACACTAACTTCCTACAGGATAAAGACTCTGCAGTTTTTGGAGCTTAATGCCAACATGCTGAATGCTTAGCAGGTATAATGTGTTCCATGTTCACAATGGCAGTTTAGCAATTAAGCATGTATGAAGCAGGAGCCTCTTGAGGGGGGGGGGGGATATTTAATAATGGAAGCGGAGACAATGAGTGAGCCTGACCTCTCTAAAGGATCGTAATCTGCTCAGAGTCTTCTCCCGCTCCTGGTCCACAAACTGTTTCCTGGTCTGCTCCTCCACTTTCTTCTGTTCTCGTTTCTAGCGACAGAGGTGAGAGTATTAAAAGAGGTTAAAACGTCCGATCCGCTTTAGTTCTACTGTGTCTGCCGGTGCGAGAGCGACTCCATGGGGCTCGGCTCTTGTTACCGTGGTGACGTACCAGGTGGATCTGATGATGCTGATTGAAGAGTATGGAGCTCTGCTTGGCGGGCAGCTGCTTCTGCTCGTTAGCCTCCTTGCACTGATCCTAAAAATTAATTAAAAAAAAAATACATTAAAATACCCAACTACAGTTTGAAATGTACACAAGCCACAGTCACATAAATGCAGCTAAAATCCCTTTCGTCGAGACACAGTGTCTGTAGCAGCCAATAATGTAATACAGGCTGATAAAGTTATAATTTGTCTGTTCTTAAAGTAATGAAGAGCCGATAATGCAGTCACTTGCCCAAAATGTATATAATAACATTTTGCCAATAATGTATAACATTACTAGCAAAAAGTTATAACATTATTGGTTCAAACATGTTAGCATGTTATTGTCAAGTAACTAGAGCTTCTTTTATTACATTTAAATTGTTTTTAATTATTACATTATAGACCAATATTACATAATTGGCTTCAACAGTGTCCTCTGAAAGTGAATAGATGTCAATGGTACTGGCACAGACCTTTTTGTTGCGGAGATAGGCTCTCCGGGCACATATGTTGCCTCTCTTGGTCTCCAGGGTCTGAAGGCGTCTCTTGAGCTGAACGAGCGGTGGAGGTTCTGCCTGTTGAATAGCTGTGTGGACCAAGCTCTGCAGCTCCTCTTGATCCTCACACACATCGTAGTACACCACCTCATCCTTCAGTTCTAAAAACACAGAGCGCAGTCCACCGAAAAACTAATCAAAAAAAGTGCTCCAAACATGTTTAAAATCTACATTGTCAGTCGGGCTTGGACATGATCTAGCAGAGATTCTTTTTTTTTTTAAGATATTTTTTGGGCATTTTTATGCTTTATTGATAGTGCAGAGAGACAGAGGTGAAATGGGGCAGAGAGGGGAGTGACATGCAGAGAACGACCGCGGGCGGGAATCGAACCCGGGTCTGCTGCTGGGCCCGGCCCGGGGGGGGACGCCCTCCTAACTGAGCTAAGGGCGCCCCCTATCCAGCGGAATTCATTAGGAAAATCAGCTTCAATGATGTCACCTCAATGTATCACTGATGTAAACATGTATGTACTGTGTGTTTGACTATGTTAAATGCCGTTTCAGACATACAAGGATGTGCAGCCTCACAACAATGGAAGTTCACACAAAACAGAGCTCAGTCTGATGACAACTACAGACGTCATATAGTGTACATGATGCACCTAAGAAATCTGATTATTTCTTTTTCTGGTGGTAGTGAGGGACAGGGCCGCCCATTAGGGGTAGAAAGTGGGAAAGCTATCTAGGGCCCAGCCACCAGGGGGGGCTGTTTTTTTTTAGCAATTACTTAATTTAGCCAACCTTTATTATGAACACTATATTTGCAAGAGAACTTTCTATAATAAAATAAAATATTTTTTTCATTGTTACTTGGGTAAAATATATCACATTTTATATTGAAAAACTAAAAGTATCATGGGTCGTTTTTTCCCCCTCAAAACTGTTGCATGCAGCAGCTTTAACCAAACAAGCGTTAGCTATGTATTGATGGTGAGCAAGCTAACCTAGCAAGCTCAGTGATGCCAGGACCTGGACATAAATCAGGGTACCAGAAAAGAAAGGAAAAAGAGAGGGAACTTTCAAGGGTTTTAGACCCCCTGAAAATTCCTTAATATCAGTATTTTTGCTAGCAGAAGTGGATATTTTATATCTATTCTATATCTATTTTATCTATTATTTTCTAAGAAAATAAGAAAATTACATATTTAGCCTTTAAACGAAGGTAGCAGATGGTTGTTATACTGATGAGGAAAGCTTCTGGTAGCAGTGCTATCATGGTAAACCCCCCCTACAGCATTGGTGTGTCTAAAAGCTTACATTACAGTAAATGTTACAGTAAATGTGCCAAAAAGCAGGTGCAGAGATCTTGCAAGAGCAAAGAAATTCCACTCGCGCGCTGCTATCTCTGCCTACTATTATTTCCAGTAGCCCACCCTAATCTGACTGGCTAGAACCGGCCCTGTGTACAGGTGTGTGTTTATGTAGGAATAAGCGCATCATGCACATTGATACAAGTTCAGTATGAGTAAAGGGGGCCCAATGACTGGACCTTTTCAGGGGCCCAGTCATTTGTCTGGGCAGGCCTGGTGAGGGAAAGTATAGTTGCAGCAGTCAATTAGATATAAAGGGAGAAATTCCATTGCTGACCATTTTTTGGAGTTGTCTAACTAGTCCAGCTTATGTAAATACACAATTTAATTTCTTGTTTTAATGCCTTAAGCAAATTATTTGTTTGTCATAAAAAAGGGGTGACCCTTTGTCAGTTGTGAGTCAGAGCTGGTGAGTCTCTCTGCGGGTAAAAATATTCATATATTCTGACAAGGGCATAAGGAATGTTCTTACCTACTAATGAGTGTTTCATTTACATAATATAATATAAACTCATATAAACGTTGAACTCTACTCAAAGACCAGGTAAACTCAGCAGCCTCCTTTGATTTTCAACGTGTCATATTCTTCTGTGACCTCTCGCTTTCTTTACCGAGACACTTTTTATGGTGCCAATTTACTAAAATGTGAATAAATGTAAGCAAAAGAATAATAATCACTTATATGAGCTAATATTTAATGCAAGGCTTTTAGGCTGCAAAGCATTAGCTGTTAAAAGTGTTTTGTATTTTTTGCAGACATTCACTGCATTAGCGCATTCATTTAAAACACAGGCACACAGACGGCAATTTGTGTGAGGACCTTTATATTCCCATCACGGCTTCACAGTGTGAGACAACCTTGTCCTTTTTACTCTCCATATCGCTATGTATTACCTAACCCTTCTGGTACCGTATTATGATTTCTGAAAATTCTGATTATACACGGACATCCTTTTCTTCTCCGTCTATAAATCAGACGTAGCCTTCACGTCTGCCGTTCACCACATGTGAACGTACCTTTCATTTGCCGTCGCAGCGAGTCTATCTGGGCCATCAGCAGCTGCTCCTCGTTCTTCAGGATCTCAAACTTGGTGTCGTACAGTTCTAGCTGGGTTTCATAGAAGTGCATCTCCAGCTGGTCCACTGTGTCCTGCTGCTGCCCGTCCTCACCGGCAGACCTGGGGTCAGCTCTGTGGCTCTCCTCACTGCCAGACAGGCTGCTCATCTGCACCACAACAAAAGAAACAAAATGTCACTCACGGCAACATACTGGTCTGCATACTTATTGTTGACCACTTTTTGTCTTTGAACATGACCACAAAGAGTTTTCAAAACAGTAGCTACTCAACTAAATTACCAATTCTTTAAAAAAAAAACATTTTGGCATAAGAAATTGAGCCAGTGTGTGCGTGATGGATAACCCATTCAAGTTTTCCTCTCTGCATGTTGATTTTCATAATGTGATGAAATGTGCTGAAACTAACAGTTACCTGCAGGTAGGACTGGTAATGTTAAAGAGGACCTATTATACTACTTTTCTGGTCTTAATTTCTTGTTTTACACTGCTATAGAGCAACCTGACACGAATCACATCACAAAAAACTATGTAGATTTTCGGGAAGCTCTTTCTCTTATTTTGGCGATCCAGCACGTCCTGTCAACACTTGAGTGTGTGTGCTTCGGCAATCTCCGCTCCCTCCGCCTGTGCATCGGCCATCTCCGCTACCCTCCCCCCCTCTTGCAAACCCCACTCCGTTGTGATTGGTTACCTTCCTTCCGGAACACTTTCAGTGGCGGGAAGCGCGAGCATGGACCTATAAGGGCGCGAGGCAGACGCGAACAGGGAAGTGACAGCATTACCATACATGGAAACATCCGCGTGGTCACGTCACAAATTTTTATGCGACGTCACGAATTATGAAAGGGTAGACCGCTTTGAAGACGTGACTTCTCGACTGGCTAGAATAGTGTTTAGTGCTCTGCACAGACACCCCAGACGGTCAGCAGGGAATACGTCGAAATGCATGTAAGTCATTATTTGATAATTTAGTATGGTTAAGCATGACTATGAATCATCATAACAACGTTTATAGGTCATAAAAGTCAAAAAGCATCATAGGTCCTCTTTAAGTATAGTTGATGTGTGGTGTGTGACCTCACAGCTGACACACACACACACACACATACACACACACACAAAATGTAGGGGTGTCGCCAACGTGTTATGTATCTTCCTGATGTCATTATAAACACTTGCACACCGCTGTCTTGGTAAAGGCTCATGTAAAGGCTTTTTTGCTCAAAGAGCTTAATGAGATGAATAATGCAGCCACATGAAGTTACAGATGCTGAAGGTGTTGTCTTCCTGAAAAGCTCATATGTGAAGACTGACGCCCTTCAGCCGACTACTCTGATACTGACATTAGAAATATGCCCACAGCCTCCATGGCCCATACACTCACAGATGTAGTGTGCATGTTTAAGTTACAAATATAAACTGAGGAGAACTCACTTATTAACACATGCAGGTTTTGGGGCTGTATCCAAGGGATTCTCTGTGTTTTTTTGGAGAGGCTTTATAAATAGATCAGAGGGCTACAGCAGCCAGCAGAGATCCACATCGGACTGGAATACCAAGTGAAAGATCAAATAGAGCAAGAAGGGCACCATTTCTGAATGCACCTCATAACTAATGCCAAAGCAGTGTCGGCTCTGGCACTGAAAATTAAGATGTGAATGACAACTACATCCTTACCACAGTTTCAACAAAGTCCAACACAGCATTAAAGGTGGAGTCTGGACTCCGGAGAACGCTTTTTGTCAAAATCACTTTTTGCCAAAATCAGTAAATATCTCCTCACGATAGGCTATCTGTCCGTACTGTTTGTGCGCTACGGTGGGCCGCCTTTGTTTACATAGCAGTTTACAGTGTCTAGGCTGTATAAACACTAGCTTTTATTTCAGTGCACAATGCACACACAGTACAGACAGATAGCAGATCACGAGGAGATATTCACTGATTTTGACAAAAACTGATTTCGACAAGAAGTGTTCCTCAGAATCGCACACTGCGCCTTTAAGGAATGTGCCGACTAATTACATAAATTTATTTAAGTTGTGCGTTGTGGTAACAAGAGACGCACCCTTTCTCTGATGCCGTCCTTCTTGCGGTTGAGACACATCTCTGTGGTTCTCATGTGCTGCAGTGTTTCTTTGGCTAACAGGAAGCGCAGTTTCTCCAGTCTGGGAGCAGCAGACGCCCAGGCAGCAGCACCAAAGCGACTCTTATCCTCCTCCATCTGCTTTGACATAGCTGCACACACAAAGCACAATGTATGTTAACACACTGTAGGTACAAATCACAAAAAAACAAGCAACAAAGGAATAACAGCCAGGCATACTTGTTAAAAAAAAGGTGGATGTAATCAACGTGTTCAAAGGTGTTGAAATGATTTAAAAGGTCATAGAATACTCCTATTTGAGTGTTGTCATTTCAATTTTATTCAAATATGCATTCCATTAGCAGCCTCTTTTATTCAGAATACTTTACAGCAAAGCAGGCAAACAGGTGTATGTGTGTTACTTTATATAAATGGTGGGTTTTTGGGAACCTAAATATAGCTCCAAATGCCAGTCATATAGATGGTAGAGAACGTGTATCCATTAAATGTTCCTGGATGTTGATTGCCTTCGGACCAAGGAGGTAATACGCAAAATGCCCATGTTAAAGATGGCTGCCAATACAAAGCGAAATTCTTATCCAATTTAAATGAAGAAAGGGCTGAAAATGATTCCTTCATTTTTCCTCCATCCAGAAATACTTTAAAAAATCCCTCTGTACGGAGGAATTTCAAATAAAAGTTATTCAACAATACACAAATGAGAGAAATAAGAAAGCGAAAAAGCGACTCATACCAGCCAGAGCCTTTGAAGTCTGTGCAAAGTAGGTGACCGTGATGTCCTGAATAGAGGCCACTGCGTCTTCTGCTTTTGTTCTCCACTCCTCTGCCTCCTTCTCCAGCGCTGCGATTCTCTTGGGACCCAATTCCTCAAACTCCAAAGACTTCTGCAGAGAAGAACCGCACAGAATTATCTCAGACGCTTAACCAAATGTACACCACAGATACAAACACAGAAGCAGACACACACACACACACACACACACGCACGCACGCACGCACGCACGCACGCACGCACGCACGCACGCACGCACGCACACACACACGCACGCACGCACACACACGCACACGCATGTCTGAGTTGTTTACCAGGATCTCCATCTTGTAGAGGCAGGCCAGCTCTCTCATGTCTCTGAAAGGCTGCAGCAGATACTGGAAGAAGGTGGTAGCCACGGTGACCAGGTCCTTATAGGCTTGGTCCTCGTCCTCGTAGATGTCCAGCAGTGCCACCATTCTGCCTGCAGCGCCATGACTCTGCAGCAGCTGCAAATATATGGAAAAGACAGAAACAACATTGTTACTGTTAGTTTTCCTCCCAAAGAAATCCGAGAAGATTAATGTGTTTGTTATTACATCACTCCTGTTCGAATTACAACTTGACTGCAGCACGATCAATAACTGAAACGCTGTCAGTCAGGTATAAAGGAGAATGAGGTGAGTTGATGTAAGCGATAGTGGACATAGAGAAAGCAACAAAAAAATAGATAGATATAGGTAGATAGATCTGATCTTTGACACAGTCTCAATAAAACATCACATGATCTTAATAAAGATGGCATTTACCGCATCGCTCGATTGTAAAGATGTTAATGATGCTGCTGCTGTATACACTGTGTCATATGTCTGGGTTTGAAAACGTGGAGTTGCTGGCCATCATTGAACCACAAGGCAGCTCTCACATAGTTCGAGTTACAGTTTTCTGTTCAATTGCTTTAGTTGAAATGTGTGTCACAGGTCAGGCAAAACCCTACTGGCTGAAAAACAAAACACCATCGCTGGTGGTGTTTTGCAACATGCAGAGCTTTGACAGTAACACACAAACAAACAACAGTGTATTTTGCATTTTTGTCATAGCAGGCCTGATTTTAGACTTGCGACACCACTGTGTGTTTGCTACTAGTCCACCATCCTACATGTGTCTTTTCCACATTGGAGTGCTTCAAAGACAGATTTGAAGACTGACTCTGTGATGCAGAGTACAAGAGAAGAACATACGTTTGTTTATTTTTTTTATGAGCAAAACAAAACAATAGCATAATAGTAATACAATTTGTAATGGCATCGCTCAGTGCACAAATGATTTAAGCACAGTTGACGTAGGCCTAAATACTCGCCTCCACAAACACATTTAAAACCTCTTTGACTTGTTAATGTTGTAAATTCTGTAGTGTCTCCTTAACACCTTATTTGTTGTAATGTTGGAGGAAGCCATAGGTTTAAGAATGTCATTTGCCCTGCACATTTATTTGTTGTGTTGTGCAGATAAATAAACAAACTTTGATAGCTACAGTTAAGGTCTTTGCACCTATGTGAGCACCTGTGGTTAATTGGATCCCTCTCTCCCCCCATACCAGAGCCAGGTGGTGAAACCATGGACGGACGTATTATTAGTGGGTGACACCCCTCACTCACCTGTCTCAGCTGACCCTTGGCTCTTGCCATCTCGTCCTGCATGGTCTTCCTCTTGAACTCCTGGAGGTTTTCAAAGTACTCCTCCACATCCCGCTCGTCCTGGGTGAACAACGTGTCGAGGACAATCTTTCGTCCGCAGATGTCAATGGCCGTACTGAAATATTTCTCGAGTTTTCTACACGGCGTCTCGAGGTCTCTCTCTTCGTCGCCATCGCCTTGGTGGATGTGTCCCGACCTTCTGCTCAGAAAGAGCAAGTCCCAAATGTTGCCCTCCTCGAACTCTGACAGGTCCGGGAAGCAGGAGCCCAACACGTCCGCCACACACGTGAAATGCTGGTGGATGTTTTTCAGCTCGCTCACGGAGAAGAGTCCGGCCCAGCTCATGTCGGGGTCGCCGGGGGACACCTCGGCTCTCCGTTTGTTTCGCTGTAGCGTCCGGTTGTGGCAGGTGACGGCGAACTTGGACTCGATGACGCTCCATTGCACGATGAAACCGAGCTTAAACGTCTCGGTTTCTTCGAACAAGTTACTTTTGATGGCCACCCACCCCTCCAGACTGTCCAACCGCTCGCACTCTACGTTATTCATCTTAATAAAGGACGTTTCACTTTGGCATCGGAGGAGCTGCTGGTTCTGTTTACAACGTCGGCCATTTGCGTGACGTAAAGGTGCCTTCATGCGCCTGAAAAAAGGCGGAACTTTTAATACACAACATTTTAACGGGTTAAAAACAGTGATACACATCTAACATAAAAAATTAGTTTTTATCAAACTAACTCAAACTAAATGTAAAGCTAGAGGAAACAATAAAATCCCTGCAGTTGAATAGCTAATACATTAAGTAGCCCACCAAACCACCAATTTTAACTCCGTAGTATAGCCTACCTTGGAGTGTACAGGCTCAGTGTTGCTTGATTCCCACCTCAAAGCAACAGTCACTAAAAAAATGCCAGTCCCTTTTGATCCCCGAGCTAACGAAACAGCATCCAATTTCCTAATTTTAGTTATTCCCGATCAAATGCTTCAGAATGCCCGTTTACGAGGGTCCGTGAAAGCACCACAAAGTCTCTGGCATGGTGTCAAACTTTGACCTTTTTGAATCACATGTTCGGGGATTTCCAATAAACAAATAATCATGAGTAATGCTGAATAGGAAACTGGCACTCATTAGCTAAAAGTGTGTTTTAGTTTTTGTACAGTGTTAACTAAACTCAGGCTTCTAATTGCTATAAACTGTGCGTTCTGTTCAATGACTGTCTTCCTGCATGGATGTTTGACATGCCTTTGACGTCTGAGCAATCTGAGTCCCATCTATTTTTGTCACAATTTGTTGGTGAGGGTTGGACTGCTTACAGAGTTGGCTTGTCGACCACTGTTGCCCCCTGAAATGGTGGTTTAGAACTGACTGGTTCACTGAATTATCCAGGTAAATTTGCTACTCAATGATCCACAATTAATTATTGAATCAGACTGTTCTGCACCTGAAAGTTGTTTTTTTCTTGAGTGAAGTTTTGAGATCTCATACTTTGTTTTAGATATCATTTGATTCATGGTTTTTAGAATATTATTTGAAGTGTTCTTCAAGCTATTGATTTTGTTAAAGGTAGAGTCAGCGATTCTGGAGAATGCCAGTGTTGTCAAACTTTTTTTTGTCAAAATCAGCAAATATCTCCTCAGGATCCGCTACCTGTCCATACTGTAAAATCTATTGAATATTCAGCCAGAGGCCAAGATGGGCCTCCTTTGTTTACATACCCTTGGTTTACAAACCAGTTTACAGAGCCTAAGGTGGGTATTAACACAGTTTTTTTTCCAGTGCACACACAGTACGGACACGTAGCGGATCGTGAGGGGATATTCACTGATTTTGACAAAGTGATTTTGACACTTGAGAACAAGTGTTCTCCAGAATTACTGACTCCACCTTTTTAAGTCAGAAGTGGTGAATTAACTTGGTCGGGGATTAGAAACTTGAATGACAAATGGATAAGCCTAACCTCTTTCCTGCAACTGTCAGTTCCCACCCTCCAATGGACCTGAATGAGATCAGGGAAGGCAGACTGAGTGTGATTGCAGAGGAAGCTGAGTTAAGCAGAGAGTCGACCACCATGGAGCCCTACAACATGCCCACCAGAGGCGTCTCCACCTTCCAGAGGTTCTCTGTGGACACTAACGAGTCCCTTCGCTTTGAGCCGTGTGAGGACAGCTCTCCATCTCCCACCGGGGCAGAGGACGGAACTGATGAGGAGGATGTGTTTAAGGAGGGAGAAACAGAGGTGGGGACACTTAGATGAACACAATGATTCATGAACTGACACGTTCAATATTCTTGGATTTCTATCAGAGCACTGTTCAAGCAAAATTAGATTTAAATGGCGATTTTTCAAGAGGGTCTCGGTTGGAATGGTAACATGAATACAAAACCAGCAGCGCTAGAAAGAGAAAATGATTAGTGAAAAATTAAAAAATCAATTAAAAACTAATTCTAGAATTAATTCTCTCCATTTATGTCCCTAGAAATGACCCTCAGATAATACTTCAGGACTTGGACTTGCATGCATCATTTCAGATTTCTTTGTAGCTATACCACCCAGAAGATGGAGCTGTCCACATGAAAGCTTTTTCTTCACCACCAAGCCACAGACGTGAGCGGAAAGTCCTGACATCACTGGCTGGAAAAAGAGCTTTTGTTACTGGTTTGAATTAAAAAAAAGGGAAAGTGCTACAACTTAAGTCTTCTAAATTGTTTTTGTTTTTTCAGATTGAGGTTGTCGCAATCAGGAGTCAGTTGCAAGGGAAGGTCTCTGAGATGGAGAGCTTTGCAGGTCACCTGGAGGAAATCTTTCTCACTGTGGAGGTAAATGTCAACTACTGGTGACTCTGTAGTTTAGTGAAAGAGATTGTTGGAATGTATTTCAACTTGAGCTTGATTCTTTGTTTTAGTGCCATGTGAGCATTTGGGAATACTTTTTTTTTTTAACTTTTTTGTTTTATCACACTCAAAGAAAGAAATACAGCTCAAGATGTAAGAGTTCTGTGTGTAACCAAAACGTCTAATTCCCATATTGTTTCCTTGCACATCTTAAACCTCTTAATTGCTATCATCATCATCACCATCATCGTATACATGTATGCACAGGAGAACTTTGGCCGTCAGGAGCAGAACTTGGAGCATCACTACAATGATGTGCTGCAGACTTTAGCTCAGCGCTATGACGAGCGCGCGGCCAGCCTGGAGGAGGAGAAGAAAGGCAAGCTGGAGGCCTTGTACACTCAGCTTCTGTCCTGCGGTCAGGCCATGGATTCATCCAAGGAGCTGATTGAGGGGGCCCAGGAGATCTACCGATGTGAAGACCAGAGGCTTTTCCTCAAGGTGTCCACTGTGACATTCCAATGTGCTTATTACGCTTCTAATGTGATTGTGGCTATAAAATACTCATTAGTGTTTTTTTTATATTAACTTTGTTTTTCAATTGCTTTCTTTGACCTTTATTGACAGACAGTTATGCCCACCATTAAAAGGTAATTATGATGATTCTCAGTTAGAATATGCCACAAGTTGGGACTGCAGTGTGAGTTCAAAAGACTAACCATCATTAACACAGCAGGGCTAATAATGCGCATCCAAGTGTTTTGCCTGTCGTTTCAGACTAGTATTTTGTAAGTAGATGCATGGAAGACGTATTTAGATCCTTTGCTTAATTATTAGTACTAACACCGCTTCTAAAATACTCTACAACAAGTAAAAACCCTACAATTAAAACCTCACTATCCGCACATTTTGTTTAAAAATGTTTAAAGTAAAAGTGCTCATTATGTAGAAAATGCTCCCTGTTAGTGATGTAATGTTACCACTGCCTCTACAAAGTGAAGTTAATGAGCTCAGAAGAAAACAGCCCCATTTTCCGATTTTTGCATTTTCCAGATAATCCGATGGAGGGGGTTGCATATTTTAAGTGATGACTCATCTCGGCCCATAATACTTTATCCTTCAGTTTATAGGCTATACTTTTGGGATACATGGTTTTCCCTGGACATGAAGGGAATACAAATTTGTAATCTGAAAAGTAACTAGTAAAGAACACTCGGACAGTTCATGTATCAATTTGCAAGTAATATAAATACTCCTACAAACAAATGAATGCCGGAATACAAGCTTCTTCACCTTATGGTCAAATCTTTGTATTGATAGTTTCTTTGTTTTTGTCTGTCACTAGCGTCGAGGAGTTTGCCAAAGAGGAGTTTGACTTTACGTTGGCTACCAGTCTTGAGTTTGACACACCACTCGCAGACATGTCAGATGTCAAAACCATGATGGACTCCATCAACGTCGTTCCAGGTCTGATTTACAAAGCGCTCAGCCAGGTCACCCTCACAGTGTTAGAACAGTGTGCAGATGAAGGTTAGCTCTTTGGTCCATTGTTTTTGGACACTTTGGACTGTCCTAACAACATCAAGAAGATATGTGATGTTGTGGGTAGCCCTTTGACCATTACCACCTCTACATGAGAAATCATTTGAAAGTGTAAAAAAATATTTATTGAGGAAAAATAGGGACTACAGTGATTAGAGCCCATCAATTTAACGCTTGGTCCCACATTAGATAGGAGATAGGACATAGGCTGGTGGTGGTGTAGTAAAGCCAGCAGGTGGTGGTAAAATGTGTGAATATAGGGGCTTTAAAGGCATGGGAAGAGCAGTAAGAGACAGCAGAATTGGCAATAACTGCTCCTGTAACATTATATTTGCACTTTTGATGGTATGAGTTAAAAAAAAAAAAGTGTCGATAACATATTCTCCAATATGAAAAATAGCTCCGTCCGCCCCAGTGATCAACCCCCAGATGGCCAACTCTGCCAGCCAGACTTTCCTGCGTGTGTGCTGGAGCTTGTTCTCAGACGACACGGTGGAGTACTACGAGCTTTACTACAGACCGGTGCTGGAGGACACACCGGCAGACGGCACCTGCGCACCACCTGGTAAAATAACAAAGACAGGCTGACCGCTGATTCACACTTGCATGATGACACCATCTGCTGTTGAAATAGTATCCGCTGATATGTGGGAATCACCGGAACCTCTGAAGGGGCAATGCCGATGTGTTGCCATAGGTACAGCCACAATAAAATATGTGGTTTTTTCCTTTTTTTCTTCAGTGAGCAATGTCAAAGTTAAGGAGACCCACTGCACCGTGACAGGTCTGCTGCCCAATGCTCAGTATGAACTGTGGGTGACGGCTACCAACACCACAGGCATCAGCCCGACCAGCGAGAAGGCCTTATACATGACAGGTAATCATTGTGCCCATGCAGTACCTACCGCTACACAAGGAGTCATCGAACTTGTGACGGTTAATCGTTCTGTTGCCTCAGGATTTCCCATGAAATCACTTTCATGTATGTATAACTGTGTTTTGCTGTCACTCTGGCCCTGACTCTGATTGGTGTCTGAGAGAATAAATGTAGTGTACAATAATTGCCTACTCACATATTTTCCTTACATTGAATATTCATGTACAGTGCTTGAGTAAATGTACTTCAGTTTTTGCAGTTTGAGCATGAACATCAATGCTTGGCCTAGGAAATAGTGTCGTCACATACAAAAATCCATACCCCATGCCCACATACTTGCTTTTAATATATATCTCTCTTCCTAGTGCCGTCGCCTCCTGTGATCAAGCAAAGGGAGTGTAGCAGCTGTCCAGAGGCTGCTCTGATCCGCTGGGAGTCGGGCAACACCAACCCTGTAGACTCTTACACTGTGGAGCTCAGTGAGATGGACACCGATGGCACACAGAGCGGCATTACGGAGTAAGAACTGTGTCATTAACATGCACACACAGATCAGACAAATTCAGCACAGGGAAAAAAAAGCCTTAACTGTGCTTCCTTTCACACATACAAAGATAAGGTTAAAAAATGACAGTAAAAAAGCAGATGCGCCCAACGGGATATGCAGAGCTTCAAGGATGGACTGCGCCCCATGATATTTGTCTTCACTGGCCTGTCCTTTTATTAGGGCGTTTAGCTTCAAAACATCCATAAACAAGCCTCTGTTAGTGCTTGCCTGGGATTCTTTAGGTCCCGTGGTTGTAGCGATGCTGTATCAAGACACATGCTGTCCTGGAAAAAATCTATTCTTAGCCTCAGCTCGAATGCTTTCCCCACATTTGGGGTCACATCAGTGAACAGTCGAAACCATTTATTTGAAATGTTATTGTATATTCGCATAGAGGAGACGCAGTTGTATTAATGCATGGGTCCATGATTCAAAATATGATAAAGTTCCTACTAGTTAAGTAGCCCAATTGGTATTTCAGGAGTTGTAAGACAAGCTGTTGTTTCATGGCTTTACACTCTGGTAGAGGGATTGAATCAAAAGCCAAACCAGATAGTGTTCATCATTGTGCAATTAACATATTTTAAAAGAAGTTATCCCCCTCCCAGGTCTATAGTAGCTGTGCCCACCTGCCAGTGTCTGATCCAGCTGCAGGCAGGACACCGCTACCTCATAGCTGTGAGAGCAGTAAACATCGGCGGGCCCAGCGACAGGAGTGATGTCATAACTGCCTCCACAACAGGTGAGTAGCATCAGCCAGGTGGTGGAAGTTGTACTCAGAACATGAACTGATTTATAGAAATACTGTCAGTGTTATTTTATTGGATCATTATTATCGATGCCTTGACACCATGGTCGCCAGACTTTCTCGTCTCTGACCGAATAATATGTCGACTTTTTTAGTTTGAATACATGCTTGAGTTGTTTGTCGAATTTTTGTTAATTGAATTTTAAGCTTAATTCTTTAGTCTGTAACTTTTTTAAATAAAATCTGAAAAACAATGAATAATTAATTGGTATTAAATAATTGTAGTATAATGTAGCATCAAGTGGAAATTGGCTATGATATACATGCGAGTACATTACTTCACTCAATCAGTGTTTTTGCACATTAATATGACAGATATTTGTTAATCTGTGCAGGTACATTCTTTCATCTCCTGGAGGACACTGCCCATCCGTGCCTGTCCATGTCTGAGGATGGCTTTACCATGTTCTATGGAGATGAGGAGCTTCCAATAAGCGCTATGGCCTTGGACGCTAACACCTTTGCAAGGTAAATTAGACAATGGGTACTTGTGTGAAAGAAGATAATAAACATGATACTTTGTGTTAATTAGGATTATTTCTGTGTGCACAGATGTGTTGCCGTCCTGGGGGATCTGATTCCAGTGCGCTGCAGACATTACTGGGAAGTGGAGGTGGATGATGTGACAGAATATAGGATCGGAGTTGCCTACGAGGACACAGAGAGAAACTCGTACCTGGGAGCCAACAATACCTCCTGGTGTATGAGACACATCCTCACTCCAACCAGGTAACAGTGTGCACCAGCTCTGCTCAAATAGCATCACTGTGTGGCTATTAAGTGTCTGGAGACCCTAGCTGTAAAACATAATTAAATACAATGGATTTTAATTTGCTGTTATTGTCTTGACCACCACTCCTTCTAAATCCCAACTAAAGTCTATTAGGAAACTTTACTACAGTTTTACTAAGACCAACTAACAGTTTAACGTAAGCAACATCATACCACAGGATAATGTAGCCTACTGTACATTTGTCTGAATGGCTTCTCATCATATCACTTCTTAATCATAAAATGTGTACTAATTTGATGCGAGAACTATTTTCATTTTGTTGCAAATGGAAGGTTATTGATAGGATCAGAATGAAATAGTAAAATGTTACAAGGAAACTTC
The DNA here is from genome assembly GCF_949987685.1 of Ammodytes marinus. Classification (NCBI taxonomy): domain Eukaryota; kingdom Metazoa; phylum Chordata; class Actinopteri; order Uranoscopiformes; family Ammodytidae; genus Ammodytes; species Ammodytes marinus. The sequence goes on from NC_137230.1 coordinate 13,658,001, forward strand.
ATTTAAATGCTAACAACAGCAGCAGGGTCTGTCAAACAATGAGGAATTAGCAGTTTCAACAAAACAAAAAATTAAAGTAGCCTTGGTTTGCCGCTCAGTCACTTATTAATAATCAATAGTTACTCAAGGAGTATTCTTTTTCCCCCCCAAGTGTTGTGCAAGCCGGTAAAGAGAAACTAGCTCTCATTTCACACAGATCACATAAATGCAGATGTGTTAGCCAATCCGATACAATTGGCATGCTGATCCACCGAGGGACTTCTACTGCAGTTCATGGAAACTGGGCCAATACTTTTTTTTAGCCCCCCCCCCAGAACTTTTCCTTTCCTCAGCAAATCCTTCTGCATCCAGAACAGGATGAGGGAAAAATCTTTATATTTAGAACTTCTTTGTGTTTCTTCTTTTAGGCATAAATATGAGTTTCTGGAAAGTGGTTGGAGTCCTGACCTGAGGATAACAGTGAACCCAGTGCGGATAGGAGTGGCTCTGGACTATGAGAGGGGGACTCTATCCTTCTATAATGTGGATCTGGAACAACACCTGCACACCTTCCACTGTCATTTCCGAAATTATGTCCATCCCTGCTTTAGCCTGGACAACCCAGGAGCTCTTACTGTGCACAACGGCATAGAGGCTCCCGCATATACATTCATCTGACAAAATAACAGGAAATAAACCCAGGGCTAGTGGAAAGTGAAATACCTTTTGTTTTGAATACTTACCAGCATTCTGATTGACATCCCAAATAAAGAAAATCCTTACATTGTGAACCCCCAGCTGCTGACCTTCCTGAGCAGGACAAAATGTGTGCCATCTAAAGACAATACTGGGTTTTCAGTGTTCTTTTATTATAGTATTCCATGGGAACAGGCAAACAACATTTTCCAATATAAGAAAAAGTTTCACTGAATTTTACAATATGTATTCATACCATCAGTAACTGCAGCAGACCAAGTGTTTAAATTTGAAATAAGGGGGCTTTGTTTTTGATTAAATGATTTGAGAAATGAAATAAAAGTATTTTAAGAAATCCATCAGTTTTCATACAATTGTATTCACATCTCATAAAAAAGGAAAAATCCACCCTTAATACTTTCACTGTTAAAAATGGCTATTTGGTTCAAAAAAGGTATACATTTAGTCAACAGACAATTCCTCTGCCATTTAAGAGATTGGTAAGTGCATATTTTAAGACTGAGACCCTTTAGAGTACAAAAAGAAAAGATTATCCAGACAGCAATAACACAAGGGAGGTAAACACTGTAGACCAGATCTATATTTACTAAAACCATATCCTCAAATTTCCCCAATGGTATGTAGCCACAAGATGTGTTGCATTTTAAGTCATGTGGCTACAAACATTTATGCAAACAATGGACAAGATGGCAGGCTATTTCTATTTACATTTGCTTTTTAGGTGGCCATACATTTAAATATGCCCCACCTCTGACTAAAACTAAAAAGGTGCACACCCATTGTGTAAAAGGGAATTTAGAAAGACATTCAGTGAGGAGAAATAACGAACTGAAACAAAAAAGTACACAAAGCAAAACCACACCAGGACAAATAAAATCCAGGAGTCCAGGAGAGCACCATCAAACATCAAACTGGTTATTATACAAAGACCTTACCAGTTTATTTTCTCCAAGTGCTACGATCTATGATCATCTGTACTTTCCATAACTGCTATATTAAGTTGTCAATCTGAAAATGTGTCTTTCAAGTCCTACAATTAATGTTAGTGTATTAAGTGGTGTCAAATCGCAAAGCATACGGAGATGAAGGAAACCCATGTCTACTTGGATGTAAATGGGGTTAAACGTGGCAAAACACTGGTGTCCTAAAACAGCGTATGATAATGAAAGGGGTGGATTTTTCCTTTAATGGAGTTTTAAGTTTGAAAACTGTGTAGCTATAGTGAATGTAGAGACTTTGGGTCTGTGGTATCCTGGACAGTGGGGCATGGGGCAGGTCGGGTGTTAGGATTTATATGTCTTACTGCTGCGTGACCTCTCCTCCTCTTCATCATCGGAGGAATCTCCTCCATAGGGCACTAGCCCTGATGCATCTTCAGCCACTTTAGACTTCTTCTCCAACACCTTCTCTTGAACACCTGGAAGGGCACATTAGAAATGGAGAGAGACAAAGTAGAAAGAGAAAGACAGGGAGGGGCGGGACAAAGAGAGAACAAAACAAAAAAGAAAAACCCATTGAGGAGCCCCATGTTAGCGGTGGTTTTTGAGTTGGTTTGATCCACAGCCAGGGGAGGGAAGATATCAAATGAAACGGCAGCAGAGCACACATCCATAACAGGCAGGTCCGAGGACACATGTTGAGAGAGAAAACAAGGGAAAGACAAAAAACATATACAAGAAGAGCCAGTTAGTGGGTTTTACCAGTGGAGAGGATTCACACAGGTCTCCACTCCTCTCCCATTCCTCCATGGGGGGAGATGACAAACAGACAAATCTACACAAAAAGAAAATTCTGAGTCCTCAGACTCTCAGGATATAAAGAAATGCATACCCAATGAGGCGGGGCTGACGGGCAGACTGTATGGATCTTCTGGTACCACGTCTCTCGGCCTCTTGCGTGCCACAGGGGATGGAGCCACAAAGGAAGGTGGTGGTGGAGGCATTAGAAACCTGAAGAGAAAAGAAAAACAATCAATTTCTACACCTTAGAAGTTTCATGAAGAACTAGAAAATGCATTCCTTTAAGAAAAAGTCTAGCTGAAATTATGAATTAGTGGAAAATAAAAAATGTAAATGCTTTAAAAGAAAAGAGTGGTGGTACTAATAAGAATAGTAGCAGTAGTTGTGACAAAGAGGCAGAAACAGCTTGAGATGTAATCAGCTGATCACAAACGCCTGTGTTACTGTATCTAGGGTCTGAAAATGCTGAGTCATGGTAAAGCAGAACTGGCGATAACACAGAGCGCCCTACAGATGTACCACTCCAACAAGACACCAAAGTTTGAAAACTGTAGGTTGTTCTGTTGAAATGTCTTCCCTGTGAGCTCCAAAGAAAAGTTTGAAGGAGTTGCACTGTGCTAAAAGAAACGTACGGGACATTAACAATAAGTAAAAGGGTTGAAAAAAGATTTGAAGAAATATAGTGTAAAGTTCTTCCAAGATTCCCACTGACCTTTCTCCTACTTTCTCCCCTCTGACGCTGGAGGCAGGAAGTGCAGACTCATGATGCGCAGGAGCCTCTGGAGAGCTGCTGGCAGGCTAAAGAGAAGAGTACAAAAGATTTGAAATAATTCAATACATAAAACAGATGTATTAAGATTTGGTTAGGTCCATAGGAAAATGTGTTGTTTCGCATTTGAAGACCTGTTAAAATGCTTAGGAAGTGAATTTGTATCTTTGAAAAAAAATGTTTTAAGGGTGAAAAGGCAAAAATAAATAAATAAATTATAATTTTTTTTTTTTAGAAAAATCTAGGTATCAACTGGAGTATTAGTTTTATTTATAATTCTAATTTGGGCTCTTGAATTTCCTCTTAACAAAACGTTTACTAAGCCTCAAACAAGAGCCGGCAAACATGTTTATTTATGATGTCAGTCACTACTCAAGTAGTCTAGAAAATAAATAGGCAAGAGGCAGCATGCAGGACAAATTGAAACAAGCATAGTTTACATACAATTATTTCTTAAATGATGAGTCTAATTGTAAAAGATTTGGGGTTTGGGCTGTGATTGAAACCATTTTGCTAACCTGTCCTTCCTTGACCCCCTCCTGGAAATGACGCTTGGGACTTCCTGAGTCAAGGGGGGTGTTTAAAGATCCTCCAGGCTCCACTGTCGCACTGCTGCCAGGATCCTTCAGAAGAGCAAAACCAACACATACACAGTGATGCTGCAGCAACTGCTCAAAAGGCCACAACTGTTTTAATGTGTCTTGACAACACTATAAGGTGGACTATTATAAACCTATTAACATCTAGTTATTAAAACATACTTGGTGGCTGATTAGCTTGAGATAACACCTAAGCTATATGACTTACTACAAGCATTGATCTAAATCAATCAATAAAATAACTAATAATAATGACTGCTGAAAACTATTATTAGTCGCATATGTAGCAATTACCTGGACCAGATAGGGACGCGGTTTCCTAGGACACACTGGATACTGAACCATTGCCTGAGAAGATGGAGGGTTTGTCGAAATGTTAGAATGACTTGGGGGACCATTTGCCTTACTCCAATAACCACTGGCTCCTGGGTACGCTGAATAGCCACCAGCATACCCATTTGCTGGGTAGTTATACCAGGATCCCTGGTTAGAGTAATTGCTATTAGGAGGAAATCCATGTGCTGCGTATGCTGAAATGAAAGTATAGAACGTGGAGTTAATAGCATATATCACATGAATCGATAACTGTGTTTTGACAACTGTGACCTACTATTTCAACCTATTGTTGAGCAATTTAAGACGCCAAGGGAGGATTTATCACCACAAGAAGAATGCAGTTAGCTAGTACTTGATATATGCGTTCACCATGTTGGAATTGGTTACAAGGTGTAAAAATATACTCACGTTGTGTTGAGCCTGTGGCTGTGTACATCGACACCATGCTGGCATGTTCAGCTCTCACCTGGAGAATGAGAGAAAAATTAAAAAAATATATGTAAAGAGCAAAATAACAATCCACAAAGGCTGTGTTGCTTGATTTTCAGTTGAGTTGTATTGTGGGTAGGTGCAGAGCACTCAAAACCTATTTCTGGAGATCCGGTGGCTCACACTACTGCTTTCACTTTAGGAGGTAGGTATTGGTGAAATGATATGCTTTAATAGTTTCACCTTCTTAAACCTATCAACTGTATTTGTAGAGACAATATTATAAACTCACTGTTTCCAGCAGACTCTCTGTGAGTTTCTTTGCTGCCTCCAATCCAGCTGCATTTGGATGGCTGTAATACACAAATGACCAATGTTAAATATGATGAAACGGACTGAGAACAGGAATAATAGAAAAAAAAGAGGATTTTGCTTGTATAAGCATCTTTGATGACTGTCACAAATTAAAAGGTTAAAGGTCTCTTATTATACACTTTTCTGTCAATATTATATGGTCTTAGAGGTCCCTAATACGTTTTTCTTTAGTTGTTTGCTGAAAAAAACCGTTCAGATCATTTATTGTAGTATGCCTCTATACCCTGATTTTCAGCTAATCTCACAATGGCCTATTTTTGAAACCGAGCTGCAGCTCCCCTCGTAAATATACAATCTATGAGCTCCCCCCGCCCCTGTCTGGAAGCGAAGCCATTGGCGTCGGCCCATAGGTCCATAGCTTGCCGTGCCTGTACTGCATGTTACCACGGTTAGGTTTACCCTGAGAAGAACCATGTCTAGTGCTAGTAACGCAGGAGCTCATCCGCACTTTGAACAGTTTGACATGACCGATCCTTGTCTACATGAAAGACTATGTTCATACAGATGCACTGACAGCCACAAGCTAATGGAAACGGCATGTTCACAATAAAAATGCAGCAAAAGATGGAGGCTACTGCGAAGCTAGCTCGGAAGCAAACGGCTAAAAATATCACTAAAATCAGTGAAAAAATTAGCTTCAAAGTTAGACTTCGACTCTATTACCTTCCAATGCTTTGTCTTGCTAAAAACGGGGCATTTTCAGACTGCTGTGGGGAATATAAACAGCTTGTTATGAGCAATATCACAAAAATCTGTGAAAAAATTAGCTTCAAAGTTAGACTTCGACGGGGGCGCCTTTAGCTCAGTTGGTAAGGCGTCCCCCTCCCGGGCCGGGCCCAGCAGCAGACCCGGGTTCGATTCCCACCTGCGGTCGTTCTCTGCATGTCACTCCCCTCTCTGCCCCATTTCACCTCTGTCTCTCTGCACTATCAATAAAGCATAAAAATGCCCAAAAAATATATATAAAAAATAAATTAAAAAAAATAAAAAATAAAGTTAGACTTCGACTCTATTACCTTCCTATGCTTTGTCTTGCTAAAACGAGGCATTTTCAGACTGCTGTGGTTAAGATAAATTAGTGGAGTATGAGCAAAAGCATTCTGTGTTGGTGTATGTGACATTCAGCATGCTTTGCTGTACTACGGGCATCTGGTCGCTTAGCGGGGAAAACAACATGGCTGTCGCTCGGAAAATTTTCCATCGGATCTCGGGGCCGTGGACCAATAAGAAATGGGGGCGGGGGTTATCATAGACTACTGCACGGTGGAAGTTTCTGGTTACTAATGTGGGGGGGGAAGTGGCTGTGCCGACTGTGACGTTACAGTCGGCGAGAATTCTGACTGGAGTATATTGGAGAGGTTTTCAGAAAGGGGGAGGGTGAGGAAAGGAGAGATTTTTTATTTATTTTTTACTTTGGCAGTCCCTAGGCACACCGTGGACCCAGTTATGTTCCAACACATTTAAAAAGTGCGTTTTGCATAATATGTGACCTTTAAGTTAACTTCATTAATTCAGAAAAATAAAGTATCAATAAGAATATATTCTAGTTAGTATTCTAATAATTGTTTTATACATAAGGAAATGCAGTACCAAATAAATATGAAGCTGAGTTCTTAAGACTTTTTGTTTCTAAAAAAGGTGAGCGTTTGTTACAAACATACCTGATGTAGACATAAAGAGGCTCAAAGGACTCCCGTTTTGATGCTTGTTCAATATAGCCAGAAGTTTTCCCCCTGAGAAAGACTCGAGCGCCTGTCTCTGTCTGGATGTGACCAAGGTATGTACCTCCAGGACCTTCCACCTTTTCATTCACATTGAATGAAGGCAACGCCTGGTCCAGACCCACAAAAATCTTTATGTGCACAAAACTCTGTGGATAATGGACAAATGGGATTTATTTGTATCCCCTGCACATGTAGATTGTTTATTGACATTTCTAATTATTGACAAAGTCTTGACTGGAAGAACAACAACTTTGTAAGCAGATGCAGCAATCCAGGGCTTTCCCCTGTAGACCAGGATGTTCTCTCCGCTACTTAATGTGAGAGGTGGGTATCAGTAAATGCAACATGGTCTTCATTAGCCTCACTTTATTAAAGCTCTAAATCTGACATATATAATAAGCTATAATAAGCCACAGACAAGCATGTTAAGAAATGATTGCATTTGCTAGTGTTACACACCCACATGAAGGACTAACAACACTCATAAAGCAATAAACAGGTTTCGTCACCATTTGGAGTGTGCTGCGCTTCAACACAGCAGTCATGTCTCCTTACCCCTGAATGAGGAGCGGCAGGCCGATGTCCTGGCACTGAGTTGGTGTTGGCCGTCCGTAGCAGAGGTGTGGGAAGGAGGGCCCGAGGAGGCTGAGGGTAGATGGTGAGCGGAGGCACTACAGGCACATGAAGTCCTCCTGATGCTGCTGAAGCCCTTAAGCAATCCTCGGAGATGATCTCCTTTATCCTCAGGACAGCCTCTGATGTTACACAAGTCAAAAATATTTAGACTTCGGCCATATATTCAATACCTCGACGCAAAGAACAGGCTTCCAAATGTTTACGATATTTGTGAAATATATTTGATGAAGGCAATGCCAAAATGTGCTACTTACTATTAACCTGATCTTGGTTCTTTCCCTGGACGTGCAAATACAAAGGTCTTTGTCTTAAAAAAAAATAAGAAAAGAAGCTAAATCAGAAATGTTATGGACAATACAGAACTTCTGCACTCTTTCAAAACATATGTGCTTATTAGAAGTATTATTGTAACACTTAAGGATTAATTATAGAAACATATTTATTTATTTTTTAATTGATGGACAATGCAGTTCTGGTAAATATGTTGAGATTTCTCTGACAAGCAATAAGCAATGAGACGGTTTATCACTACAATTGCAGAGATCCGTATGACAGCGATTCTAGTCAAAACTATGATAACATGATTCTTTCCCCGTGTACATATTAAGTTAACATTTAGGTAAATATTAGTTGAATACTGGATTGGTACCATATATCAAAGGACTCGGATTAGAATCTGGCCTTCAGTAGTATTAGTACATACCCTACTATTTTTCCCTTGTTGGCATCAGTCATGTAGTAACCTCTTGTTGAGACGACTGCTCCACTACACTGTCGAATCTGGAAAAGGTATTAGGAAATTTGATGCAGACACAAGAGGGAATACGTGAATAATATGTGAAGAGCGTATTCACAAAACAGATGGATAAATGTTTAAATGAATAAGGCAAAACACAGATTAATTGCTATACTGGGAGTTCACAAAAATAAATAGTTTTTTTGAAAATAGTTTTTTGCAAAGTAACACCTATTTTCTTAACTTTTCTTACTTTACATATTGTCTTTACAAGTGCGGTGTGCCATAGCCAGTTTCCACTAACCTCCTCCTGTGTCTTTCCTTTAGTAAGGAGGTCCCTGCAGGTTAGCGGTACATCATTTATGTCGACCTCTGTGACCACCATCTCTTCTGTGGTATTTGGCACAGGCACACATGGAGGCGTCTAAAAGACAAGTGAAACGACAGGGGAAACTGTAAGCACTCTAATGAATGCTTAAACAAGACACATTTCAGTTATATTTGCTCCAACTTTTTAAATCATGTGCACCTTTGCAAGTAATGGTGGAGGAGTCAACAGCTTTCCCTTAGCCATTAACATGGCGTTTATTTTAGCAGCCATGGCCGCAGCCATTTCAACTCCTCCCTGAGGCGCTTGCGTTTCTCCTGTTGGCGGCTGAGAAGCTGTACTGTTTGAACCAGCAGAGCTGACGACTCCCGATAAGGAGACATGGTGTGGCGTATTTTCACTACTCCTCTGTGTCCTCACATCTACACTCTGCTTAGGTTGCGCTGGCTGATCCCATCGGCTGGGGAGGCACCTGAGAATTAAAAAAACACAACCACCGCCAAACAAATACAAACAATGATATAAGTTCATAGAAAGAAGAAGAACCTACATTTTATATAGTAGGAACACACAATAGAACAGATACAATAATAATTTGGCATGTCATTATTGTATTTTATTTCAGGTCATTCAAATTGCACAACTACAAAGTTTATGATAATAAAAATGTGTCACACTAAATATCTTGAGGTGACCATATCGGATCATGCCATGCTGAGGCATGTGTTAATTATAAAATAAAAAAGATTTTACAAATTATCTCATGAAAGTAAATGATGGTCCTCGATATGTCAAGATTAGTATATGATTTCAGACCTTTAAATAGCATGAGGGCCTTACTTTAGTGTGAACGTATTTAATGTTCTTTAAAACTTTTAAATAGTCTGCCGGGATCCGGTTGGTTGGCAAACATTATGTCTTTTTAATGAAGCCAACATTAGTCTGTACTTTGTGCCAACAATGAATAACTTGTCAGCTAAGCTAAAAACAGCATAAGATTGCTAGCTCGCGCTAATCGACAACGAAGCTAATGCTAAGCCATCTAACTTAGCATGTTAATATCTTCTCTTTTAGACGATTGTGTCACCAATAGTTTCAATAAATACAGGATGTAATACCATTTAAGAGTATTCTGGGAACGTACACTACCAGCCTACTGATGTTGACGTTAAGCGCACAAATTATTCCTATCAAGCTAATATTTATTAGCAGGCCATAACCATGGAAGCTAACTAGCTGTTGTGTACAGTGTTTTGATTGCTCTTGCAACGTTATTCAAGTTACCGCATGTATTTACGACAACCAAACTTCACGGAAAACTTACGGTGTTTGCCCAGTCATTCCCGAAGACATAGCACCACTCCACTCAATATGCAGCAAAAATTAAAACAGTTTATAATGTAGTTGAACGACGGGAGCCATCGGGTCTCTCTCTCTCTCTCCCTCCCTCTGGCGCCGGCGACTTCTTCTGACGACTCGTCGCGCAGAGTCTGACCCGGCGGAAGTTAAGCAGATCTGTTATGCAACACTCTTCTTAACCATGTTCTTAACACGGTCTTATAATAGGTCCTTGAACACTACCTGAAGGAGCATAACAGGTTCATTTTACAATATAAAAACATATTCTTTTAAAATAACATTGTTATTGTACTGCATCAGAAAATAAAGGCCACCTAGTTTACAAAATAGACTACATAAAATTAAGTAAAACGTTTCAAATTGACTCAGGATCTTTAGCCATTTTATTTAAGACCTATTTGTATGAATCCATGGCCAGAGTATTGCTATGGAGCTCTGGGGCAATACAGAAAAGCTGGGCACTCCATTAAAGGTACAGTCACATCACATTACATTACATAACACCTTCTATTAGGTATTCAATACCATTGATGTCAATATTTCAAGCATGTTTGCTGTTTTCATGCAAACTCGTGTCATCTAGGCTAATTTATTTATTTTATTTGTTTATATGATAAGTGTACAAAAAATCCCCAAATAAAGTCCTCCATTTCCACAAGATGCAAGCCAGATACACTTTTACAAGAAGTAAAAATGTTTGTTCTGAGTTGATCCATTGTGTGGTAAATGGGAGACAAGGTGAATACTAGTAGGGCGTAACGGTAATCTGACTTTTTCTTTGGTACCCAGCATCGGTTTCCTCTCCCTATTTTTGTTTGATTTTGTTTATTGAAAACTTTCTAATACGACAATGTATAAAATACAACATAACAGACATTGACATGGATAGTAGCCTATAATGAATTGGACTTGTTTCCATTGATGTACCAGTTTTATCCCAGTCCCCCAACCTTCAATCGGACATTACGAAACAATAGAAAATATGAATATACTGCAAGAGTAATATGTTCTATGTTTAAATATAGAAAAACATGTTGCATGTTGTATCACCATGTTTGAAATAACATTACACAACCAACCTACAAACTGTAGCCCTTTCTCCCTGAAAGGAAATCTGGTGTTCACTTCAAAACTGCATCAAAAAAGGCAGCCACTTCACACTTTGTTCATACAAATAGTATGCCACGAAGTGTGAGAACATGTATTATAAAGTGTGTCCTTGTGAGAAAACTGAAAGTACTATTTTAAAGGCTTAAAATTATTTTTCTGTGTTTAGTTGACTGATTCTTGTTTGCCACAAATAAAGGTGATAGTTATTTGGCTTTGTCTAAAGCAACAGAAAAGGACGGAAGGAAGGTTGTACTGGACAGCTCAACAAAATGAAATATACATGAGGAACAGTTGTTTATTTCCCACCTACCTTAAACTGCATTGAGATGTATATTCGCATCCATTCATAATACTGGAAAGCTTTGATTCCCCCAAAAAATTAAGCTAGTTTAAAGTAAAGCCAGTAACCATAAAAGGTATAACATAGCTAGACAGACGAGAAAGATGACATCCGTAGCAGGATAGACATCTAATCAATGCAGGAAATAGACAACAAATTTATAATTGACATTATTTTATTTTTCATTGAATAGTTTCTAATTGTTTTTCCGTGCCTTCAGTCCAAGATGTGATTCAGAAGGAACAAAACAAATCCCCTGATTGAGTGTACAATTCTGTCATAAGAGAGAAACAAAGATAACCACGGTCAATACATCTTATTAACCATCATCTGCTTAGCTGTTATGGGATTTATATACTGTTTAAAGAGGACATAATCTTAATAAGCAACAATCTTTAACATATATTAGTATCCTAATCTGAAACCAGCCTTAAACAAAAAGCTGTTCCCTGGGTCTGTGCATAAGGATGTTGGACAAGTGGCCAAAATAGAATGATGTTTGATCAAAAAAATCAATGCAAGCTGGCCTCTAGGAGACTGCTTAAAGACAGTGATAGACAACTCTGCGATCCACATCCTTCTTAACCATTTAGTTCTCTGTATACATGCTCTTCGTGTCCGTCCAATTCACAGGTATCCAGATAGCTAGAATGGTTGATCTCATTTGCTGCAAATCCAGTGTAAAATTCATTGTCTATAAAAATATTGAGATTTACTTGAACATAACCTTCTGACTATGTTATAATAAAAACCCCAGATGTCCGTTGCAGTTGCACAGTGGGATGTACTGTATAAATATTGTATAAAATAAGGCAGTCTTTTCAGTAGGATAAACCAGATACAAAAATTTCTGGGAGAAAATTTTTTCAAGTCCAAAATGTTTTTTCACATATTTCTGCTGCTGTCAAATGTCAAGCGGTTTACAGCATTAAACCAAGAGTAAGGGATTGTTGCAACAATGAATACACCCACACACCCACAACTACAGCTCTAACATACTCACATACACGCATACACACACACAAACACACACGCACACACAAACTCCTGATGATCAACAATAACAGCTTATTCTACAATGCAACATCCCATACCTTGACAAATCACTGAGACGTAGACATTTCTAATATTGTTTACAGTGCAATACAAAAGTGTTCATTCAAACTGGTACTGTACTTTTGATAAGAAAATAAAAATGTTTAATATGGTAATGCTTCATACGAATAATAATTGTGATTTTTTTTCGAGAGGTATAGTAGTATTTGTCTTCATCAGCTTTGGCTTTTCTCTCTTTTTTTTAAATCAATTTTTTTGTTCGGTTTCATCCACTAATTCACTTATGAGTTTGAATATAGAAAATATGGAACATCTAGGAAAAATTTAAATACCAAATCATCTGTAATTACTTAGTTACCTATGATCATGACGTTGAGGTTTTTGTCCCTCAGCAGTGGCCTAAAGTAAAGATCCACTCCCTGACCCAAAGAATAAAGCATCCCCTCCCATGTGTCTGTTGTGACAGCCAACTTGGATGTGTCTCCAAAGTACACATGAATATATTGCCAAAAAAAGAAAGAAAAAAAAGCAGTGGAGTGTTCTTTCATGGTGTGGCCTCTGGGGGCAGAGGGAGCTGCCCTGCCTTGCTGCCAGCATAGGGAATGGAGGTCAAAGGTAATTGGACACCTTCATATCCAGACCAATTTCATCCACTCCTCCAATGTTGCTTGCTCCTTCAGTAAACAAGCAGTTAAAAAAAAAACTCAAACAGCAACTTCGCAGGCAGACAGGAGAGCCCACGTGGTAATTCGAGGACGGATGCTTGGTCTTGTAAGGACCCTCTCTCAGTCATAGCACTTGACCGGCTACACTGTGAATGCCTGAGGAGGCACGACAAGTTCATAAGGATGCTGTGTGTCTGTGTCTGTTTGTCACAGTTCTCTCGTCTGATAGGTTCGTAAAGCCGGCAATGTTCACTGCTGCCAAAGGCTCCAAGTCAGGAAGTTCCTCTGTGTTTTTTTTTTCTGTATGGACGGACATGTGGAACGCTCGCTGTGCTACAGAAGCAGGAGAGTGAAGGCGGAGGAGTAGGCCCCTATTGGCTGGCAGGGAGAGAGACACGCCCCTCCCCCCCTCAGCACCAGAGCAGAGAGGAGGGCTGTCCCCCCGGACCGCACAGTCCCAGGTCAGGACACCGCAGCAGGGCCTACTCTGGAGGCGGTCGCAGGCTGTGCAGCTTCCTGTCGTCCAGGCCTTTCCAGTACTTGAAGTTGTTGTCCAAGTGCTGCATAAGGTTGGGGAGGTCTGCGAAAGCTGGAGAGATAAAAAAAAAGACGTTGAAGTTCTGTATTTTGTAATTAATGAATACATTTGTATTTACTTTAACTTTTTTTTGTATAGCATTTCTACAGAAATATTTGAAGAAATGTGCACATTTGGCAATATCTAACTAATAATGTGTACATTTGCATCTCTTTAAAAAAACTAAAATCATAGCTGCCAAAAAAAAAGGCATAGTTAAATCTCCATTTAGTTTTTTAACATATTAGTATCTAAAGATTTTACAAAACAGATTTTGGATTCAGCCTTTTTTCATTTCATATATCAAATGTACTATGTAAAGGTTTAAAAATGCATTTCTGGCATGTTTTTAAGAACAAAATGCTGGCTATCATAAATCAGACAATTAACAACATATGAACAAATCCTCCTGTAATAACCTTTCAGAATGAATGATTATGGAAAGTTTAGTTGATAGAAGTGAAGTTTCTCATACTTTTTAAAGATATCCAAAAATTCAATTATACTCAGACACTGGACATGCCACTTATGATTGTCATCTTTAGTGAGGAAATTATTGTTATATGTGACTTTGAATAGTCTGTCTATGCTGCTATTGTCCACAGGTCTCTCTTACTAAAGAACAGTGTATGTGTCTCTATTGTTTGCGTCATGCTGTGTGGTCTTACCATCCCATGCATCAAACATATCCGTAATGAAGTAGTCTATGAAGGAAATCTGGGACTTTGGGATGCTACACGTGTTTCTGTCAAACACAGGCATGACCACTGGTAGAGCTTGTCTCTTCTCCTCGTCCGTCTGTGACAGAGACAGACAGTCATCATCACAAACAAAAACATTGCTTAATTCCAAAAAATCTCCACACACCGATTATGCCACGTTCTATTTCTTTTCTAATTACCTGTGCAAAATACTCTTCCGAGATGCGTCCGGCCCATTCTATGCAGAGCTCCAGAGGCCTGCATGGATTGGAGATATCTGCACACTTAATCAGCATTCGCTTGACAAGGATGCGATTCTCGGGGGTTGTCAAAATACTTTTGACAGATTCCTCATCACCGTTTCCCTAAAAAGAAAACACACACACACACGAAGGCAACTGAAGATCCGCTTGATAGTGGCAAAAGACAGCTCCTCAACAGCTTTAAAAATAACTGACCAAACTGAGAAGATAAAACATGGCACTGGCAGCAGATGATGTTTAGGTTTTAGTCGTATGTAAGGAGAGGGAGGGTCTGTACTCAGGGCTTGTTCATTATGAGCTCTAGCAACACTTAAATGTAAAATAGTACGGCATGGCAAAAGCTGTCACATGATTTGCAGCCTTACCGTATGTTTGATGATTGAATTCACTGACAATTATGTTAAGCAGGAGTACAGAAGGTCTATTTAGCCAAGCCGAGATGAGTGGGGTCTCTTGTTTTATTTAGACCGAGGAGTCTAAAGGTTAACTATCACATGAAAGCATGTGTGACACAAAGGCCCAAAGAGCTTTTTTTCTTTTCTCCAATCAGCATAAACTTATATACCACACACTTACATGTTTAATCCGTGGGAAACTGACCCATATGTTCAGTGTAATTACAACATATTCAGGGAAGAAATCTGTATCAAATCATTTGATCATTACGGATAATTCCTGCCTTTAAAAGGCAAGTCAACTTTAAAATGTCTGTGTGGAGCATTCCACACACAGATGAGAAAGATGGTACCGAGTTGTAAAATTCTCTCCCCACAAAGATATCTGTGCCCCATGCAACAACAGGCCACAAGCCCCCCTGAACCGGTATCATCATTCTCTCAGGCTCGTTAACTATTGCTGCTTTATATACTGTAGGACTGAGGATGATTCTGTGAAAAGAATGTGTGTGTGACAGAATGAGATTTCAATAGGGGGTTGTTTATCAAGAGCCTGACCCATGCGTGTCCCTCCTGCTTCTGACGCACAACACTGATCTATTTAAGAAAAAAATGCTAAAATTAGAACTTTTTCTACGCAGGTATGCAATATAGTATATACAAAAAAAAACACACATCGTAAAAGCGCTGCAGCGTGATTCCACTTTTCAATCTCACCCCATTCTCCTCCAGAGCAGCCAGCGGTTTGTTGATGCTGTTGACAAATTTGTTGACATGTTCAAAGTGTTTGGTCATCTCGGTGGCGAGCACCATGTCAATGATAGCCTGCCGTAGTGTTCGATATTCATTCCTAGATGTGCAGAAATTAGACGGTAGAAGGGTGGAGGTGGGGGGGGGGGGTGAACAGAGGGAGTTAGTGAGACGACAGTGTGGTAAATAGCATGGAAACCCGTGTGAACAGTTTTCCCCTTCTGACTGCAGTGACAGTGGCGATGAATAGATGCTTTGTTCACCTTCCCCCTCTGAGGGGACCAGTACATGTGAGCTATTCTGCTTTGGGACTCAAATCACATTACTACCCCGTTGCTGTCCGCACAGACGCACGCACACAAGCAGACGCACACACACACACACACACACACACACACACACACACACACACACACACACACACACACACACACACACACACACACACACACACACACACACACACACACACACACACACACACACACACACACACACACACACACACACACACACACACACAAGGTGGTGTTTGGATCAAAAAAATTTTTTAGAAGACCTTTTAAAAATAAAATGTAAATTTCTTACATATTGATAACTAAAAATAATATGTTATACCAATAAAGCAGAGTTAGCAAGACATTGTCAAATCAGACAAAAGTCAGCAAAATCACAGAGGAAATTAAAGAAATCAAGGGGAATACTTAAGCCCAAATAGAAAATTTAGCAACTAAACTATAGTTTGTGAGCATTGCTATTCAGATGAATATTTACATGATATATTTTGAGTACTTATTCAATTTCACAGCTTTTTGTTAGGTGCATAATTCTACCTACCTTTAATAGTGTAAGAAAATGGCTCATTTCAGCTGTGGGGGCAGAAAACTTAAATAACTAATAAAGTAATGCATGTCCCACCTTTCAATGTTTTTGAAGATGTTGCACTTGTCATCTCTGGTGCTGATCTGGAAAGCCAGTGCTGCGTGGTGGCTCTCTAGCACAGCTGTGTCATTGTAGAGGATGGCCAGCTCGCTTCCTGCATTGCACAGGAAGCTGTTGGTGCGGCCTGGGTGGTCCACATCGTGCACAGTAGCAGCAATCAAGGCAGCAACCTCGTCAATGGGATCCAGACTTTGCTGTTGGGGGGGGGGGGGGGGGTACATGAAAAACTGTGAAACTATGAAACTGGACAGACTGTTAGGCACTTTGAATAGTCTGGTATATTACAGCCTTGGTCTTATTGGTGTCAGGGGTGGAGTTTGTCAGTTTTTGGATGATAAAGTCGGCCAAAGCCTAATGCCATATTCAAGATGTCACATGTCTCATCCCACTATCAGCATCACTGTAACGTGCATCCAGTATAATAACCTGCAGGTTGAATCAATAAGTAGCTGCACATTGTCAAGGACAAGTGTGATTCATCAATAGGAAATTAACATTTAATGTTGGCCTCAATTTAAGATACCAAATACATGCAAAAGACTGATCGTAAAATGTAATTATTTCAGATGTCTCCCAATATACGGTTTATGAGCATTATGCCGTTATAATAAAGCACTGGATCAGAAAAAAACTGAATTCTTCATTTCGCTAAATGCACATAGAATTTTGAATTATTATTATTTTATTCTTTTGAACTTTTAAGGCCATCGTTTTAAAATATTGACTTTAATATCAACAGAATGGACTGTGCACATAGATCCCACAGCTGTGCCCAATGGTTATTCATTTGAGATCTTATATTTATGAAGTCATTTATTGTTTTTTATAGGTATTTTTTCATTATGTGTCACAGGAAATAAAAAAAACTAAAGAAAAGGTAACATAGACATAATTAAAACAAGTCCTCATTCTTAAATGATGTGCCACATAACAGACCTACAAACCCGTCTGCAGAGTTCCAGAAATTGATTAACCTTGGGTGATGTAACTTCACAAGTCACAGGCTAAGCCAATGAAAGATCACTTCACTGATCCCAGGAATAGACAGTTTGGTAATCAGCCTAACCAGTGCATGTCCTAAACCAGTTACTGAGCTACTGACACACTTGGGCCAACACCACAACTCTTGGAAAACGCAGGCTCAGGTGGGACACCTGGCACTGAGGACTGAGCATTGAGATGAGCTTTGGTAGTAGAAAATCCCAACATGTAGAAAGCAGTGGTAAAACACTTGTAAAGACAGTAATGCTAGCCTCTAACACATGTAATGTACTTTCAGCAATATTTCTAAGTTATTGGCCATGTTTTTCTCTCAGATAAAATACAAATAGAGGAATTGGTGTTGCATTGACTTTGACATGACAGCAGAGTGGTCTCCACACACTATGCAAAGTTATGTTAAAAACAAAAAGGCAATGTAAGGATGTGAGCATTTGTCCAGCACATTGACATATAGCCAACATAAAAGGTAAATGCTAATCCACTTATTGGCAATTAATAGGAGGGATCACACTATAAAAACTAAAGTATTCACTTCCAATTTATTCTCATATTTCATATTTAAAACACAGATAACTGCTAAGGGACCCAAGACTTTTTTTAAAGCCTCCCTGTTAAAAGCTGCACAAGGATAATAACTAACGAATGCAACTAAATATAGAAAATAATAGACACTGAACCCAAAATTGCTCACAATGGTTCCGACCATGCTTTGCATGGCAGCTACTGCAATCGGTGTATGAGTGTGTGTGTGTGTATGAATGGGTGAATGTGGTAAGCAATGCAAAGCGCTATATAAGTTAAGTCCATTTACCATATAAAACATTAATTGATTTTCTGTCCAGCGCTTAATTGACAAACCACACCTTAAGCTTTAGCTAAGGACCATAGAAATATTCTAAAATAAAAACATGCAACTTTGTATTTGGATGTATTTTCAATTAATATGCTTTATTATAAATTATAGCTTTTTTTTGTTAATTTACCTTGACCCTCTCCTTGCAGAGAAAATATGCCGTTGCGTGCAGGACATCAGCCGCATGGGAAGAGTTGTGGTAGGAGTTACTGGAGTGGTAGTTAGCTTCAATCAATTGTAGCCAGGAGCGCAGAGTGGCCTCGGGGCAGTTTAGGAACTCACAGACTCCAAAGCGGGAGAAGATCTTCATACCCAAGAAGGTCAAAGGCCTGTGGAAGGATTCAACATGGAAGTTTCAAATAAACTCTCATCCTGGGCTCTCTCACTTTCAAACTTAAGAAGATTACACAGTCCCTCAGTAGCCCCTTAAAAGTCCAATGTGTAACTTTGGGTGGGTCAGAGAAGTGTCTTCTAAGGTATATTCTCATAACTATCATAAGCTACCTGAAAAGTTACTGTTTCACTGTTGTTGTTTAAAGCAGCAGGGCCCACAGTTTTGTTCACAACATACAGCTCTGGAAAAGACCACTCCAAATGTTCACTGTCTCTCGTTTGACTCTTCAGAGGCATATGTTTGAGTAGAAGGAACATTTTGGTTTTATTATATAAACTGCTGACAACATTTCTACCAAATTCCAAAACATGTTGTGTAATTTAGAGCATTTTCAATAAGTAATGTAGAGATGAGGATTGAAGAAAAATCCAGACTGGTCTCTTAATCTTTTCCGGAGCTGTATATGTTTGGTTCCAGGTGCCTCAAAGCTACTACTGTTTTTTGATTTATGATGATAGAATTATTCAATAATAATAATAACATGTAGAGAAATATTTATTGTTAAACAAATCTCCTTCCCCTGAAACTGCACAGTGCACCTTTAACCATGATGGTTGCCTCACCGTTTCACACATGCAGCCTCCAAGTTGAAGATGTCAAAATCCCAAGAGTCCTCGTTCTCCATTGTCTGGGCGATACGAGGGGGGATGTCATTTAAAGACAGGGGAGATGTCAGACTGGGTATGTGATGGGGCTCTGTCAATGCAGCGAGAGACAAGAAGGAAGACATTTAGTTAAATAGGGGGGGAAGGTTAGAAATGTGGTTGTTTGCCCATCCTCTATGCGCTATGTAAACTTACGTTTTGTTGTGGACAAGATGTATTCATTTCCTGACAATCTACGTAAACCATCCTGTGAACAAGAGAGAAAGAGGGTGTCAGGGGACTCGGGTATCAAGTGTAAAAAAAGAAACGACTGAATTAATACCACAAATATATCACTCATCCTTTTTGAACAGCCACATAAAGAATGTAGCTCTGCGCTAGGAGCTTTCTGATGAAAATGAATAAATAATAATAATAATAATTTAGACTGTGAAATGGTTTGGATACTTTGGATTCAGTTGTTTAACTGAGACGTGTACATTCCATCTAATATTAAAGTCATATGTGCTAAGTGAATCCGCTAGAAGCACAGACATAGATACACACTTCCATTTGGACTTTACGGTTAAGACAGCTGGTTGAGACCTGTCATGTGACTTTCACATGGGTATTAGTCATCACTGATGTTTCATTCAACCACACAATAAGACTGATAGTCACAGGTTTGGCTCAGACTGAGACAGACGTCAGAAGGAATTTCCACCAGAAAAATATAAAGGAAAACATGACCACCTCAGAACTTCAGAAATTTCTGGACAGATTAAGGTGCAGTACAACTAAATTGTTATCATTACTTTGTTCTTAACATTTCTGAGGGAGCAAGCTAATGAACATTTCCAAATTACGAATGGAATCTTAAACAGCCTAATGTTTTTTTCTGTCAATCTTAAAAAATAAAAAGCATTTTGGACTTTCTGTCTGTATGCCTTGTTGCAGAATAACATGCATTCTGAAAAGATCGTAAAAAAATACAACAATTGAATAAACAAGACATGGATTTTTCCAAATTGACACTTTTATGAGCGTTCTTTCATCTGTGCTGTGACACAATATTTTGGAGC
The DNA here is from genome assembly GCF_949987685.1 of Ammodytes marinus. Lineage (NCBI taxonomy): Eukaryota > Metazoa > Chordata > Actinopteri > Uranoscopiformes > Ammodytidae > Ammodytes > Ammodytes marinus. Next base: position 13,678,441 of record NC_137230.1, read on the forward strand.
CTATGTTATGTTGACACCTCATATCGCTTCCCCACTGGCATAGAGAGGGGATGAGGCAGCCAAGCTGAGCTTATTAATGAAACCAATATGCAGTTTGGAAAATGATTACCATACTTATGAACTGCAATTGTTGTGTCAGAAATGACACCATGGTAATTTATGTACATACAGTATGTCAGATAATCCTCAGTGAATTATTCCATTATGTCACTCGGTCTCTCTGCGTGCTGTGGTGGTAAATGGGGCTCATCAGCGGGGTAACACTTCACCACCCAAATAATCAAAAACTGCTTTCTCAGTGGTTACAAGTATAATGAACTGGGTCTTCGGGGAACTGTGACTTGTGTCAGTGGAGAATAATATACTACATATATGTAAATATTGGGAAAGTAAAGGTCAATCAAAAATGTTTTAGTCACATTAGCAGCTAATGTAAATTGGTTGATCAACCGACTTTGCAGCCGTATTTCTTTAACAAATATTGGATAAATCAGTGTATTATCTTACTGACATTTGCGATCCACAGAGGATGAATCCTAACGACAAAGGGGATCCCTCGATGTTTCAGCATGAGGTTGACTTTTGTGGTTTTGAGTGAGATGTTGCAAGGAATCTGGTACTGACATTCATGTTAATGAATTTAAACTTTAGGGGGCAAACGTACTCGAACACGGTACAGATGGCCTAGTGTGAGTGCGCCCTAAGTGACTTTGTTTATACCTCTAGTGTCAACATCAGGACAAACATCCCTAATTACCCAATGTTCCCGAAATGTATATGACACCAAATGGGACGTTTAATATACGTTTTTAAACCAGTGGAAAGGAAAGTGGATACGGTTTTGAGGATAAAATACAGTTTTAAAGAAAACAACACTGACTTAGTATTCATTATAGATTCATGATGTGTTTACTTTACCAACCACTTGGTTGAGTCATGTTACATATTATCCTGTTGAGCCCTGGGAAAAATACGCTCCTGTCACCATGGTAATACACTCAACTTAGACATCATACATTTTTTTCTGGCAAACAAAATAGCATGAATCAAATCAAATCAAAAATCAAATGAAAGTATGAATACTGGACTTTTTTTTATGTTAGCGACCACCATTGAGGTAGTTTAGCATCCATTGTATGTGTCAAAATGTTATAGGATCAAAAAAATAATAATAAAAAAGATCAAAAATAAACCTAAAAATAAAACACAATTGAAAAAAGGAAGAGGAGACTGGCTCATCTTTGACCCGAGCATTGTCTCTTGGTGGCGCTGCCTCTTCTGTACACACACTGGTTATTTTAAGAGCTTCTCCCAAGAAGGATGACAGCTCTTCCCCTAATGTTCACTGGGGTGTCCTGAGTTCAGTCCCAGCACACCTCACCAAAACAAAACTACAAATACAAAGCTTAGGAAATATTCATTATAATAACATATTATGGTACCGCATAAACTAAATTATGATTGTACAGAAATTAAATCTAAACCCTGAACTTGCACCTCATGCTTTTCTGCTTTCATCTCATCAGCCTTTCGTCAGGCATTCAGAACTAATCTTTCGGGTGGGGGGGTATATGTTTAACAATTCGCTGCCTCTGTGTATATCCAGAGTGTACATGCATAAGTAAAGCCGCATGCTTATTCATCTGATCCAAAGAACAGGATGTTTCCAGGCATGTGGAGTCGACGGGAAGAGGTTCATGTGATTGTGACTGTGTGCAATGTCTGTGCAGAGAGAGAGAGAGAGAGAGAGAGAGAGAGAGAGAGAGAGAGAGAGAGAGAGAGAGAGAGAGAGAGAGAGAGAGAAAAAGAGTGAAGAGGCAGAGGGGAGAGAGAGAGAGAGAGAGAGAGAAAGAGAGAGGAGGCAGAGGGGAGAGAGAGAGAGAGGAGGCAGAGGGGGGAGAGAGAGAGAGACAGAGAGAGAGGGAGAGAGAGAGGGTGGGGTGGGCTTTCCTCTCCAGCCTACAGGAGCACAAAGGACAATCTAACACTTCCTCTGGGGTTGTTGCCAAGACTGCCAACTTGGCACTCTTTCTAACTTCTCTACTTCACCATTGCTGTCTGTTAATCTCTCGCTGTGTGTCTCCCTCCCTCCCTCCCTCCCTTAAATATGAACCCTGAAATCCTCACAAACACACAAGACAAACCCGACTCCGTCTCTTGTGTTTCTCTCATTTGAACGCACCGTCATGGGGGGCATTCATGTGTAGACAAGGAGTGTTATCAGTGTTGGAATTCCGCACTGTGACGTGCGTTATCATATGCGAGTCGATTCATTGGGAGTAGGAAGGAAGCTGTTTGGGTGTTTCAAGCTTCTCAAAACTAAGCAAAAAAAGAGACCCTGATGTTGCCTCTTACCGTCATCAGCCCCCCCACCAGGTCATTGGTGTGGGGGTCTTCATCCTTGGTGCCTAGCTGTGGGGAGTAGAGCTCAGTGGTCCTCAGAATCTCCAGTACCCGATCCAAGGCCTCGGCCACAGGCATAGGACTGCTCTCCTGCGCTGCATTGATGATGTTGATGACCTGGAAGTGACATGAGTCATAAAAAATTAAAATTGCATAGGAATTTTCAAAATCTTCAAGATTCAATATTAAAAGCAAACTTATATAACATACAAACAGACATTTACTGCACAACATATAAGTAGTTGAATAAAGTAAAATGAGGTAAATGAAAGTAAAATGTAAGATATAACTTCTCAATGAAGGTGTGTTCTGCCTATGGGTCTATCCCCTGTTCTTTTGTCCATATACACGTATGACTAAAATGTCACAAATACTATAGGGCCATGCTATGAAGTGCCCTATAATAAATCAGTGAAGATATTAAGATCAATCCTAAAAACACACTGAGAGCCAGTTTGAAAGAGATTTGAACAGGTGAGATGTGATCAAAATTCACTCTGCTCAATAGTTGAGAGAGAGAGAATAGCAATACCACTAAAGTTTGTCCGTTAAACATGAAGCTACAGTGCCGAGAAGGTTAGCAATGCTTAGCATAAACATTGAATAAAAAGAAACAGCATTCCTGGCTCTATCCAAACGTTCCGAAAAAAGAAATCCAGTTGACAAATTTGATTGTAATTTGTATAAAACAGAAATGTGAAATTAGTCTGGCACATAACTGTCTGGAAAACCACACATTTTATTCTTCATACATTTGTTTTTGTACGGGTTAAATACACACACACACACACACACACACACACACACACACACACACACACACACACACACACACACACACACACACACACACACACACACACACACACACACACACACACACACACACACACACACACACACACACACACACACACACACACACACACACACACACACACACACACACACACACACACACACACACACAGCAGCTCTATCAGTGCTTTATATTCTGGAGAGGATGATGCCTGCAGGGATTGACCACATAGTCAAATGATACAGCAGTGGAACTGCAGTGTGTCATATGACCCATGCCTGGGGACTCTCTCTGTTTCCGACCAATCCAGCCTGTAAACTACATCAACCACTGAAACAGCAGCTCATTCTGTTCCAACATGCTTTCCCTGTCTTGTGCATGAAATGTGGGATTTGATCTCCTCTTGACACGGTATGCGTGGCCTCTAGCCTCAGTGAGCTAGTAGCAGAACAAGAAGCGCTCATGGCCATTCTGGCATTTTTTTATAGCTCAAGAGTTCAGTCATGAGATGTCGGTACAAAGTGCTCATCATATGATGGAGGCTCAGAGGGACGATGGAAAAAGGAGAGGAACCCACCTTGGTGATGGGAGCTTCTATGGTCATGGAGTGGATGCGAGCCATTGAGGAGTGCCTTCGCTGTGAGCTCCCTGAAAGAATAGAATAAAACAAAAAAATCAATCCCATATTATAATTCAACAACAAATTAAACTGCAGTTTTCCATAATCTTTTTTTTTCTATCCAATCAACACGATGTGCAAACAGAAAAAGTGTGAAGGTTTCATAGGCTGACAAGAAACACCCAGAGTTTCCTCCGTCATCCATCTCCCTGCACTCTCACCATCGCTCCCCCGAGACGTTGTAGATCGTACGTCCAGAGAGCCTTTCCTCCGGTCTTTGTGCTTACTGGATTGGATGTCTATAGGGAGAAGAGAACAGCTTTACTTTAACACGCACACAACACAAACAAACAATCACAATTTAATTTGAGTGAAAGGGCTGAGTTTACTTCCTCTATTACAAAAAACCTTAGACACATGGATGAGAGCTCTATGGATTCAGAGGTTTCTCATTAGGTTTTTGTTTTGTGTGACCCTAAAGACTCACCCAATAAAGTGGAATATTAATATACGTGTGAAACTGTTTCTGCACATGAAAAGAAGTTCCTGAAAATACTACAATTCCTGAAAGAAGATTGGGATTGTCAAGTCAACCCAACAGTAGATCTTATTATCTTATGATTACATGGTAAGATCTGGTAAGTATAAGGTTGACATAAAAAATAAACTTTATGTTAGTCCATCTCTTAATACCTTACAGGACTTAGTTCATACTGAGGATGTAAAGCTTTAAGGACTGTTCAAAGTTATAATTCAATGAAAAAAAGTTGGAAACTGTAAGTTTTTGTATAATTAGTTGTAGATGACAGACTTATGGAAAGTAAATTGAAATAAAGCACAACAATAAATATACACAAAACAAAACGTCAAAGTAAAAGGAAAAAGGGAAGAAAAGTGAGCTTTTAATACTTTATTTTTTTCAATATAGCAAATTATTATGCTGGCCTAACACGTTTAGTTGGGCTGTAACATTACATTAGTCAACCTAAAGCTTAAGACATAGTTGACATAGGGCGGTTTTATACAAGTTACTGTGAAATATGCTGTACTTTATGCAGAGGTTTATATGATTTCAAAGTCACCATATTTTTAGTGAGCTGGCAATAAGGACGCCAACACAGGAGGGATATGACCCCAGATTTGTTTGCCTCTCAGGAGCTAGCTGCTGTATTTTGAAAGCACTTGCAGCTGTGAATTGGCCTTTTGGCTGATACTACAGTACAATACAGCAATGACCAATAGTCCAGTGAACAGGAAATAAAAGCATTTTAATTTACAAAGCTCAGATTCTCCAATGTATATCTCCAAATATTTGGTGTTAAGAGTAGACTAAGATTAAAACTGGAACCGAATGTTGTGTTTCCTAAGGACAAACAAAATGCTGGCCCCTCTGATGCTCGCTTCAAATCACAAGTGACACGGAAATAACTTCCTTTTGAGAGGTTTATCATAATAAATCACAAGGAACGTTATTCTAATACAGAGAAAAGCTAAGACTAGGGATAGGGTTAGGGTTAGGGTTTAGGAGATTGTATGGAGCAGAGAGGATTTCAGTCTGGGGTTTACCTGTCTGAGACTCTGCCTGCACACTGGGTTTTTCACTCTGCATGGACAGAGGAGAAAGGCACATTGATGTATGCAGGCTAGTATGCTCCTTTCATTCATTATTATTCAGCAAAAGTTCTAAACACTCACCTTATTATTATCATTTAAAGGCCAGTTGATAGACACATAGTGTCTGATTTTTCTATGAATGACAGAAGCCAGTTAGTACAACAGAAACAATAAAGGGATACAATCATCAATCATGTGTTATCCAGTTTAATTATTCAATGGGACTGGAACTGTAATTTACATTATCCAAGGCAGAATGCGCCAGACCCCAACATACTGTACTGTCACTCACCCTCCCTGTCCAAGTACAGGTGTGATCTTCACATTTTGCTGAATGCTGTCTCCATTCTTCTTTTTGGCATAATAAATCCCCTGCCACTCCTGGAACATAACAAGCCAGAGCCGAGAGAGAGAGGGAAGTGAAACATGCAGAAACACCGAACATATTTAATAAAAATTAATCATAAGAATTGTCCAAATAGGAGATTTGAAAATGTTCTTAAAGTGCCATTGTTTTGTGGTGCATGCGGCATGTTGCTTTAATGGGTAAAGGGAGCACTCGCAGAGCACCCCCCCCCCCCCCCCCCCCAACCCATCACCCTTACAGACTACTGTGGTGACTTTAAAGAAATCCTTCCCTGCTGTTAGCCTGTCCGGGAATGACCTTTGCGCTCTGTGTAGTAAGATTACAGCACAGCCTTAAAGCACTGTTCTTACGCACATGAAACAGAGCTGCTGGATGACCAGCGGTGCAGATTTACAGCACACACACACTGGACAGACACAAAAGCAGGACCATTTGCCCACAGTTCTAGCCCGGGTGATCTGATGGTGATGTGATTGTCTACCACGTCAAAACTATTAAGATAAGAATGTCAACAACCACAAGAACGATTCTGGACAATGCTTGTTCTCAAAACCTCTCCTCATGATCTGCTACCTGTCTGTACTGTGTGCTCTGAAAAAAAATCCAGTGTAAAGAGGCATGTTGCTACGGTGGGCCCCTTTGTTTACAACCGTTTACGGAGCCTAGCTGGGTATTTACCGAAAAAATTCAGCGCACACACACAGTACAGACAGGTAGTGGACCGTGAGGAGATATTCACTGTTTTGACAAAAAGTGCTTTTGACAACAAGCATTCTCCAGAATTGCTGACTCGACCTTTAAGCAACCCACGCTGAAAGATTATGTTTGTCCTTAAAATGTATAGTGTAGATGAAAAGTTGATTTAATTAATGGCATATATTACCTTTCCTTTCCGTATGCAGGAATTTATTGTTTCAAGGAGATCAGGTTTATTCTTCTCACTTTTAGGCACTTCTATTATTTCCTTCCCTATTAGCTCGCCTTGTTGGTAGCCCATAATGGACTCATAGGCAGGGTTCACGTACTGCAAACAAGAGGAAACAAAGAGTGTTCAGACGTTTTTTTTCTTCCGAGAAACAGGCAAGACACATTGCTTGTTTCATGGAGTTTGAAAATATACTTTTCAAGTGAAAACACAACGTGATAAGACAAAAAACAAAACAAAAGGAGCCATTCAGAGGGACAACGACCGAGACTATCACTACTGACATCTTGGATCACAAGACATGAACATGTCCTTTAACAGGAGAGAGAAAGAGAGAGGAGGAGGAAGGGCAGAGAGAGAGAGAGAGATATGAACTGCTCATTGCAATAAAGTGCCTAGAGGTTTTGAGGTTGCCTACCTGAATTACTTGATCTTCAGATGTGATCTCTATGGCCTCTTGGCTTTGTTCTAGAGCTGTGAAAATAGCATTTCCAGCCCTAGGTAGAAAGACAGCACACGTAGCATTGTTAACATTAACAACAGCAACTCGCAGCGATTAGCATCTATTTCAAAATAAAAATGTATACACATATGCACCCCCCCACACACACTTCTTTTTAAAGACTACTGGTGTCGTGCCCTCAGTGCAACAGCTTTGAATAAGGGTACAACGGTACATAGCTAATCTAAAATGTAACATCACTGTTTAGTACATAACCTACCTCAGTTTGAACTGCGCCCGCACCTCTCCATGTTCCAACTGTAGCAGCTCATTATAGCAGGCCATCATATTGGCATTCTCCACATATCTCTGAGGGTTAGAGGACAAAACCAAGCCGCACGGATCAATTAAAGACCAATAAAAAGGTATCCATCACAGGATATCCCATAATGCATAGCACCGTGAATTACAATGATTCAGGTATAGGAAACTCGATGCACATGACTCTTGAGCAAACAAAAAGGATCAGTATAACAGAGTGACAGAGTGACTGTTGACTGTAGGGATGTAAAAAAACCACATCAAAATAAATCATACAAATACAAGCAGCAGAAGACACAGTGTGCAGTGCACACATTCACACATGGCGTTGCTCACCCTGTTAAAGCCGGCATTGATCAGGGGCATCACAGAGGCTTCCTCTCTGTCCGGCCTTAAACAAAAGAGAGAGAACACATGTTGTGTAACCAAACATATAGCCGTCGGCCGGGACGACAATGTTTAGAGATAATCACAGGTTTCCTCCATATGACATGCTGCAGGCCTATACATACACAACCTCCTCTGAGTTGGGCGTTTCAATTCGGACAAAACTCTTAATTATCAGCTTTTCAAAAAAAGACAGGGAGGAAAAAGGGACAAGAAAGGGCAGAGGGAGAATGGAGGTCAGCGAGTTGAACGTACCTTTTCACAACGGCGACTATCACAGTGTTTTCTGAAGAGTTGACCGCCCTAATTGACCTGAATGTAAACAGAAGGAGCCTTTTAGCCAGTCAGTAGGCCGGTGGAAAAACCTGTGGCATCAAATCAATGTATTTTTCAGTATTTTTTCTTTTTCACGCTCCGATTCTCCCAGGCAGGGCAGAACCCAGTGGTGGAGCTCTGTGAGCAGGCCTAGGCCTCTGAAAGAATACAGTGTACAGGGCCACTCATCCGCCTGTGGTTTCTCCCAGCCAGTGGTCATAAAGGCCCTTTAGTTCCCCGTCGGAGCCCGTGCGTGTACACTGAACATATGGATTGGCCAAAATGAATAGGGTTAACATACACGCTGGCCAGGGCAAATTAATGTTTGTAAATGTGTTTTTGGTTTGGGCAGAGGCTAAAGATAGAGGGTGGTATGGGCAGGCACCGCTCATTTCTCGTTGACATGACTCCGCTAGGTAGCATGCGCTGTAAGCTAGTGAGCCCACAGTGAGCTGGCCCTTTACCACCACGGAGTCATAATCACACGTGTTACCAAATGTACTGTAACACATAAAAGAGGAGAGCCATAATTGAGCATGACAAGATGGGCTGCTCTGGATTATGTCATTTGCCTCTGATGACATGTCACTAACCAAACTCGAATCCACCCGGCTCTTGAGTTCATCCGACAGGGCGCTACAATGTTCACAGAATCTTTGAACAAAACATAAAATACATTGATGATTTACTTATATAAGAAGCGAGAAAGGCAGCAGCTGGCCTACCGGCATAGTGCTTCAGCGTCAAAGTGTCTGGAATGTCTGTGGTCAATGATGACGAGGTCGTGATGCTTCTCCAAGAAGCATTCAAGGGCCGACTCTGGTGTTCGTGCAATGCTGCACCTGAAGTTGGCCTTCTCACATGCCCAGCAGAAGCCATTACTCTGACTGTCCTCTTTGGCAAAAACTAAAAGTACCTGCAAAAAGGAGACATGACATAGCACATATATCCCATTGAGTTACTTTTTTAAATGATCTCTCACAATCTCATGTTACCAATACTACAACCCAAAATGTGTGACTAATCTAAAATGGCGGTTACAGAGGGATATTAATATATTTGGAGCTTAAATATTCAAAGTTAATGATGTCTTAATGAAGCGCAGATACAAAGGCAGGAGTAAAAACACAAAGAACATCAGGAAAGTCTGACACTTAAACAGACATACAAAACAGTTATTGAGATGTGCTTTAAAAGATGCACCGAGGGGGTCCACAGACTAGTTGTCCAGTGAATATTTGTCATTACACAACATTAGAGTTACAGGCCTTATTGATATGTAACCGTGATCTGTTCAAGATTTTTTTCAAACAGCAGAACTTATCACAGGTGATCCGCCCCTTACCCTGTGCTATAGAGTTAGTTCAGTAAAAGAAAAAAGAAAAAAAAGGAAATGTGGATTTGACGCTGCATTGTATCAACAGCTCATGGGTTGTCAAGTCATCATTGGTGCATTCATGCTCATTTGTGCCTGTCGCCCTAATCAGCCTGCAGTGTGGGCTCCACTGTGACCTCAGGCCTCCGGTTGGACAGGCCCTGATTGATCAGGCCCGGCTCGTACTCTGGGTGCGTCACAGATTTTATTGTCTGCCGCCATGATCTATGACACAATTAGTCGAGGTGGCCTTGGACTGGCTTTGGCCCCTCCCACCGTTCTGCCAAGGCTGGGGCAGAAACTACCGTCAAACCAGCCATTGAGAGTGATCTCTCTCTCTCTCTCTCTCTCTCTGCCAGCATACTTTCATATAACCCCTCACTTGCGTAAATACTGGACCAGAGATTTAGGCCCGCCTCCAAGAGCAGCGCTGCACTAAGAGTAGATTCATGAGTCACTCTCTCAAACAGACGTCATCTCCCCAACTGTTGGCAGGCAGCAGAATGGACGTAAAGAAGGGAAAGTTTGTTCTGCAGTTTTTAAGTTTGCATCACACCTGTAAAATTGAGTTAGGGCACACAAAGAGCCGACTTTATAGTGAGAAAACTAGAGCCTCTCTGTCCTGCACACAATAAGGGGGGGGGGGGGGCGGGGGGGCTGGGTAGAGGATCGGTTGTTTTGACAGTTGTCCATTTGATTCAATCTGACGACTGGTGCTGCTTTATTTTAGTACCAAAATGCAGCTCCGGGCCTGGGGCAGAGAAGCACGTACGCCTGCGAGGGGGTGTTGCTAATGCAAACCATATTCCACATATGAACATTTTCCATACGAGAGCAGCAATAAGTGCCTGAGTCATAAATACATCACCACTGTCGGCCTGCAGCTATGTTCGGTATGGATTTAGATCAGAATTCCAGAATTCCACATTGGGATGTTGGTAGAAAAGTCAACATTCCCTCAGAGGCGGAGGACAGGGTAATATAGGCCGAGATAAGGTTTTTTTTTTTTTTCAAAGGCCAGTGCTCAGACTAGATAGATACGCCTCACTCACTCAGTAACAACACACCCAGTTTGCAACACACAGACAAAAAAAGTAAGTTCAAGAACTATCAAGAAAAAAAGTTTTTGGACTTGGGGATACACTGTTAATTCTCCAATGAAACAGATGGGAAAAGGCAGAGAAAGTAACACAGAGACACAAAGATAGCGAGAGGAGGGGGGAGAATAGTTTGAAGGGGGTAGCAAGCTTTTTTGGCAGCGTCTGATTGCTCTGTCTAGAAAACATCATTGTTGAAAACAGAGAGGGCCCGGCCAGATCCTGAGAGCGGCGAGAAAAGAGGAGGAGCAGAGAGGAGGAGGGCATGACAGGATCAGCTGTGAGTGACAAAAACAGGAAGGGGATATATCTCTACCTCGTTTTCCTACCACGGGCACAAATGGAGCACATCGGACAATAAAGACCAGTGCAGTCACACACGGCATAACATTACAGGACTGTCTGAATGTGGTGCCTTTTTTTGTGGGGGGGGGGGCTCTTCGATAGCATTATTGTAACACAAAGTTTAGCAGTTATATTTTTAACAAAAATGTGCATTTACTTCGAGGTGTTGATGTGCTAGGGCTGCAACAAACAATTATTTTCATGATTGATTGCTTTGTCAAAAAAAGGCCCATGAGAATTTTTTGAACATTGGCATCCTCAAATGTCTTATTTTGTCTCATCAATAAAACCTGAAGTGGTCAGTTAACTACTATATCTGTCGACGAAAAGCAGATATTTGCTTGAAAAAAGTAAGAAATAATGCAATTATTCGATAAGAAAAATAGATGACGTTTCATTTTAAAAGCTCTGTGATGCACCCTCGAAATGTTGTACTTTCCTCTTACAATACATTAAGACATTCCTAAAGAGGAGACTTTTTTCAAAGACTCACACCACAGCAGCAACACATGCCAAAGGAACAATCACTGCACCCAACTGTATAATGAACCATTCAACGTCATAGAATGTCATGTCTGCAGTGACCAAACTGGAAGAGCTCTCTGTGCAGCTCGTCCATAACGTACATTGTTCATTATGGTATGTTCTTGGTCATAAATGTTTGGCTGTGTTGCCATGACAACCCAAGGCTGCACCCGCACACAATACGTTCATTAACAGTTTTTTTCCCCCCCTCCGTCTTATTTGAATGTTTGCACGGGGACTGTTTTTTTTTCTTTCTTTAATCTCTCTGCGAGGTGTGGTATCTTTGAGAAAAATTCAAGATTAGTTCTAACTGGAAACAATAGCGGGTGACTTTTTGAAATATTAATCTCAGTAAAAATGCTACCAAATATTGACATATCACACCAAGTTTAGCCCCATGGTTATGCTAAAAGCCCTTCAGTAATACGGAGGTAAACATTTCACCGGAGAACCTGTGTTGTTTCCTGGAAAGCGTTAATGCGTTCAAGCACACAAGCATCAATCATTCAGATGTTTGCCATTGTTTTACAATACCTGAAGTGGGTCTTTAAATAACTTCATTGGTCCAAATTGCACCTCTGTTAACGCGGTCTGAAAGATAACAAGAAGAATGCAAGGATTAGGGAAAAAAAAATTATTTCACAGATGTGACATTGAATTACCCAATATTTGCGCGCACGACACACACACACACACACACACACACACACACACACACACACACACACACACACACACACACACACACACACACACACACACACACACACACACACACACACACACACACACACACACACACACACACACACACACACACACACTTATAGTACAGTAGGATCGTTCTCCTAAATAGTGCTTATGCATGTACTGTAAGTTACTTATGTTTAGGGACACTTAGAAGTGAGGTCTTATGATTAAACTCTAATGCAAGACCAAGAAGACTTAGTTGGGATTTGGAAGGATCCAATCACAGATATGAAAATATTTTTTTATCCAATACTGTACTTACGCACAATTTTGTTCATCCATTTCATTCAACTTCATAAAATATTTTCCTTTATATTACAGATGGAAATATTGTATTTGTTTATGCTACTACATACATGTATTTAACATTCGTTCTCATTAATTACTAAAGTAATTAAGATTTTCAGAGACAATTCAAGGCAATACTTAAACTGCAGTATTGCTTATTTTACTTAAGTAAAGTATTCGAATAATTGTTACTACACTGGTTTTATAAGGGTTTTAACACAGTATAAAGTTGTTAACATGAGTTGCATCTTGACCTGTTACAACAGTGAAATGCCGCTTACACATAATAATCCCATAATATAATCTTCATACAACAATGCAATGTGCCACTGTACTTTTACTTTGGATACTTTCAAAAGAAACAAATATTTGCAATTTGATCTCCTGGTTTGTAGTTGTGGAAACAAAATAATAATAATAATAATAATAATAATAATAATAATAATAATAATAATAATAATAATAATAATAATAATAATAATAATAATAATTAATAAACAAATAAAAAGATTCCACACAGACAGTTTTTCAACTCATTACACTGTCCCAACATGAGCTTATGCTCTTTTCTGTCTGCAAATAATTTAGCTTCCTTCCTGCAAAAGGGAACCCAGCTCAGGGGTTAGTAACCATAGCAACCAAGCCCCTTGCGGACCGCCATCCCTCTAGAATTCCTCTTCCCCGTAAACAATCTACACATGTGAGGAGGAATACAGGGAGGAATTTCAGAACATGCCGGGCAGCAGTAAATCACTTCTTGCTAAATTTCAGGGCTTTTGAAAGCTCTGTGAAGCAACAAAAGGAGGCTGGTGGGGTTTAAAAAAAAAGAAAAGAAAGCTGATTAGCCTTTGGTTGTAACCAAATTGACGTCATAGTGACACTAGGCCGTTTGTTTTTAGTTGTCCACAAACAAGGAGCATGGCATCAGTATGGCTAGAAGCTGATGCTCTGCGCGATCATCTGATCTTTCACAGACACGAGGACCTGGTCGCATGATAAGCTCATGTGCACTGGAGAGACAGTGTACATGTGTTACAGTGTGTGTGTGTGTGTCCATATAATAGGGGGTATCATATGGAAAATGCCACAAACTCATGCTATTCCAAGACCTAGCTTTGCTGTTGTCAGATATGATTTCAATAAACCCCCACCACGTGTCAGAACAAATAACTCAGTTATTACAGTTATATGAACTCTGATTAGGGATTCAAACCACCCATTCGTTTTTGTCTGTGGAGGTGAAACTAAAAATTCTCTCTTCTACCAACTATACAAATGTCACAGATGGTGGGCCGCACAGAAAAAAGACACCATACATAAAAATTGTGTTTCCACTTCCAATGTCATTTGTTGGCAAACTAGTTGAGGTCGGGCCCTTGACGTATGTTGTTTGGCTACAGAGCCTCCAGCTAATGGAGGCCTATAACGAGAGCAATACACAGCGCTCTGCCTCCACCCAGAGAGACTTCCCTCTTTAACTGACACTGACACAACCAATGCAACTGCAGCTGAGGTTGTGTAACTCGAATAACCAGCTTGACACACACACACACACACACACACACACACACACACACACACACACACACACACACACACACACACACACACACACACACACACACACACACACACACACACACACACACACACACACACACACACACACACACACACACACACAGGTCTACCAGCCTCTTTGGGCAACATACTCCTCTTGTACAGTACACACACGCACACACAGCAATGAATCACTCAGCCAAGCATTTGCATCCCGCAAACATCATGCTGGCACTCAACCAGAGGCAAACAAAGCAAGGGAAGTGAGTGAGCATGTAGGCTAGGCAGGCGAAGAGTACGGACGTGGTGGTGAATGCCTACGTCATCCAAGTCCCTGCCCTCTTGCTATATGCTGCTGTGTCGTAACAGTCACAGCGGAGTCTCTCTTTCTCTCTCTCTCTCTCAATCTCTGTGCACAGGCCCACTTGTTAATAAGACAGCGAGTTTGTTGAGCAGCAGGGCATAGTGCAGGTGTACTAGTGTCCAGCGCAGTAGAGGCTTTAAAAAGAATTCAATGCAATGCACTTGTACTCATCTTTTTGAAGTTAAACTGGGTGATAAACCAATATCACACCGTTAGCTAACTTTCAGTACAATGATGTGATTCTATTTCTATCATGTTGTACTACGCATTTTTTGGTGTCCAATAAATTATTCAGAGCAAGATTTAATAAAAAGTATTTTTTTCCCCGTTCGACTGTAATTCATAACGCTGGAGCACAGTTATATATATTGATATTAGAGAAATGTTATATTTATTATTAATTATGTCACCCTCTCCTACTGCATAGTATCTAAAATTCCTAGTTTCCAGAGCCAAATCACCCCTACAGACCCCCAGGACATAAAATAAGCTGTAGAGTAGACCCTTATTGACCTTCCCGTTGCTCTCTGTTTATTTTGTACATACACCGAGTTGCCAGTGCATAGGAACACTGGGCTAAAAACAAATGCTGTCTATGCAACAGTCCCACAATATCTTACCTTCAAAAATGACCGGTTTAGAACTATTGGTTCAACTATTGGTCATTTTAGAGGAAATAGTTTGTGTTGCTATTATATGTGTTTTCACAATATATTAGAATTTCTATTATGTCTCATATATGCCTCATGTTTTGAATAAGTAAACACATATGAATATGCACCATGTGAGCTCAAACTAAACCAAAATAATTAGGATCACTCAACCTGATATAACATGGTTAATAACTCACAGGTCCACATACACAATCATAAAGTGACATACATGTGAAATGTAAACCCATCCTTTATGGCCTTTATTATTACCAGTGTTTATTCTGCTTAGTTATAGTATACAGTGTTACCAAACATATTTACAGTTAATTTAGTTCAGGGTGTAAAAAATGTGGGCTTTTTCCCCGCTAAATCCAGCGCCTCTGCTCAGCGCATCTGCCAATACTGATCACCATACCAAATGTATACCAACTGGTATCATTGTCTTGAAAGAGATACATTTATGCTAACAGCCCGCAGTGATTAAATAAATGTAGCTGATAGTAGAGAAATGTACAATGATATTGACATATATGAAAGGGTGGATCGGTCACACAGCATTGCCCAAATGACTATGTTAAATAAAGTCAGTATCTCTGCTGATACCGATCCGGTGTATCCAGTCTACAACTAAATCCCTAAATCTAATTACAACAGCCCAATTTCCTAACAGTCAACCTGAAGAGGGGCCAAAAATGCTGGCAAACAAAATCGCAAGCGTAATTTGATAAAAAAAAAATAATAACTTCACAAGTAAATCTTTGTCGCTGTGAGGAGGTCAAAACAGTCATATCCACACCTTTACTCCTTGTTTCAGGCCACATTCAGGGACCACTGGGTGTCTACTTTTAAATTAGGTCTGAAGACTTTACTGTTTCCGTTTTAACCTGTAATTTTAAATTTTTATTTGTTTTTATTATTTTTAAATGTTTTAATTATTTTATGTTTTATTTATATTCATGTTTCTCATTCGCTTTTTAAAAAAAATGTGTGCTCTATTCTTGATGTATTTTGTTTTTGCATCTGTAAAGCACCTTGAATGGCCTTGTGTCCGAAATGTGCTTTAGAAATAAACTTGCCTTGCCTTGCCTTACTATAGGTCATCTCCAACAGCATTAAGGGCCGTCTCCTTCTACACTCATTCAATACACCTAATGTATTTACATAGAGGAGTTGCCTCTGACCCTATATCCTGCTCCCAGTGTATCCGGCCCTATAGATCTCCTCGTCTCCTCCAGCTTCTCTGTCTCACACACGCTAACACACACACACACACAAACACACAAACACACACACGCTAACACCATACACACTGGGAGAGTGGCTTTTCCACTAAAGTGAAAAACAGGAAATTGGATGACATTGTTCGGTGCGCCGACGTCAGCAGTGAGAGATAGAAAGAGTAAACAGCTTCCTCCACCCCAGAGCTGGGACCAGGATGCAGGGAATCTTGGGATGCCTGCCCTGCCTCTTGCTGCTGCTGCTTGGGAAAACGTGCGTGGCCGCCCCATTCACTAACAATCTCCAGATCCCTCGCTCTCTGGCGAACATGCACTCCCTCCCTCCCTCCTACCTCTTCATCTTTAGTTCCCTTGCGTCACGTTGCCCCCCCCCCCCCCCCCCCCCCTCCTTAAAACTTCTCCACATGTGGCAGAGTATTATATGATGACACTACAGCAACATGAGACGAGATCAGCATTTCTTTCAGAGTCAAAGTGTCGGTCTCATAACAAGTGGTGGGGGGTGTCCTGAATGCAATTTTGTACGTGTATTTCTGTGTCTGTGTTTGTTTCTAAAAGAGTGAATCAAATGGAGATGAATCAATGTTCTTCATTAGGTCTGATTAAGGGTAGCAGACAGCTCCAGCCACAGGTGTGGAAGCACACCATGTACCAGACAGACAGACAGACAGACAGACTCTAACACACTGAGCTAAGTGAGGGGCTAAATGGCACTGAGTGACACATCGGTCTGACCGCATGCTGAGCCGCTCAGATAGGGGTGCTATCTGTCCATTCTCTGTGTGTTACCTCAAAGAGAATAAGTCCTTTTCATGCGCGTCCACTTACAGTCGCTGCCCATAGATAGATCTGCACCGAAGCCATTGATAACAATGGGGTTTCAAACGTGCAACCAGTTCTAATGCTGACAGATCAGTAACCAGCCTTGCAAACATCACAAAAATGTAGAACAAAGAATTAAATTGACTGGCTTCATTTCATGAGCACATCTTTCTGAAAGCAAAATTACAAAAATAATACGCAAGAAGAAAGATGAATCCTAGACTATACTTTCCGATTAAAACCACATATCTTCATATTTTTAGATAAGGATTACTTGTTCCTTTATTGCTCCTTTTCAAGATAAATACACAATTTGAAAACCCACTGGATTGTAGAAAAATGTCAGTATCAAAGCAGAAAACAGGTCTGTTTTTCTTATCCCTTGTAAAGTTGACGTTAGTTGATACACAAATACAAATGTGTGTGTGTGTGCGTTTTTGTACATAAATCCCTTTGGATATAATTGCCCGCCAAATAAATTAAATTGAAATGTCATGTGTATTGTAATATCATGTATATTATAAGGACTGCATAGTTAAAGCCTAACTTATTATCCAACATAACTATGGCTGACTGTGTTGGAAGTCATTCTTTTGACACCACTCATTATAAAAGTGAACTATTTAGTGTGTTGGTGTGGCTAAATCAATTAACACTCTTGGATGCTATTCAAGTCCCTCCTTTCATCCAGCATGATGGCAGTTACAGTACTGTAGATCTCAGTCAGCGAACGTCAATGGTACACTACATTGACTACATTGTAGTTCATTATATAGGCATGCATAGGTACAATAACTCTCACAAGACGTTTGGACAAAAATGTCAAACACACTATTGAGTGGAATGGTGATACCTACCTCTACAATACAAACAAACAAACAAACAAACAAACAAACAAACAAACAAAAAAAATACAAAATATGACTTGTTGTTTTTGAAACTGAACTAATCAAGATGTACTATTATTTCATAATCTTCAAACCCCACTTTGGTTCTGAGCCCAGGCTGAAACCAAATTATGGTAAAGTGACAAAGTGATGGTAATGTGCTGGAATTCAGAGCTGAATGTTTTGGTATTTTTCAGTCGTCTTGCGGTGGGATTTGATATTACTACTTACCGTACTTTTCAATATAAAAAACACCCTCCCCCACCCACGTAAAAAAAATCATAAATTTGTCTAATGCGTTAATGTAATTGCTGCTCATCCTTTTTAGAAAAACAACTGCAACCATGTGTATTCTGGCACTGTCCACATGTCCACAGTCAGCCAGGCAGAAGACTTTAGTTGAGTCACTGGCACGGCTGAGGGAAACTAGGCCACCGTGGATCGGTTTGTCCCAGAACATCCTCGCTTTCTCTGTATTTCTCTCTCTCTCTCTCTCTCTCTCAGCCTGTCCATCGGGTGTAACGCATTAGAGAGGTAGGACCATGTCTTGTAAAAATCATGCTATGAAAGAAACATTCATGAAATTTCTTTTTTTTTACACAAATCCACTCAATGTTTTTGGTCTTGTTTTTTCTTCTTCAGAGTCGTGTAATATCTCCATTTTCCCTATTATCGTGTCAGATGATGCAATGTCATGAGATGAACACTGTGCCTCCGTTCACTTTTTTATGACAACTGTTCGACTGTGTGCACATCACAGGACAGAAAAAACCTGACGCGGTAAGCAAGAACACAATTCAAATGAACTCATCTATATTTTATTTGATCTGCATTCATACTCTCCTCCTTTTATGTTTGTCATCTTTCCTACCGGCATAACTCTGAATGTGTAACTGTTCTTAAGTGGTCTGATTACTTTTGCATGGAATGTCAAGCACATGACATCTAACAATTATTTTCATTATTATATATATTAAAAAAAAGTAAGATCATATAAACAATTGCAGATAGGGGTCAAAGCAACTGAAAAAAAAAGATAATCTCATACTCGGCAAAGATCATAAGAGATGGCACTACTTTTCAGGGCTGGGAGGTTCTTACTGGGCATCCTGACAAAGAGCAGATCAGTGGTATAGAGCACAAATACAAATATTTGCCATAATAACAATAATAATACATGAAGTTATGCTCAAAATCCCAAATGGTAACTGAACCCACTCAGGCCCCCCTATAAGGTAAAGTATCTCACAAAAGTGAGAACACCCCTCACATTTCTTCAAATATTTCATTATATCTCTTCATGGGACAACACTGGAGAAATGACACTTTGATACAATGTAAAGTAGTCAGTGTACAGCTTGTATAACAGTGTTAATTTACCGTTCCCTCAAATTAACTTGACACACAGCCATTAATGTCTAAAGTGCTGGCAACAAAAGTGAGTACACCCCTTAGTGAAAATGTCCAAATTGGGACCAAAGTGTTAATATTTTGTGTGGCCACCATTATTTTCCAGCACTTACAGAGCTGGTGGATATTCGAGACCTTGCACTCCTCCACCTCCATCCTCAAACCGAAGGTGGAGGAGCGTAAGGTCTCTAATATCCACCAGCTCCTTGATGTCTTCATGAATGACTGGAAGAGGATTCCAGTGGAAACCGGTGAAGCTCTGGTGAACTCCATGCCCAAGAGGGTTAAGGCAGTGCTAGAAAAATATAGTAGCCACACAAAATATTAACACTTTGGTCCCAATTTGGACATTTTCACTAAGGGGTGTACTCACTTTTGTTGCCAGCACTTTAGACATTAATGGCTGTGTGTCAAGTTATTTTGAGGGGACAATAAATTTACACTGTTATACAAGCTGTACACTGACTACTTTACATTGTATCAAACTGTTATTTCTTCAGTGTTGTCCCATGAAAAGATATAATGAAATATTTGAAGACATGTGAGGGGTGTACTCACTTTTGTGAGATATTGTATGTGGACCACCATTCCACTATGTAGTAGAATTAGTTACCGTTATTCTTGTCATGTTTTATTAAAAAATATATAGGCTATATATCTACAGTATATCTTCACCAAGCCTAAACAAAGTCACAGACCAATAATCAGCAGTGTTATGCCTGACTGTCACTTCATATCATATCACAAGCTTGACAACAGTCAACCCATTTAACCCCTAACATGGTCACCATACAAACTCTCATGATATCACATCTTGAACTGTAGACATGAGACCATTTGGTTTTTGATGTAATAACACTCTGTTTCCCCCTTTGAGATGCATGAGAGAATCATTATGGCTAAAATGATGATTCTTAAGATGATTTACATCTTGACAAATGCAAGCTGTAACACAGGGGAAATGGAAGTTGTTAAAGGAGCTAGGAGGAACTTTATGAGTTATGTCGATTGTAGTGGCAATTCTAGAAAAAAGTTTAGTTTTTTACGAAACTAGCGGCTAAGAAAGTTAGAGAATACGTCCATGAAGAGAGACCGCAGATGTGTTGTGGTGAGGTAATGTATTTATACTTGACGTAAGATTAATAATGATAATATGACGATTGGTGAAGCAGATAACTTTGATTTATTACCATAAAAAAACACAGGCAGTTCAGTTCTGCCTGCCGTAAATTGTTCCCGGGAAAAATCGGACCCGTAAAAATGCATTAATAACAACTATATCAAAATAGCGTTGTTTTTGCTGATGGTCTTGTTTGTTGTTCCAGGTCATTTATGGTCATCGGAGGAAACATTAGACTGTTTATTTAATTGTCTTAGTAACGGTTAAGTTCAGGATTTGAGTAGTATTAACTTGCAAGGCTATATTGCTGGGTATACAGTATAACCTGCTGCCAGTGCAATATAAATAAATCATAATGGAAATGGTTATAATAATGTAAAATTAGGAAAGAAAAAACTGAAGCCTGAACCAACAGTACACAATCAACAGAGAAAGTTGAGGAAGTGAAATATGATGAGCTACTGATGTACTCCTTCCACTTGCTGCCCCCAAATACAGTGATTTCCAATCAGTTGTGAATAAATACTTGCACAAATAGACCTACACATTCATTGTTTTGCGAGCAGCACTACCAGATACGCCCTGACCTTTATTCTGTCCGCGGTGACATCTCTCCTACCTCACCAGATAGTGTGGAAATTCAAGCATACGGGAATGCGCACGTGCACGCGCGCACACACACACACACACACACACACACACACACACACACACACACAGGGAAGACACAGAGTAACTCGCAGGAGACTGAACTTGTCCTGGAATTCAGTCCCAAACGCCCTTGAATGACGTCCGAAGTTTAAAAATACAGTGTTTGCAGAAAATGGATAGGTTCCATCCTTGGCGACCTGTCCCTGTTTCTCACTGGCGTCCCACACCTTGCAAGCATCACCTCAGATATCACGCACAAAACCATCAAATGTAATCTGCTGCTCTAGGGGCCATGTCTGTTTTAAGCAGTATATTTACCCACAAGCCTTTGCATACACAATGTAGGCTACGCAAGAAAACACAAAGAGACCCAAGAGAGAAGAATACAGCACACAGGCTTGCAACATGTTTAGTTATTCTGCTCCTACAGAGAGAAATCTGTATAGTGTGAGTGTTTATCTTTTCGACAAAAATAAACTGTGTATTTGGATTATATATAAACACGTGTGTGACATCAGAGCACATGCTGCATTCCCTCAGATGGTGACGTTTGCCTAGGCCTGTATGCAGACCCCGTGTCTGCAGTGGCGCGAGTGTGTATGCAGTCCGTGCGTCACTGTGCCAGGGAGAGTAACTGAGGCCTGGCAGCGGAGCCAGTTCCTGCCGACAGGCCGAGTGACGCGAGTTAGACACTGTGCTCAGAGTGCTCACACAAACACACACACACACAGACACACACACACACACACACACACACACACACACACACACACACACACACAGGCCTGCGGGGATATGAGCCCAAGGAGCAGGGGAAGGAGATGCACTCATTTAACATGGAGAGAAATACATAAGGCGCTTTGCTACACTGCTGCGTATACACTAACTGTGGGAGATGAAAATGAGACCGGGATCTCTGAGGTTCTGAAGTCGAAAGACATGACATTTTAATGAGATACCATTTGTTTGTACTTTTCCCCAATTTCAGGTCTTCATCTTTTCAAATTACTTGCGGTCGGGAGTGTTTCCGACCTGTGGTCTTTCAACAGGACCCGGGCCACTTTTTTTATTTTAACTTTTTTTAAACGAAATTCTTTCCAATTGCAATTTCAACTTTCAAATGTGAGTATGACATCACATGAGCCTATAGTGATGGAATGCAGAAACTGCAAACCAAACAGCAGCATGCTTATCCAGTTAAAAGAGTAAGGCAGCGTTTTTTATTGCACTTTTTTGTCAGAGACAGATAATTGGTCAAAATAAAAGCAACATATGCTAAGACATCCTCACTTTTTGGTCCCCAATATAATGGGTAAAGCTCCAAAAAAACATTAAACCTTCCCTTCATCCTAAATGCAACTCCTATCAGCTCTCACAAACTTCCAGTTTTGTAACGCTGATGTCCTCTGTATCCAATCACTGGTGTGCGTAAAATAATTAAAGGCAGATCCACAAGAAGCTGAGCACTTTCTCCAATGTTCACCTTCAAGGTATTTCTGTCCTTATCCAGATTACCCTGACAATCCCCATAAGACCTGGACAATCCTAAGCCACCCAGGGCTCTGGAGCAGCCCCTTACTTAAACCTCCTCCTCTTCCTCTGACCCCAGCAGCACGTTCTACACCTTCCCTTTTATTCACACCTTCTCATCCAAATAACAACCAGCTTTTACTCTATACAACCCATCCAACTAATACTACTAATACCTGTTTTCATTTCTGTCTTTCACTGTGCCCCCCCCCCTGCATTTAAAAAGCTATAAATCCTGAGGCTGTTTTCTATTGCTTCATTGCCTGCCATCATAGTGTCATTTGCACTGTGTGCCACGGGCAGCTGTTGATCAGGCGCATGCAGTCTGCATTCTCCTTTCCGCTCTTACCATTCCAGGTAAGGTCAAAGGGCATTTAAGCAAAAGGACAAGCTAAAGGAGCTTGGGAAGTCTAAGTGGGACACACTGGCTGGTCCGATGGCCCTCTCTAGTGTGCTGTAATCTTACCGGGAACCTTTCCATCGCAGTCAGCCACTCCTCCCTCTCAGCGTATCCAAATGCATGACGAAGAGACAAGCAGAGTCCAAACAACAAGCTGCACATGAAGACCGCCTGGCCTCAGCTGAATGAGAGACCATTAGTCCACAGAAACAATAGTTTCCAGTGCCATACCCCAATTGTACAATCGTATTTACCCCATAGCTCTGTGGCCGGCCTAAAGAGTGGGGATTAGAATGAGCCGTACCCCCACAGCAGCCGTGCCACCCTTCACGCTCTATCTCTGCGCGGCTCCACCTCTCCGTGACAGCTCAGATGTTTATGAAAATATCAGACGCGTTTCTCCAGGGCTCTTTGAATGGCTGCGCGAGCATTAGCTAATCACCGGACTCCCCCTCCTCTTCACCTGCTAAAAGAGGAGCACTGATGTCACCGTTGCATGAGGGATCAGTTGAGTGACACGAGCCGGGGCACCAGGCTTGGCACACATTTTATAAATCACACACATTTTAAAAACACAAGCAGACACACACAGGCGCAGGCACACACACATGCACACTAACAAGGAATGGGGATTTGATGACCGCATGCCAATACACACATTCATGGATGTTTGTCAACATATACATAAATAAAGCCCTGATTTTTTTGGGGTGCCAAATATCCTACAGCTGTAATACATTTTTTGAAAATAAATGCTAAAATTAGTAAACAAATATTTTGAAAAGGTCATTTCAAATTAACTGAGTTTGCAAACCCTAAGGAAAATTGTTAAAAATCAGGCTTGGGAAGCTTTGCGCAACTTCAAATGACCATATGGAAAATCTAATTCTAACCAATTATATCAAAACCTCTGCTATACTGCAAATTCATTGGTATTTGAATTTCACAATTCAACAAATGTTTCAGTACTGATTACATTTCTCAGTTACGTATTAGGTGGCTTATAAGATTCAAACCATTAAAGGCTCTTTTTGCTTTTGCACTAACCAAGAGAGGTTGATAAAAAAGTGGGACACATTTTAACAACTTATGAAACACACAGAGAGACAGACAGACAGACACACAGACACACACACAGACAGACACACACACACACTATGAGGATATAAATGTAGAAAGACCGTTTGTGAGGGACATGTTTTCAAGGGATTATTTTCTGGCAAAGGCTTCCAGTTTTCCTTTGGGTTTCAGATGACTGACAGTAATTAGAAAGTAATGTGACGTATTACTGACGTGAAACACTCGATATGGATCCAATAAACAAACGATGAAAGTATGCAGACACTAGCAGGAATACTGTGATGAATGAGGAAATCAGCTAAACTAATCATCAAATACAATACTTAAACTATGCCTAAAACAATATGTCATACAGTGACACGCAGCTGCTCCGGTTACACAGCACACAGCTGAACCAGGTGACGTTGTGTGAGGAATGCCATCAGACAGGTACAACAGGTACAATAAATGACAAAGGTGCTTCTGATAGACATGCAGGAATGTTTAAACCATTCATTCACTATGATGAATACATCACACACATTGCATACGTCTTTCATTGTTTCCAGTGTGCATTACAATTATTTTGACTGGGGTATGTACTCTTTAAGTTTCCCTTGAAACATTTCCTGCTCTCTTATGGCTTACAAAATGCCATCTAGATTACAGGTTTGCTACTTGCCACGGATCACACCCAATGCAATGGCTGAAGGCTCCTTTGTGCTTGATAACAGGATAAATGCAACTGACTCAGCTGTTTGTACAGTGCCACAGTGTAGAATGGGGTGTTAGCATTTTTTAAACAAATATAACGATATTTGACTGAAGTACCATCATCTACGTCGGGTCAACGTCATCAAGTCCAGTATATGAGGTAGTATAATCCTTCTCAATAACAAAAAAGGCATGTCAAAGATGGTTCTTTTCAAATGCAGTAAATATCTTAACAACTTGGTAGAAGAAGCAAAGATCCGCTTCAATTGACTTCATTATAAACACATATATCAAGAGGCCCTAACTTTACATTTAGACTATTTGGATTTTCCACAGACATGTTTTGATCATGATTGAGCAGAGCGACGCAGGCAGGCCCACTTCCTGTTCCGCATTTTACTTGCATGTCACATCCAAATGGTTCCGAGTGTTACAATTCTGTTACAGTTAAGAAGTCCCAACGACAATATTTTCTTTTGCATACAGAGAAGCCTGATCTCAGCAATAGGAAAAAATAATTGCCAACAATGTCCAAGATGGGGAAGTGAGCCGAATATATTTATAATAATTTAAAGTTGAAAAAGGTAGAAAACGTGAGTTGAGCTTTGAACTGAATTGTTTCCCTGACCTCATACAG
Organism: Ammodytes marinus; assembly: GCF_949987685.1. Taxonomy (NCBI): domain Eukaryota; kingdom Metazoa; phylum Chordata; class Actinopteri; order Uranoscopiformes; family Ammodytidae; genus Ammodytes; species Ammodytes marinus. Next base: position 13,704,058 of record NC_137230.1, read on the forward strand.
TCTATTGCCCATGACCCAATAATGTGTCCTTGCGACCACAAACTACAAAAAAAAGTGCACCGTCTGTCCTTCTCCCCCTCCCCCCATTCAAATGTTAAGGGAATATATATATATATCAACTAAGGGTACAGTATATCTTCAGAACAAAAAGGCCCAGGCCCAGTACGGAGGGACTTTTGCGTCATAGTTGTGTCCACAAAACCAAGGAAGGAGAAAAGCACTGCTGGCTTAATGCGGTGTTCAGCAGGTGAATGAGCGTCTTGCGTGTTTACTATAGCCAATAAGCTGCAGGCCTGTTGATTTAAATCCAGTGGGGCTCTTGTCTACTCAGCGCTTCCTTCAGTGGAAAAAGGCAGTGAAATGAAGTCGAAGCCTCTGGAGCATTTTGATTTTAAAATGGTATCAGATCAGCTGCCAAATTTTGCAGTGAAATACCCATCAGGTTCATAATTGAATGTTAAACCTGCCAATTTCTGGTGCCTTGTAAATCTTGCCTAGGGAAGAATCTTTCAGCATACTATGCTGAACACAACAGTTCCTCAGTTTATTCTGGCAGTGAGGACAGTGGTGTGACGGAGCGTGAAAATGGCCAAAGTACTCCAGTAACCAGATGCTGTTAACATGGCTGTTAGCATTGTAACCACGGTGTATTCTGCATGGGTAAAGCGGTCCACAATTGCCACATACGGCTCTCTTCCAGGGGGAGATTAAAAACACGCCTATGGACACCGACACTATGACACCATGCAAGAGAGATGACTCTCAGATGAACTCTGTCCAGTGGAGGAACAATGATGGTGTGTTCTGTACATGGTGTACTTTTCAAAACCACTCTAAAGTGTGGGATTAGGACCTCCAGAGATCTTAGTGGGGAGAGAGGGTATGCATATGACATCACTGCAGTATCTGAAGGGTGCATTCACATGAAAAAATGGGAGAAAAAAAACTGTAACTGTAAATAGTTGTGGTGCTGCCAACTGAACAAGTAGACTCAACTTCCACGTTTTTACAGACAGCCAAAGGCTAAACAGAAGACAAGAAATGCATCACCAAAATCAAACTAGACAACTGGAAACATGGTGCAGAATTGTGGATAAATTACACATTACATTCTGACTCACAGCAGTCGTAGTCTGACTAAATCAACATTTTGAGAAAATGCGCCTATTTTCTTTCTTGAGTTTCTTTGAGAACATCAATGGCACTCATGTGTCTTTAAGGTAAGCTTAGCATAAAAACAGGGGGAAACCGTTAGCCTTGCTCAGTCCAGAAGGTACCAGTCCACCTTCGAGCACCTGTAAGGCTCATAATAAACATCTATATTTTAAACTGTTCTAAAACAAAAAAATAAGTTGAGTTTTCAGGAAGTCAAGACTATAGGAATTCCCCACGCCAAAGAAATAATCAGGAGTATAACCCCCAGCAGATTGTTCAACCGCCGTGTATGAGAGGTGTCAAAAATAAGTTTAAAGTATGCCAGGAAATTACATTTCTGAATAAATATGTTGTGCAAATAATATTTTAGTAAGATGGTCTTTACTTAAATATATTACATATTATATTATATTAATCATGCTGTATCACATTGAAAAGTAACAGCTATTACAGCCAAAACTCACAGATATACAAATCTTTGCATCACCTCATCCTCCTCTCAATAAAATAATGGTTAGCACCGGGAATTCGAAAAATTTCTTATGCTTCACATTCTGCCCCAGCAATTGCTGTATAGAGACAAATACAGTGGCCGATTGATTGATGAACGTGTTTCCAGCAGAAAACTCCAACAGTCAACAGACAGAAAGAAAATTCAGAAGGAGTCCACACCTAGAAGGCCATTTGACACATGATGAGTTTCATATGAAAGATCTCCTCATTGTCTACTTCCTCTCACTGACCATCTCTTGTCGAGTTGGCCTTAGAAAAAAACGTAGATGCATGGACCTGTAGGCCACATACAGTAAACACACATCGTTAGCATGATATCATGACCCAAGATGCTCAGAGCTTGGGAAAAAAGCCCAGAAATTGGGCGCGGCACTGTCAAGGAGGAGCTTTTAAAAGGCCACCAGTGGACCTGGCTGGGCCCACTCACATCTGCATTCCTGTGAGCTTCTGAAAGAGAACAGCGAGCGCTGCTACATTAAGTGCCTCGTTTGGGAAGAATATTATTTCCATAATCTCATGAAACTATCACATGCTGACCATATGATACTCAATTCTTAACCTGGAGGGGCCAAGCTTTGAATGCGGCCTTATTTGTTAAGACTATTCCAAAGACAATGGGAGGTTCTGTTCAATATGTACACAACGCATACAATTGACACTTCATAAGTGAGCGAGCTCCCGAAGATGAAGAAGAGACCCACTGTATCTACAGTACACTCAAGGTGACAAAGGGAGTTATTGTATTATCCTACATGGGATCAACGTTCACGCTATCAGCAGTTGAGCCTTGGGTGTCATTACGTCAAGTGTCTGAGCTGCCTCAAACTAAGCTAAAAGATAGGGCATAAAATGTATAAATACTGTAGCAAACACATGTTTCTCCCTGAACTCTTAGGGCCCCGCCTGCAAAACATCTTGTGGGGTGATAAGCGCTAGAGCTGCCAATACATCCATCAGCTGACTGGGGGCTGCTCCATGGGCCCCATCTCGCTTCCTCTAAAACGCCTTCTGCTCATGTGGAGATAAATGACACTGCAAAAAAAATATGTAAGAAATTATCCCCCACAGCCCCTGCAGACACGCCAGACAGAGCGGGAAACACAGAGTCACCCCTGCAGCTGACGTTTTGTCTAAATAAAGCGTAATGAACAAGCTAGTGTTTAAAGTAGTTTGTGAAGTTTCTTTTGATGTTGGTGAAGAGAAAAAGTATTGACAAATCTCACAATCACTGTAGCAAAGAAGAATGTTTCAGTCTAAACAGGAATAGTTTGAAATTTTGTGGAAATAAGCGTATTCACTTTCTTGCCAAGACTTTGATTAAAGAGAATACCACTCTCACATTTGTCAGAGTGAAGGAATATGAATCTACAACCAGCAGCCGGTTAGCTTAGCTTTTGGAAACAGGGGCAACAATTGTCTGATTTACGATTTTATGGAAACTACCACTAGGCCGGAACCAGTAACAGTTAAGGTGAAACTGTCAAAAAAAACTTGCTGTAAGAGCACCAAAAGCTTTAGAGATGTCGGAAGGTTCCTTTTGTTACCATTGGACGAAGCCAGGCTAGCTGTTTCCACTCTGTATGCTAAGCTCAGCTAATTGGCTGCTGGCTCCAGTCACATATTCACTGTATGACCAAGCCCCAACCTCAGCTAGTTCTAGCAGCATCCAATCCGGAAGTGAAAAAAATTGCAGTTCACCGAGTGACCGCTAAGACGTGGAATCAAAACAGAGCAATTTCTCATTGACTCCCATGTTGAATAGGCCGTTTTCACAGCATTACTAAACCTATTTAAGGCCTGATACAAAAAGGTGATATCTCAGCAGGCTAGTTTTTATTCTATTGGAGGTTAAAATGAACGAATAATTAGGGGCGCGGCCTCTTGAGTGACAGCTAGCAGCCCGTTGGCCCTCACTTCGCCTCAGAGATACATCAGCTAGATGGGCGTATCTCCCTCCCCCCTGACGTCATATCCCCGCCTTTTTCGGTAAGAGGAAATGAGGCGGAGTAAAAATCTGACAAGATGGCGACGTGCATAGGCCAGGACTATTGGATGCAGTTGGAATAGCTGAGGTCTGCCCGGATGCTACATCCATTTTATATACTATCTATGGTAATGATGACACAAGAGTGGTATCAATATTCTCATGTAACGCTTGGCAAAACAGATTCAAATATACTGTATACAGTTAAATATATATATATTTAAACGATTCCATGTGTTATGTTTTGGTTTTACCCTTATCGCACCAAAACTTTGCCCCAGTGGAGAATCAAACTGCCAAGCATGGCAGTGTGCCAGGGGTTAGTGCCATGCTCTGGGCTATAAAAGACCATTGTACATATACACTTGACATCCTTGATAGACATAGATAAGCACAGTGCATGACTCGATCCAATCAGCAGCTGTAAAGACAAAGGCAACAGCACAGTCGTTGAAGTCAGACGAACACGAGCATTTCTATGGGTGCACAGAGGGAGCCTGCTCCGACTGTGTGCATCAAATCATATCCATCATTGTGACTCTAAAAAGACCTGTCAGATAGATGGAGTTAAATCTGTTGACTTTGGACACTCGAGCGAGTTATATCTAAGAACAAAAGTGTGGTAGCACAAGAGCAAGGGATAAGGGGAAAGGCAGAGAGAGTTTGTTGGACAAATATGATAAAGTGAAACAGAGAAAGAAAAAAAAGAGCCAATATCAGTCTCCCTCTTCTCAGCCAGCAGAAAAAGCACAGTGGATTAATTCATCACCATGCTGAGCCTTTGCCCTCCTCTGGAATAAATTACCCAATGACTCTCAGCTTAGACTAAACACACACATACACACTACTGACCAGAGAGCACACACAAAAACAGACAACACTGAAAAAATGGAGAGCGAGAGAGAGGCTACCCCAGTCAGAGGTGTGTTATATCCGCACTTTTTCCCCTTTTTTTCTAGTGAGATGGATCACATGATGTGTTTGGTTCAGAGACTTTTAAAGTTTTGTTAGCAACAGTTGAGCGTTTCCCAACTGAGCTTCTAGTTTAGAAAAAGAAAAACATTGCGTGCCATGTCACTTCTGAATGGCTGAGTGATTCCACCACTTATGTTAATGCATGGCAGAGGCTGGAATCAGACAGCGAGCAAGATGGTATTACTCTCCAGACACTTATAAGCTTAGCACCTTTTATTGCCCTTTTCCATTTATAGCGAGAGGTAACGGTAACACTGATTCTACATTTTGCCGTCCACGGAGGGAAGAGCTACTTGATTTTTCTTGAGTGGGGGCAATCAGACTGGAAAAGTCAAGGCCAGATAAATGGTGTTGTGTTTGGCTGAGGTCTTTCTTCGTCCGTTTGGTCCCTACACATGCACACACACAGACACACACAGACACAGACACACACAAAATACCCACTATCACAGGACCTTGTACTTGAGCCTTATCATTGCCAGAGCAGCCCAGATGGTAACGTACCCTTGACAAAGACTCACATCACACTCCCAAACTTCTATTGAATCTTTCTCACACTTCAGATGCCTGTGCAAATGTTCTCTCCTCGTCTCTTTCTCTCTCCCCCTAAGTGTAAAAATAAAAATATATGCAAAGATTCAGCATCATCTTAATATTTGCTTAATTCAGTTTTTGTGATACACCAATCTGTATTATCCTCCTTTAGAGACACACAAGCTATTTGACTTGATGTGATGTGATATAATATACTCTCTGCTGGGCTGCGACCAACAATTTCATTATTGATTCATCTGCCCATCATTTCCTCGTTGTTCAGTCTAAAAATAGTTAAAGAAAACGTCTCATCTCATACAACTTCCTTCAGCCCAATGTGACATCAAAATAGATCTCCCGAAGTCTCTTTTCCCACATACATCCCAAATGAAATAATTTTTATAGATGTTGTTTTTATGACAATGAGTCACAAAAGTTCAATCTAGTTTGTGCACGCACCCAATTTGAGACCAATCAATGGCCGTTATTGATCTCTTACTGGGAGAACAAAAATCAAAAAGGGAGCAGCTGCAGTGGCGTGTACCCTTGAGCATTGAACGCATCACAGGGATGTACAAGGGATTGACGAGAGCAACTATATAACTTACTTTTCCATAGATTTGCAGTGAATAAGTACGTCCTATGGGATGACACCTTACAGGACGGGGGATTAACCATTTCCAGCCGAAGGAGATGTATACCATTAGTCTAACTCAATCAGGGCACTAATTCAATCAAAGGCACAGTGGGCGTCTTGACGAGGGGGCATCTGTCACAGCGACTTCTCACTGCATCCTGCCGTGACATTTGGCCACAAAATTCAGCCTGACAGAGGGCCCTCAAATAGCCTGCGGTCTGTCAAACCAACTCATAAGAACATCTGACACACAAACACAGCTCATGCATTAATAAATTCACGGGATCATACTGTGTGTGTGTGTGTGTGTGTGTGTTTACGCACGGCTGCAGATGTACATGCCAACATTACAGTACGAGCTGCCTTTGATTTTAATATCGATGTGCCATAGCTTGAGGCTTCCACTTCATTACTGTGCATTTTGAGGAACAATAATGGTCCCCACCTCAATGTTGCTTCATTATTGAGTTTACTGCACACACTAAGTTGGGGGCAAAAAAACAACTCACTAACCTAAAAAAGACACACATGTCTGTTCATCTGAAGAATAGTGACAGGTGGTACTTATGTGCACATGTACACTTACACAAGGCGCGCATGCGAAAATAACAGTAGGAATTATCAACTTGATTAGAAACACCTACAGTCCCAGTATGTAAGCAGGCACGGCACATTTTGTTATCCTCCGTTAGTGTACTTATTTGTGGTCCAATACATTTATTTTTCTGCAATGACGTGACACAATGATGGCAAACATTTTGCTGTCAAAAGGTGGAGTCAACGATACTGGAGAACGCTTGTTGTCAAAATCAGTGAATATGTCATCATGATCCCCTACATGTCAGTGCAGTGTGTGCACACAGTGCGCTGAAAAAGAAAATGCTGTGTTAATACACAACCTAGGCTATGTAAACTGGTGTGCAAACAATGGGTATGTATAAAAAAGGTGGCCAACAACATACATGTTTACAGAGCCTAGGCTGTGTATTAAAACTGGATCTTTTTTTTCCGGCAAGAACACAGAACGTAAAAGGTAGCAAATCGTGGGGAGATATTCACTGATTTTGACCACAGTCAAATCGCTGACTCCACCTTTAAGTCACTTTCCATTCAGATATCCCCATCCACTATACACTCACAGTTAACTGTTTCAATAGACAACTTGTGTCATTCTATTGAGCCCCATAACTACTGGTAGAAGGGTGAGGCAGAGGCTTTGCCAGCTGAGAGGAGGTCCACACGTTTGACAACAGACGTCAGAGCTTCATGCTTAGACTTTTGGTTCTAAAGAGTGCAGCACTCCAGCAGTAACATTGTGCACGTATTTGTGAACGTGTGAAGCTAAACTAAAAAAGGCTACAAAATGTTTGCTTTATCTTGACTGTTCCATAATAACTACCAAGACAACAATAACACAGGTTTAGTGGAGGCCCGTGTGACCCCAACGCCTTTCACCGAGTGTGCATCAAGGCCTAGGTCCTCTGATATAAAAAAAAAGCAGCAACGTTGTGATGTCGAGCATGGAAATATTTCGTTTGAAGAGAGTAAACATGAAAGTAATGCAATATATCTAAAAATAAGCCAACTTCAATGTAGAGGTTTTGTCTGTGTTGTACGTACTATCTGTGATTACTGTGATATCTACTTATAAATAACATTTCCATAAAGAAGTTTTGGAAAGCTGGTTAGATGAACGTCCTAACAGTATTATGGATGGACCTCTTTTCTGATGGAAAAGCACACACACGCACACACACACAAACACACACACACACACACACACGTCTGTGTGATTGTAATGAGTGTGGTTCCCTCACCTTGCAGTTGGGAGGTTTTAGGGGTAGTCCCGAGGCAGGATTTCCTTGATTCTGAGTGGTATTAGTCTGCTGGGGTGAGTGGGAATCCTCGGACTCTTTTCCACTGTGGTAGACCACCCTATCAGAGATATGAATACTTGAAGCACAGCCCATGCTTCAACCCACTTCAGCCTTTTTGCTTCTTTGCGCAAGTGCTTCACTTTTGAGGCTACCCGAGTGTCATTCACCCTCTTAAGTGTTTTTATTAAGGTCCACTCTTCCTCAATGTTTCATTCCTTAATATAGGCCTATAAGTAAATACATCTGTATGTATCATCCAGGCCACAGAAAAGCCAGTTATCCAATTGCTCTGAGACAAGGTATGAATAATATAGGCTTACTATCTTCCTATCCCCCACCCCCTCCTCCTGACCAGGAAGCTGGTTTCCTCCCTCTATTTTTTTCACATGAAGTTAATTGGGGATCTTTGATCAAAGCAGCTGTTTTATATCGTGGAAAACTTGGATTCCGTTATTCCTCAGATGATATCCCCCCTTCACTCCGGCTCATTCATCAAGCCTTCTTCGTACCACATCACCAGTTTCTCATTTCCCCCCCCCTTAACTTCACTATTATCAAGTAGCCTAGGCCTTGAAACACATACACACACACAATCACACACACATAGACACACACACCGTGCAGCCCCCCTCTGCCTGCTTCATGCAATAGTTTTATCCATTTTTTGTGTCCAAGGTTTCATGTGTAGTCTTCCTCCCCCACCCAGGAGCCATCAAAAATGATGATTTTTTTCTCTCTCGCCTTCTCTCCCTCTCTCTTAAACAATCTGGTTGCACACTTCAGCCGAAGAAGACACGGGCCATAAACCGGTTCTCACGACACTTTGCTCCAGTCCTGAGCGGTTCATCATCAACAGGCTGAAATATTCATCCTGCGGGCTGTTATTCTGGCCAGTCGCTCCGATGTCAAACACCCCAAGTCAAACATAATGCCGTAATGTAGTCCACCGACGAAACGCTCCATTGATCAGATCCCCCCGAATTCACCAATTTAGGAAGCGGAGAGATGTTGGTGGATGGCTCGCAATCTCCATTCAGGCATCCGCTGCCCGGTTGAGGATGATCCGCCTGATATAAGAGGTCTAAACCAGGGTGCAATTGGCCACCGCGTTACCAGGATCCGCGTCTTTTCTCTCTCATTCTGAATCAAAGGATGTAGACGCTTGTCAGATTGTAAATATGTGGAGGTAGCCCTACCACCCCTGGAGAATGCAACCGCTTGAGAGAGACACACACAGGAGGAGAAAAAAATCAGAAAAGAAAAAAAAGAAAAGAAAAACAAAAAAAGGCAACAGCGCTCCGTGTCCACAAGTTTCGGATCTGAAATGTTAGACGGCAGGGTTTTGTTCGCGGTTAGACGAGAGCGGACGTAAGGCAGAAATCGAGCTACATAATGCTGATTTTGTGTGTGTGTCTTTTCTCTGCCTTTTCTGGCGTTTGCCCTTCCAATTCTTCAGCACTGCTTGACAGCGGCACATCCAATAAAAGCACCCGCAAGGATTGACCTACAGCCTTTACTGACGTTAATGCAAATGAGCTCCGTGCAGCTAATCGGCGTCGTGCTCTGCGCCGCTGGGTGGTCCTCAGCTTTCCGTGGGAACTTTGAAAGCAGGAAAAGGAGCTCGCGCTGGGCAGACTGGGAGCTGGCTGCTGCTGCAGGGACGCTAGTCTGAACGTTTTCCGCAGATAGCTCGTGCAAAACCCGGTGAAAGCTGTTAGTTTTTCTTTTGGTAAGTAATCACGGCTATACCCTCTCCAAATAGTTTCATTAACAGTGGTGGTTATCCCTTTTTGAACAACCAGTAAAACGATTCAAGTCCTGTCTCACATCTAAGGGATGCCATTGTGGACAACATTTAGCCCATGTATTTTTTCTTTAAAGTAGGCCTACAAAACATACATAAAATAGATAGATAAATGAACTAATAGGATGTGTATTAAACGTTGTTTAAAATAACAAAATTGCCTATTTTTATGAAAACTGACTTTTCTATCAGGTTGCAACTGATGATTATTTTCATCATTGATATAGGCTATCTGATAATAAGACTACCCTATCAGGAAATAGTGTGGTAAAACATGTGTCATCATAATCTCACACATGTTGCTTTAAAATGGACTAGGAAATGCTATTTTCCAACAGATTCCCCGAAATCCCAAATATTCAGTTTACTGTCACATACAGTATCATAGAAAAAGAGCCTTATGCTCAAATTTTAAACGCTGGTATAGCTACTATAGGCTACGTTTTTTTGCATGTAGGCCTACATTATATTTTAAATATGTGATTGTGATTTATGTAGCCTTTATATAAAAAACTCTCAAATCCAAAAAAAGTTATAAACATGTAAAATAATCAACTACTCATTTTTTTTTAAGCTTGTGGAATTTTCATAAACTTTAAAAAAAATCACTTTTCATGCATATTTGAAATTCCTCTAATCCTATTTTCATTTGTTCAGTTTCTCAAGTTACCAAAAACAACTAAATAATTTGGCATGATCAGGCAATTCTTAGTTGTGTAGTGTCAAACCGGATAGGAGCCCACTTGGAAAGTAAAGGCAGTAGGTTGATGTGTAAACATTTGAATCAAAATAGGTCAGCCTCCCTTTATTTATTTATTTATTTATTTATTTATTTATTTATTTATTTATTTATTTATCCCTTTTCTTTTTAAACAACTTGGATAACATAAAGACATTTTAAATTGAGTTAATGTGACCAAGAAATGTACTGAGCAGAACATTTTGTAGTTGAGAAATGAACCTGTCATTTCCCTCTGGTGGACAAACTGTGATAGCAACATTGTTTCTAAAATTCCACAAACATAACATTTCCTGTTACTTATTCTCCATCATGAACACCAAGACCAATATATATGTTGCGATCTAGGGCTGCAACTAACGATTATTTTGATAATCGATTAATCTGTCGATTATTTTCTCGATTTAATCGATTATTAATCGATTAGTGGTTTGGCCCGTTAAATGTCATAAAATGGTGAAAAATGAGTTTTCCAAAGCCCATGTTGACTTCCTCAAATGTATTGTTATGTCCAAAACACAAAGATATTTCAGTTTACTGCCATAAGAGGATTAAAGAAACCAGAAAATATTCACATTTGACATTTGACATTTTTTATTAAAAAATGTCTCAAAACGATTACTCGATTATCAAAATAGTTGGCGATTATTTTAATAATCGATTCTCTCGATTAATCGTTGCAGCTCTATTGCGATCTATTACTTTAACCCATAATGTGGGCTTGGCTCGTCTTCCCAACAGTCTAAAGTGTGGCATCAGATAGCATAGTCTCACCTGACGCTTGTCATTTAGTGGCCAGAGCAGTCTTTAGATGCGCAAGACAAAAAGAGGGGGTGCAATAGAGTAGTCAAGGTTCTGTAGATGGGTAAAGTTTTTTGATTTTGACAAAATGGTCAGTGTTGTATCCAGATGCACAGACATGGAAGATCTTCAATGATAGTGCATCCGCAACCCAGTTTGGGTTGGTATCCCTGCTTAGAAAACCCTTACATAGAAAATAGAAGCAGTGGATGTTTTTAAAGGGGTTCTCCAACAATCCAGTATTGCACTTGCAAGAGACAGATATAGAAAAGGAATGATCAAAATCAAAGACGCTCTACAAATGCTGGATCCAACATTTCCTACAATGCTAATAATAACTTTTCATTAGGCCTCTTCCCTCTCTCGTAACCACTACTCTTTTAAATATAAGGTGTGTAATATTAGAGTATTTAGCGATATGTAGTGGTGAGATTCTAGATTGCAACTCTCCCTTGCTAACCCCTCCCTTTTCGGAGAATTTACAGAAGCGACATTGGCCTTCAATGACAAGAAGCTATAGTTACTAAAGATGGCATCATCCACCACTGCATCAAATCTTTCCACAATATTGAGTGATGAGGTAAAGATGTGTTAAGTTATTTATTCTATAGAACGTCTTCTTGGTCTTCCAACAAGTACATTTCCGACAGACACCCACTATGAATAACCGTGAAAAGCCTTTAAGTTTGTCCATTATGTGTTATAGAAAAATGGCGGCACACCCCGCTCATATGTAGATATAAAACGCTGATAAGATAGTAATTTTTATTTTTATTTTCCAAACAATTATACACCGATCAAAACATACTTATGAATATATATTATATGGCAATACATTCTACACACTGCACCTTTAAACGTGATGCCTCTAGTTTGTAATTTGGACTTTCTGTTATAAATGTCCTCTTGTTTTCAAGGCCAAATTAAGATTAACTTGGGATCATCAGGCTTGTTTGTGCAGAAGTCCTCTTAGGCAGAGTTCTGTTCCCCATGACACGTAAACTGACCTTTTTATTTTAAAATTGGCAGAGTTCCCTTTTTAAAGTATGTCCAACAGAATCAGTGCATTTCCCCTCTTGAGGACATCAAGCTTTAACAGAGCAGCAAAATTGTCTTTTTTTTTCTCAGCGGGATATGCAACATCAACAATGCTTACACATAAGCAGGGCCGACGGACTGCGGGGGAAAGTGCGGAAGTCTTGGGGGGGCCCAAGGCAGAGGGGGGCCCATAACATTTTTTTTTAACAAGCTAAATGTGGGGCCCCGATCTTCGAAGGCCCTGAACAATGCCATTCCAAAAAAAGAAATAATTGACTGGCTCATGATAGGCCCCTGACCCTTGCAAGGAGATCAGGGGCCTGCGCATGTGTCACTGAATTGAACTGGTGGCGAAAATAAACGCAGCAATGTTTATATGGGGATATTTAGCTGTACAGAAATAAGTGCTGGCAAAGCTAGAACAGTTTAAGACTCCACATCACTGTGGCAACACAACCTATCTATCAGCTCAGACAGCGCAGAGAAAAGTCTGATGAATGCATGAGAGTGATGGCCATGCACAACTTTAAGGTCAGTGTCTGTTGTATTTTTGTATTCAAATAAACAGTTGTTTATTTCTATAGTGCGCATTGGCATCTTTGAGCAAAATACCCCCAACATTTTCTGTGACACTGGCCAGCGACCACCTTCGATGAGACATTTTCTGGGGGAAACACTGGTAAAAGTAATGATTTGGTAATTCATCAAAACAAATATTGTGGAGTTGTCTGGCTCAGAGAGTCATGTGTATTGGAAGACCGCCTTTCAGGGGGCCCATCAGGACTTTTTGCATAGGGGCCCAGAATTTGGTGCTACGCCCCTGCACATAAGACTAGTAATTTAAATTGAAATAAGTTCTTATCTTTGGAGCTTTGAGCAACCAATCATATGAGTTTGTTTAAGTTACTTAAGGCAGGGCATGGCACTTTAAAATCACTGTAAAACACAGCAGCTCAATACAAATAATTTAAAGCGTTGAATAAAGCCACGTTAGTGATGTGACCGACGACGACACATGAATGAATCCACTGACGGATCATGCTAAATTCTTTATAGGTTTTCTGTAACACTGCTGCATTATTTATAAGGCGATGACATGTTTACTTTTGGCTCATTTCCACTTTTGTCATCTGTGTGTTTGGCTGTCACTTATCATCATTGTACGTTGTACTGCCACATTCTTTATCTGGGCCACTGAGGAAAAGTAGACTTGTAATGTGCTTATGTTTTTCATCTATAATATATGTGAAGTTTTGTTGTGCCAGTAATTGTAACTGGCATCAAAGTGACCTTAATATGTCAAGTTTGAGTGTTCTTAGTTTTTCATTTTCATTTCATTTAACTTTTATTTATCCTCGAGAGACCAATTGAGGGGTGACCCTCATTTTCAATGACGTCGAGTCAAAACAAATTCAAAACAACAATACAAACAAAATATTCAATGCAAAAACATCAAATACACAACAAGTGAAGAGAAGAAAAAACAAAACGATTGAAACATTTACAGAGTGGGGAAGAGTGGCAGCAATTAAAAGGCATACAGTACAATATAGTCTAATTAAAACAGTTACAAGTAGAGTTTGGCAGATCCAAGATAGTCTGTTTAAATTGGCCAAAGGATATGAATGTATTTAGTTTAATTTTTAGCTGTAAGTTGTTCCAGGAGTCAGGTGCACTGAAGCTAAAAGCTGTCTTTCCCAGCTCAGACCGGGCTTGTGGGACATAAAGCATAAGCATGTCAGTGGAGCGGGTCTGATAAAGCCCATCTGAAACAAGCAGCATTTCTGTTAAATAACGAGGAAGCTTCCCAGTCAAGGCTTTGTAAATAAAAACATGCCAATGTGCATCACGTCTCTCTTTAAGGGAGGGCCACCCAACCTTCTCATATAAAAGACAATGGTGTGTGTCATAAGCATCTCCTGTGATGAACCTTAAAGCAGAGTGAAAAACTGAGTCTAGGAGTTTTAGACATGAATGTGATGCATGCCGGTAGACCACATCACCGTAATCAAGGACAGACATAAAAACTGCCTCAATAATCCTTTTCCTACTGAACAACGGGAAGGTGGCTTTATTCCTATAAAAATATCCAATCTTTTGTCGCAGACGACAGACAAGATTTTTTATGTGAAATGTAAAAGAGAGTTTTTCATCTATCCAGATGCCAAGATATTTATATTCAGTGACTCTTTCAATATGAGATCCATTATTTGTGTGAATAATAAGATCATTAAAATGTATAGTTTTTGCTCTGGAGAAACACATATATTTGGTTTTGTCTGTATTAAGAACAAGCCTGAGGTCCACTAGACAGTCCTGCAGGGTGTTAAAAGAGCTTTGTAGGTTCTCAATAGATTGGTGCACCGAATCGGAAATGCAATACAGTACTGTGTCGTCAGCGTATAGATGGGCGTGACAGTTTTTTAGCGATGAAACAATGTTATTTATATTACACCTAAAATACATTTTCTCATGATTAAACAGACAATTCTATGAGGTTCAAGGCTTAACAACATAATCCAACCAACTTTGCGTTTAAAGTCATCAGTTTTACATGCTGTTACAGGCATTAAAATCAACAAAACCACAAGGGTACCCATATTTTTGCACAGCCAGTTTTTCACATTTTATTTTATTTCATACAACCAAATACTGCTTTTCAAAAAATCTTTGTTTGGAAAACATCCCAGTACTTAGCTGTTCCTGGTAAATTAAATACATACCACTTTTATCTTTTTTTTGTGAAAGCAGAGTCAATTATAATGCCGACTGAGAGGGGTTCCCAAACTTTTTCATATGACTGTAAATGGATTTGGAGTTGTGGTTGAAAGATAACGAATAAAAAAACTAACTTTTACACATGTTAAATGTAAGATTTGAAAAAAATCCTTGTTCGGATGTTACAGGAAATGGCGTTGAGTGAGAGCAAGTCTTTAATATTATCCACTCATATAAAACAATGTGTAATCAATCCCTCATGCCCATATATGCTACTCACTGTATCAACTCTTGCTCATCAGCGCCACACTAAGCAGTGCCACACTTTTCTTATGTTAATCTGCAACTGTACAGTATAAATGGTTCCATGTTGGCCATATTTGTTAACCGCAACTGCTCTTAATTAAAATGTGTTCTCTTTATCACTATTGTGAGTTTGTCTTTTCTGATAGTTCCACTAGGGGGCGCCAAATGAGTGAGTTTTCAAATTCTACAAATTTGGCTTCAAATGTATAAATGTTTTCTTTGTCAATGTGCATATACTTACAATAATTCAAAATAATATGTACAATCATTTCACTCAAGTCATATAACTTTTAATGGGTTTTGTACAAATATATTATGACAATTGAAAAAGGATAAACTTTTCAAGTATGTATTGGGTGTCCAGTGACATGGGCTTTTAAAAAGGTTTTCTGTTGCTCTCTTCTCTACAGCCAATTGCTTACAATATTATACAAAATATAGTTTAAAAAAAGGTAAAGTCAATGTGGTTAGACATTGCATGCATTAAATGAGGTCCAATTTCTTAACAATTGTTCCACACAAACAATTTTCTCTTGGTTTTCAAGAAGTCCAAATTATTGCATGTTAAGAACGTGTATTGACACACAGTTTTCAGTGTAGTATTGCTGTTTAAATACAGACGATGTAAACTGGACAATGCAGCAAAAGGCAGGTAATCCATTTCACGTCACGAGTGCCTATTGAACAATTGATCTTTTTAAACAGTGTGTGGCACGCTTTCCAGACGCAACACAGAAACCCTAAGCAGCAGTTTTTTTTGCTGCACTACCATGCCATGTGTTATATATTGTCTGCACACGTTGCGCTTACAATATCCTAGTTCAACACGCAATTTGACCATGATCCAGTTCAAAACAGACATTTAAATTATAATGGAAAAGTTAAAGGACAAACCTTGTTCAAAACATTAAAGCCTGTGCATGATGTGGATGGACTCAATCCCCTATATAAACTCCTTTCTTAAAGAGGACCTATGATACTTTTCGACTGTTATGACCTATAAACATTGTTATAATGATGTATAGTCATGTTTAAGGTTCCATACTAGAGTATCAAATAATTACGTACATGCATTTCGACGTATTCCCTTTTGACCGTCTGGGGTGGCTGTGCAGAGCACTAAAAACTATGGCAGCCGGTCGAGCCGAACTTGTTCAAATTTCCGGGTAGTTTCTGTCACGCTCGTGTAGTTTCTGTCATGTTTCCATGTATGGTAATGCTGCTCAGGCAAGCTCCGGCTGCATGCCCCCACCTTCCTGAAAATTTCCCGCTGCTGGAAGGAAGGTAACCAATCACAACGGAGTGGGGTTTGCAGCAGGGGGGGGGGAGGGGCGGATAAGCTCAAAGCAGTGTGTAGAGAGAGACTGCTGTGCTCGCTAGGGTAAGAGGAAGAGTGTCCCGAAAATCTACATAGTTTTTTGTGATGTGATTCGTGTCAGGTTGCTCTATAGCAGTTTTTAACAAGAAATTAAGACCAGAAAAGTAGTATAATAGGATCTCTTTAAAAATTGTTGAATTAATGTTGTTTTTGAAAGTCCCAACACATTAAGCTTTTATCAAGTCCAGCATATCAAATATCAATCCAACTTCCAACTCCTTTAATCCAAACAAACAAAAACGTAAACAGGCATTCCAGAAATTAAAGATATGTGTCATGAAGAGAGTGTCACTTTATGCAGCAGTTGTATAAAGTATTCTATTTTACTTGCTGTATCTGTTCTTGTACTTTAGATACGGAAACACTTTAAATTCCCTGTTTGAGATCAATAAAGTTGATCTTATCTTATATTACTCATATCACTATACTAACACCACAATGGTTTGCCCCAAAATGGATGACAAATAATTTCTACACGTTCTCAGAGACACCTTTTTATTGATACACTGTATACATATGAAATGCTTTTATTTACCAGAGATTTGAACATTTGGATCCTTTCTGACTGACTGTTCTGAACCCACTTCAGACAGTAAAGTCACCATGAGTCAAGAGAATCCGGGAAGAGACGGCTGCTATTAACCTGCAGTCAGACATTGAGGCCCGATCATTACCAGAACCCAATCAATTCTCCTCCTTTGAAGACAGTTGCTGAGGCAGCTGCAGTGTTGCGCAATTAGGCAGCTGTACAAACAAGCAATCCATATGTGGAAAACTGCGTACGCAGACGCAGGAGAGAAGGGAGAAAAAAATGAGGTGCGACTGGAACAGCTGTGAATAGAAGCTTCTTGGCATAGAGTGAACCTGTCCTGACACACATGGTCACTTTCATTCCACACAGTGTGATTGTGAATGTGTTTGATCAGGGCAGGCCCCTAGCTGTAGCCTGATAGCATTCACTGTAGAAGGGCCCGATCCAGGCCACAACTGTGACAAAGGTGAAGTAGTCCAATAGGCAGCATACTTGTGCCAAATGTCAAGAATGCATGCAGCACATAGTCGAGGATTCTTTCTACTTGAACCAACTGTTTTGGTCCCAACTGAAGTCATATGTAGCGGCAACTAAAGATTGAAGAAATGGTGAATTCAGAGCTCATAGTTTAAGTATGTACTCCTCAAACCTCAAGTAGTTTGTCCCAAATCAAAGCTCTTTAGCTGAACGTTTGAAGTGTCCACTTTTTGTCACATTTCATAAGACACTTCAGTGTTTGGCTTTTTCAAATGTTTCTATTTTTTCAAGTGATGCTCTCATCTAGTAGTGAGGAGCATGTGGTTGTACAGCGGATTTCATTTATGTGAGACTATATAAAAGATTGTGAATGTGCAGTGTATAGAAAAGAAAAATCAAATAAGGACCAACAACAAAGATGGAAGCATTATGAGAGAGAGAGAGAGATGTTGCATGAGTTTTGACCTTTTTAGACTTGGAGCTATGACCATACTGTCACAGCAATTAGAACCAAGTGGACAGTATTGGAAGAATGCCAGCATGAAGTAGTTGACACAGCATATGCTTTCAGTATGTTTGCCATCTCAGTGCAAATGCCACCTGTTAAATGACTTTTCTTGCACCCTGAGGGAAACAATTAAATATGCTAAATGTAAAATATTACTTTTTAAGTTCACGGTAATGATCTGCATTTTATTTTTACATCATCATCATCATCATTTTTTGATGTCATTCAAAAACGTTACTTTTACTTCAACTAGAGTTTTCGCGCGCAATTCGCGCACGCTCAACCTCTAGTCAGTGGAAAGTGAATAACTACATAGATATTACATACAGGAGTGGGGAAGGAATTATGGCAGATGTTTTTTGACAAATGCAATGTTTGAGTATGTCTTCATCACTTGTGGAGTTCACTTTATGAGCCATGAGGGCATGCTTGGTGGATTGGCAGGGTAAATGAGGGAGTTGTAAAGGATCTCCTGAGCTGCAAGGTTTGTCATGTTTTGGAGTTATTTATTAATTAAAAGATAATGTAAATGCAAAACAGCAATTCTGTCAGTCAGTCCATCTTGGTTGTGTCCCACAAACACTCTCACACTTGTTGCTGGTTTTTCTCTGCTTCAGTCAGTGTACAGCCGGCCGTATCCCAACACACTGTGGGGCAGGAACACACCACTCTCTTGTTCTCCTGTCCTGCAGAAGACACATGGTCAGGTTATTATTACTAATCAAAAAGCTGCAATGAGAAAATGTGCGTATGCAAGATGGATTGTATCTCACCTGTGGCATTACTTTATATGTCCATGCCTATTATAGTAGTAAGATATAATTCAGATTGCTTTTTGTTCCATCAACCACTAGATGGCAGCAGAACAGAGACCAACAGGCTTTTGCACTATTGTCATTGCTCCTTTAAATGTTTTTTTCTGTTATAACTGTTAGATTGGTTTGAATCAACACATCACTATATGTACAGTATATCGGTCATATTCTGAAAGTATGTTTGTAAGAATGCATCGTCTTAATCAAACATACTGCTGGGAGAAGTCAAATGTAATTTTTATAAAGTACACATAACAATCTAAAATGCATAAATTACTATACCTTACAGTGCCAAAGAGTAAAATAAAAATAAACCAAAATAGAAGTTAACCTTATTTTCCAAAAGAACACATTAATTTGGTCTGTTCAAATTACTTCATGAGGTCGATTTAGAATTTAAAAAAAAACAGAAGAATGATAGATATACAACTGGCACAAAGATTTTAAGACTATACATCTGTCCTTTATTGTCCACTTCATCAAGACTACATGCATGTGGCACGGTATCTACCCAAGGTACTTTTGAGCACTGGACATAGCGCCTCTATTTCACCAGACTGACCTTTCACCCAAACCAGAGTGGAAAAGAGGTGACTAAATAAGAAAGTGTACACATTTGGAAATGGAAGTTTGTGCATTTTAATGAACAGAAGACTGTACCACTGACCATTTCACAGAACCACACCTTTCACTGATTTAAGTTTCCATGCATCCAGTAAAGCAAAAGTCACCAAGGTTCTGCCTTTAAACAAAAAGTAAAACATTTAATAGGAAAAAAACCGTTCATCTTATTTTTATCTTTACAATAAAGTTTCTGTCTATATGTGCATCTGCATACCTCTTTACATAATAATATATGATACAACAGTCCTCCCACAAACACATCGGTCTGGTTAATATTTACAGACATAAAGATGTTACAGTAATGCCTTGTTTCCACCAAGCATTTCCACATTAAATGAATGTGGTGCCACACTCTGCAAACTATGGTCCCCTTTATCAGCCAGTTTAATAGATCCCAGATCCTCAGCTTTGTGTGACCTGAAATGGCTCGGTGGAGAAGTGCATATAATCCACCATTGCAGTTAAGAACAATATGGATGTAATTATACCTTACTAAAGTTTTTGCATTTTACCTTTACTGCACTACATTTTGGAGGGAATTATTATTACTTTTTATTTCAGAAATGTTATTTGACAACTATAGTTAAGTTGCTTTTTAGCACTATAGTTTAAACCAAAATATATAATCATCTTCTGCAATATGATGTGTTGTTATTGATATAACTACTTAATAGTTTATTAAGAAAAAAAAACAGAGTTATTTAAATTTTTATTTCAATACTTTAAACTACAACAGTATGTTTACTTAAGAAACACTTTAAGTGACATGGATTTTAAGTGTAAATTATGTATTTTTAACTTAATACTTCTAGTCCAATAAAATATCTTAGTACGTCACAGCAGTAACCCTCAACTAACAAACACAGATATGTTAGACATAGCCTATAATGTAATCAAAAAGTAAACTATCAAAAAAGGGTAACACAATTATTTTTAATCACATTTCTTTATTTAATAATGTTGCACAATAAAAAACATCACATGCATTCCTCTGCCTTAACTTTGCTTGGATACTTTTTATTCAAAACAAAATATCAAAGCAGATTTGCAGAGGTGATCGCAAAGGAATTATAAAACATACATATTCACAACATAACATCTTACATTATTTTAGCATTTTTTATTTTGCACAAACAAGCCGGCAACTAGTGAGAATGACTATTATCATACAGTATAACTGGCCCATATTTGCAATGGGAAAAAGCATCACAGGCAAAAGGGGTATCAATATCTGATATGGACCGCATCCTTTTGAAGTAAATACTGTATAAAGAAGGTTTTAACACTTGCAGTGGCGTTAAGATTCAGGACAGAGGCTTCAATGTTCAGAGCCTAATAATAAAAAAAACGCCTATTTCCGGGCAAGGCTAGTTGAAGTAAGACTGCAGGGTTCCACGGCGGCGGACATCGGTTGTCCAGCAGTGGAAGCCACCACCCAGGGAGTTGGCATGGCGAATGTTCACCTTTACGCACTCGATGCCTGCAACAGAAACCCATTAAGAAATCAATACACTACATAAAGGGGCTTATTTTATTTTTTTCAAACATTCAAAAACAGTGATTTCCTTTTATAGATGAATTATAAAATGAAAATATCTGTAGAAACTTTACATTTGAAAGGGTATTAAAATTATGCATTAAAAAAGGCAGAATAGCTATATGAAATGAACATACCGAGGCTCTCAAACATTTTCTGAATGCTGGGTTCTTCGGCTTCCACCATGACACGCTTCTCGTCCAACATCAGCACGTTCATGGACAGCCATTTGGAGGACATCCACAGAGGGTGGTCTACAGAGAAAAGGAAAGAGAGAGAGAGATTGTCATTTCCTTTCTTTTTTTTTCCCCGGTAAAAATGATGTAAGAGGTTTAGAGTTGAAGTATATACTCACCATCAGGAATCAGAGGTGTTGGGGGTTTCACAACAGTCCAGCCCGCCTTCTCGAACATGTCAATCTGAGGTGAGGGACAAAGAGTAGCTGTGTGACCATGTGGCACTATACATTTGGTGTTTATCAAACCATGTTAAAGGGGCAGCAGCAGGGGACACTGTAACAAATAAAAAGTAGCCCCTATTAGGTCCTATACGGTACCTGGCGACATGGGCGATCAGGGTTTGACAGCACCAGTCCAGGCCCAATGATGTTAAAAGTGGCGTCAATGTGCATGGGGTTAGGGTCCTTGAAACTGATGATGTGGATTTTGTAGTCGGGGCCCAGATGACGACGCATCCACTCAATTCCCATGTAATTTGTAACCTGTGGTAAAAAAAAATCAAAAAACATTGCAAGAAGTTTTAGGGAATTATGTGACTAGTCAGTGTCGACTGACATCGTGATATCAGATAGCAGCAGGCATGCTCCTTGGTTTAACATGCCATACATACCTGACTCCTCTGGACAAACAGATCCGTCCCAGCTCGGATGAAATCGGCAGCATCGAAGCAGGGCTCGTATTCTGTGGTCACAAACCTTCCCTGGGCTGCCAGCTTGTGTCTGTCCTCCACAGTCTTGATGGGATAATCCTAGAATGACACCACAAAATAATGATTTAGACCAAAGCACCTTAGCAGTAATGTACAGTCTCTTTTCATGCACAATGCAGTAAACGGCACAGGGGGCAAACTTTTCAGAGGTCATATGAAAGCCCTTAAAGGTGCTCCGAGGAACTGTCAGTTTGTGTTAATTCTTGCGCGCCCTTTGGACAAAAGCGGTAGTGTTTTTATTATGGCACCTGTTGTTCCTGGGTTACCCATGACAAAGGCTTTAAGAAAAACTATATAAAAATAGCATTCTTTGCACTGATGGTCTCGTTTGCTGTTACATGTTATTTATGATCATCAGAGGAAAAATAAGACTGTTTCAGAAATATTAAAAAGTTCCTCATAGCACCATAACTACACTTTGAGTTAACCGCACAAGATTAAAGCCTCACCTGCTCGTACAGCTCGTCAGACATTGTGGGTTTAGGAGCAGTGGTCCATTTAGCTCCTTTACTGAAGTACTCCTTGATCAAAGGCCTGTAGGCCCGGTACTCGAAGAAGCGAGCCCTCCAGGCCATAGGAGCCTCAATAATCTCATTCCCTACAACCATAAGGATATCCCTGGGCATGGCAGCATACATGCCTACAACAGATTCAACAAAACACAATTAGCTTATAGCTTAGTGTTCTGGTTGTTAATAGATTTAGAATCAAAAGTAGCATTGCACTTTAGAAAATATTGAACTATTAGTTAAAGTCTTGTATACAAACTGTTATGCAGGTATTACCAGCGAAATGTAATTAGAGTATCAAAGGTAAAATGACTTGTTAGGAAGAATAGGCCATGTGAGTGTTAAATCATGCATTATTGGACCCTTATTAATTATGCATTTGCATTATGCATGTGTGTGTGTTTTTGTTTGTTTTTTCTTTTGTTTACCTGGTGATGTGAAGTCTGGAGTTGTGTACTGAAAGGACCAGTCCATGGGTTCTGGCCTCCTTACAGTGATGCCTTCCTGTGTCAGAATATTGCACATTTCCTCAATCTCAGCAGTGGCTTTCTTCAAGTGGTCCGCAGGAAAAGACTGGCCCCCATACTGCTGGTAGAAGGGCCACCACTTCTCATATGTGTTAGTCTGTTGAGAGGTTTGCAAAACAAAATGAAAACATGGGAATTAATCACATAGTCTAAAACAATTCTCATTTGATGCTCCATTAGGTAGGAAAGCTATAGGCCTACAAGCAAGGGCACAGTGTTTTACAATAGACTCATCCTGACATCGTCATATAGCTTACTTTCACTTCCACAGTGAAGGGAGGCACACGAGCGTTTTCCGCGCGACCCACGATCACCTCTTCTAGAGGGTCCCATTCATTGTGGCTGCAGACAGGACATTCCTGCTGCACGGGCTCAGTAACATGTTCCTGTTCAGCTGCACGCTGTGGCTGTGCAGCAGCTGCATTTGAAGCGCTCTGGAAGGCCCTCTGCACCCACCCAGTGGCCGCACGGCTAAGCTGAAGAAGTGGAGGAAAAATGACTTGTATTATTCTTTTTTGCAGAAAAGAAAATTACTTTTTGTGCACAGATAGGCCCACTGAGCGAGGTTTTTACATAAAGTAAGTTATTTCGATTTAATAAACATTTCCAAAAGATTATTTGCATACATAGGTTATTGATACAATCTTTGTACAAGTTAATTAGTATTTTTTTTATTTTAGTCCCAGAAACGAAGTGAAGTTAGAAGTGATAGTTTAATGAATGACCTGGCTGGCAGCCCCTACATCGAAAAAGGCTGATTAAGATAGTGACATATCAACGAGAAATGCATTCAATAGTTTGGTGCTGAAGTACACGTGGTATTAAGTAGAGTTATCTGCACAGATAGGCGTTTCGGTTGTCGCCTCTGCTGGCTCAGGAGCAGCTCAAGTGTCACCGAGTTTGGGAGCGCAACTGTGCCAAACAGCTGTTATCTGTCGCTCAAGGACCGGGGACCAAAATGGGAAAAAAAGTATTATCTTAGTAGGCTAGTTAGAAACAAATCAATTCTTGGGACTAAGTTCTCTTTGACATGATCAGTGATTTTGTTTATTTACCTTTTGTTATTTTTCTTATTTTTTTGCTCAAATAGTCGATATGACTGAATTTAGATTTTTT
Organism: Ammodytes marinus; assembly: GCF_949987685.1. Taxonomy (NCBI): domain Eukaryota; kingdom Metazoa; phylum Chordata; class Actinopteri; order Uranoscopiformes; family Ammodytidae; genus Ammodytes; species Ammodytes marinus. The sequence continues at coordinate 13,728,110 of NC_137230.1, forward strand.
TTTTTCGCCAAATTAATTCAATCAATCAATCAAGCAATCAACCCGATCCCAAGGGAAAGAAACAGCTTCAAACAGATTCAACTTTGTGAATAAAAAGTCATACAACATATTTTCTTTATTCACGTTCACTGACATGTGCTTTTTTTCTTCTTTACTAACAATTTTTGGGGACAACACAATGAACATGAATAAAACCACCATAATACCAACCATGGCTCCGATCAGATGGGCAGCCTCAGCCCCTCTGCTACCTCCTCTCAGACACCTGACTCGCAGCATTGTCCAAAGTAATAGTGAGTGAGTATGTCAGTCAAATCAAAAAGCAGCGCAGTATCCACCTCTCAGTTTGCGCATGAATGAAGGCACCTCGGCTTTATAAGAACGGGTGTGCGTGTCTCTTAGATCATTGGTCGCCTTCGTGTTATGGGTGTCAACGTGACGTGATCTGAGAAAAAAGTCACGTTGCTGTGTGCAGAAAAAGCCTTTCAGAAACACAATCCCTTACCCCAGCAAATTCTTATCAACTGGCCCACTAGCGTTAACATTTTTCAAAGGAGAACTGAAAATGCCACAAGAATTATTTTCATTCCACAAAAACGTTGGCCCTCCTCATTGTGGGTGACTTGGAAGCAATCATATACATGTATTTTCAGCTTTAAAAATAGATCTAATTAAATAGTTTAACACTTAAAGACTTTGGGAGGAATTGCAGAATAAACTACACATTTCTTAATTTAAAAGAGGATATTTTAGTTGTATTCATTTAGTCACTCTATACAAGATTAGGCAGGCCCTACATAAGTCTCAAAAGTAAAAAGAAAAAAAAATGCAATTCATCTGATCTTACTAATATTTTGTGTGTTTATCAAAACAAGCTTGTAAGATGTATTTTAAAATAAAACAAATAGTCAGCTCTGAACTATACTGTATATACTATCACTGAGTGGGTGAGATTCTCTGTCACATTTAGCTTATTTGACTGTTTCGAATCTAATGTGATATGATCAAATAAACAGTATAATTTAGTGAGGGAGCATAATTCTGGAGAGCGCAGCAAACAAGGTGTTTAAGGAGATCAAATAATCAAAGAGATAGATCGCCCTGTCTGTGCATGCTGTATCACCACATGCTTGGCTTGTGTGTGTGTTCATGAGGGTTTCACAACCCAAAGACCTCAGTGACCGCTGATATAACCTTGCCCCTCTAAAAAAAGAATCTGGCCCATGCCCAACATTCAAATGAGATGCTAAAAGGATGCTGTTAGCTATGTGGAATCAACCAATATTTTATCATTAAAGCTGAGTATGTCAATTCATGGTCACTAAAAATAAGCAAACAAACAAACATCCAAAAAGGCTCCTCCCTCCACTGGGAGTATTTTGGTGCCCCTGGCTCAACAGCCTTGCAGGACCTTGCAGGACTCAAGCAGAAAACTTTGACTGAATTGTGCAAAAAATCCCTCAAAATAAGGCAAACTACAGGTATATATAATACAAACGGAAATAAACATAATTGTTCATCATGCGAAAAATGATTTTTCTTTATGACAGCAAGGCTGACTTGACAATGATAACACAAAAAGTACCGCAGGCTCTATTGATGACGACATTGAGGTGAAAGGCTCCTACTCCACACAGACTTCCGCACAGATCTGATAGCAGGAAAGGCCAGAGGTCATGTCTTTAAGCGGATGTGCCCTCTGTGTGGGCGCTGGTGTCTTGTTGTCGTCAGGCTTCATGGCAAGGCATTGGGTCTTCATGGTACATACAGGTCCTCCAGAATTTCTGTTGCCTCCATCACTATAATGCTACAATGATTGATTTTATTTATGTTGTCATGCTAGTAAGTGGCCCATCCCATACAGAATTAAATCACACCAATACTAAAGACATTTCACAATATTTCAACCATAGCTTCTACTACAATATTCGTAAAACAATAAATGCTAAATGAAAGTGTATCTGATACATTGTCCAACAACTAGAACTATCATCTCATATATAAAATTAAACTATTGCAATTACTATTGCTATCATTGTAAATACGATTTTTTTTCTTAATGCACTGCCTGGTTGATGATGATGATGATGATGATGATGATGATGATGATAGAACTATACAAACAGCAAATGTCACTTCCAAACAGAAAATCATCAGCCATCTTTCTTTTAGCCCATGATTGTTCTTTAAAATCTGCAAATATACAATGTTGTATGTTAATACAATCATACTCACAGGTCTGTATTCTGCCCAATCTCTTTCACTTCAACATTGATAAATAATTGCAATCTTAAATCACGATACTGTGGACAATACAAAGCAAAACTATTTTGTTTTCAATTTTATTGAGATTACATTTATTAAAAAGTCTGTCTTCCTCACCAGTGCCAGACCAAGGTCCTGTTTCAATACGGAGAGCGAGTATAGCAAACCTGAACTGGGCAAACAAACATCATCAAATCTCTATAATATACTAATTTTCCATCCTACTATAAATTCTAAGTTTTGGCCTATTACAAATCTCAACAGCCCATCTCTTCTATATTTATATGTATACAAAGCACCAATGACCAACAACATAAAATAAAATGTCGGTATACAATTTTAGTCAAATTTTTTCTGTAAGTTGTAAATGATACAAAAATAGTTTAAAGACTTAGTTTAGCCTTTAGGATGAATATATTGTGGATGGATTCATGTTTTGTCACAGTCTGCATCTCTTTCTCTCTTCAGACTTAGGAGTGCTTCATTTACTGCATTGTTCAAAATGTGAATCTTTGTTTTAAGTTTGTATTTTTTTCAAAACATTGACCCCAATGCTTATTTTAACATTAAAACCACTGGATATAGTGATGCAATATACGTTCATTCTTTCTTCAGTGCACACAAAGAAGAAGATTTAGAAGATTATCCTGTCATAGAAACTTTGAACAGCAAAGGACACAAACACTTCATAAATTGGAAAAAATAAATTGAAAGGCTTCATCTTACTGTGAGGGCAGAATTATTTGTTGTAATGCATTTCTACTTTAGCGTTCACATTTCACAGACTTATATCGTTAAAGATGAGTTGTTATCGGTGCGCTCTGGTGGCGTAGTGGATAGAGCGCGTACCATATTGGCTCCAGCCTTCGTTGCAGTGGTCGCGGGTTTGAGTCCGACCCGTGGACCTTTACTGCAGGTCATCTCTCTGTCTCCCCATTTCAACTCTGTACTATCCAATAAAGCTTGAAAATGAAAAAAAAAAATGAGGTGTTATTTTGTTTTGAAACATTCTAGGAAAACTCCTCTGTCAAGACAAATTGAGTAAAAGATTTACTCTTTTTAATGTTTGGGCCTTACAAAAGGGATTATAGCTTAAATGATTTTCAGGGTTCTTGATATTGGACATTGACTGATGTGCAGGCCTGCCCACACAAATGGCTGGGCCCCTGAAAACCTCCAGTCAATGGGCCAACCTTACCCATTACTCCTATAAACAATGAGTGTGAGTGCGCTCATCCCTCAATAAACACATACATGTATTTGTAGAGAGACTAACTATCTTATCAACCAGGGACTTTCAGGGACAGTTGGGGGAGCAAGGGCTCATTATTATTTTAAAAGAGTAGCACATTTCTGACTTAGCCCAGCATACCTACCAATTTGTTTTGATTCCCTTACACTCACACAATTGTTTAACAGATCAACAGATCTCTACAAAATAATCAGTTCACACAGAGACATTGTTCTTCTTTAGTATTCACTAAAGCAAACAGTTTTTTTTCACAATTTGCGCGTTTTTTATGCTACTAGGTTCTGGTAAGATACATTTACACTAATTGACTGCACCAAATATTGCACTTTTTTGTATTTCTGCACATGACATTAAATCATTTGAAATCTTTTGGTGGTATTGTTGAAATAGATAACACTTAAAAAACAACATCAACGACAAATTCTTCACACACAAATGAAAAAAGGCGGTTCTCTACATGAATAATCAAACCAACCTACCCTCAAAACTTTAAGGTTGGCCTATGTTTGGTTGCAACATTTAGGCTTAGGTCATTCTGCTCTCATCACTGCAAAAGCACTGACATCATTACAAAAATCTTTGAACTCAAATCTGTTCCATCAATTATTTCCAACTTCTTTGTGCCTTGTGTCTGTCTTTGCATTAAGACATTGTTTAGGTCTATTTTAATTTTTAATTTTTAGAAACAATACAGAAAGCAGGATCTTGGTGGTTACAGCAATAATTAAAACAGGATGATGCTGCTCGTCAGCTTCAATGTGGTATGACTCGGCTGGTTGGTCAATTGGCCAGGTTTGTGAAAAACTGGTCAGACCTGGCTGGTCGTGTTAACCTGAAGACTTATGTCTACCTCTGTAGTGTCCATTTATGACAGCTGTGCCAAAGACAAGCTTAGCTGACACTCATTTCCCCACCAAACCTTATATGGTGGACACTTGTTTGAGACCATTAGGTCACGCTCATGTCAGAATGAGGTTGGTACTCCAGTTCACTACTGTATGTCCAAGAAAATGGTTTTGTGGGAGTTTTTTGGCAATTTGGAAAGCTATATATTTTTGAAAACTTCATAAAGAAACAAATCAGAAAATGCATGACTCCATTTGCACAGACTCCAACTTGGCGGCCATCTTGGCTTTTAAAAAATGGCGACCTTCAAACGCTAGTTTCTAAGTATCCTAAATTACCTAGAATCATGATTCCAGTGGCTAAACATACAGTTTTGTGGGTAGGGAATTCAATGATGCTAACTAGATATTGGTACAGTTGATCAGTGGCACACATTTAGGTCAGTATCTTGGATTTTTAATGTGCATAATTTAAGATTATATGCTTATCTACCTAAATCCTGACATCTAAGGGACATAAGAACTTGAGCCAAGGGGATATCTTCACTCGAGGTGAATATATTTACAATAGTAAGGTATATTAAAAATAACCATATCCGTGTGTATGCCACATATCTTCATGGTAACATTTGGGGGGGAAACATTATTGCTTGGTCACACATTAATAATGTGTGGGAACAAGATAATTATGTCATGGCCACACATTTCTTTTTGAATATTGCAAGGGGATTAAAGGTACGCGGCAGTTGTCTGTACCTGTGCATTTTGGTTGACCAACATGAGGGTTCCTACTCGTATTTAGTCTAATACTTGACCAATGGCCGAGAACCCGGACAAAGCTCTTGCTTTGATTGTACAGATATTGGATGGCCCTGAGAAGGGACCCCTCACCCGATACACCCACAGCACCTCCCACAGTATCTCCTGGGTAACCTGGTCATATGCCTTCTCCAGATCCACAAAACACATATAGACCGGATGAGGATACTCCAAAGCCCCCTCCTGAGTGAAAAGCTGGTCCGTTGTTCCACGACCAGGACGGAATCTGCATTGTTCCTCTGCAGTCTCAGGTTCAACTATCGGCTGAACCCTTTCCACCTTGGAGTAGACTTCCCTAGGGAGGCTGAGAAGTATGATACCCCTGTAGTTGGCACACACTCTCTGATCCCCCTTTTTGAACAGGGGAACCACCAGCCTGGAGTGCCACTCCTTTGGCACTGTCCCAGATTTCCACAGAATGTTAAAGAGATGTGTCATCCAAGACAGCCCCTTTACACCCAGAGCTTTCAGCATTTCTGTATGGCTCTCATCAATCCCTGGGACTTTGCCACTGTGGAGTTCTTATATTTCAGTGAATTCCACCAGAGCGATTGACGATGATTCCCCATCAGCCTCAACCTCTTAGTTCGATTCAGGAGTTCCTCAAAGTGCTCCTTCTACCGCCAGACTACCTCCTCAGTTGAGGTCAACAGCGTCCCATCCTTACTGTACACAGCTTGGATGGTTCGACGTTTCCCCCTCCTTAAGTGCCGGACGTTTTTTAGGAGCATTTGCTGCCGACAAAAAGTCCTTTTCCATTTCTTCTCCAAACAGCTCCTACATCTGCTGCTTTGCCTCTTTCACAGCACAAACTACAGCCCTTTGGGCCTGTCGGTGCCTTGCATCTTGGATTCCCCGGGATAAAATTATCCCAGAAGGACTCCTTCTTCATACAGATGGCTTCCCTGACCAAAAGGTCTACCACGGTGTTCGATGGTCACTGTCCCTTGAGGCACCTCAGACCTTGAGAACACAGCTCCGGGAGAGCCCCCCACCATTGGATCCCTTTCCCCCTGTGGTGGCGTTTTTGCATATGATGTATCTCTGGACTCAAATGTTGGAATACTTATTAATGAAATAGGAAACATTTGCTACAAACTTGTATAGACCATAGTACAATGATATATTGAATGTGTTTTAGTGTAAACTGAAATGTAGTCTCCACCATCCCCCTCAATCTCCCGTGTGGAGAGTAGCCAGCCTGACTACACATTTGAAAGAAGACATTGTTCCTACAGACAGCCTCCTGCTGTTCTGGGTCAGCCTGCCCCACCCACGATTTTAATATGAATGTATATCTCAAGACCTGTCTGCCTCCCAACCTGTCTTCCCCTCCTTCCCCCCACCCAGCCTTACCTGTCTACCTGCCTCCTACGATGTCCCTTAAATAGATGACGATTTTAAGGGAACAGGGTCACTTCTTGTAACATACTTACGTGTGTTGGAACTGGTGACCTCTCCGCGGAGAATTCTTGCTATATTGATTGAAAATAAACCTGATGCTATACAACATATCACTGTTTGCTTAATTTTCTCACGACACCCCGAAAATTTAGATTTGGCTTCTGGAATGATTTGATTTCTGATTGATGAATCTGATTTGTTATTCTTTGACAATTTCTAAAATGTATGGTTTACCTAATCCCAGAAAAACTCAGACGAAATTACACAAGACAGGACCATGTCCTCACAAAAACTGATCATAGAGTTTATGCAGGTCTGTAGCTGCAGCCTCATAAAAGTTTAATTTAGTTTAATCCCAGCTCTTAGGAGCTTTCACACTGTGCCGGTTTGTATACTTTTGAACCTGCCGTCGTGTTCACACCTAAAATAAATTGGTTCTGAACCTGAAAAGTTGGTTTCCAGCTGCAAACAATTTATCTATTTATTTTTCTTGAGAACCGCGACGTCATCAACGGGTGCGTGTGTCTAAGCTGTGAAGAAGAAGAAAGGAGACAATGTCCAGGCAGCAGAAGAGAAAAACTGCCCGTTTTCTTTTGAGGAAACTAAATGTTTGGTGGGGACATGAACCGAATTCCAGGAGAAGTTAGAGAGCAGCCCAAAAAAGCACAAGATGATGACATGGGGGGATCAACTTTGGTTCCAATTAAACTGCTATGAACGCTGGCTGGTTCACCAGAAAGCACCAAGATTGCAGACTCCAAAACAGGACCAGAACCAGAACCAGAACCGTGTCGGGGGGGAAAGCCTTAAAATAGGGGACTATTTTAAGGCTAAAGCTAGGTTTCACTGTTACAGTAGCAACGATTGTTTGGAGGCAGTGAAATAAAAGTGGAGCACGGACAAAGAAAAGAGTGCCACCTGCTGGAATCTAAAACAGCCCCAAAAGCAACATTCAGAGAAAAAGACACCCTGCTTTCTTAATCAAATACTTTTTATTTTTATTGTTCTACAAACTGCAGCTGCCCTTAATACTTTTGTACTTTGCATTCGGACATACTTTTTTGAACCTGTGTGTGTGTGTGTGTGTGTGTGTGTGTGTGTGTGTGTGTGTGTGTGTGTGTGTGTTTGTGTTTTTGTGTGTGTGTGTGTTCCATTCCGTGTTTCAATTCTAAAAACACAAACCTGTGGTGGAATTTCATTATTCTTTTAAATTTTTAAGGTGAGAATCAATAAAAATGTTCAGACACAAAGATACTCAGAGCAGAGTCCCAGCTAAATCCAGCTGAAAGATAAGAAGGCGTATCATGCGAAGGCTTGGGTTGGCGTGAACAACGTGTTCCATCCTTGAAGTGATAAGCAGGGGAACCGATTCATCTGTCTGCAACAATGTACCATCACTATATCATAAATTAGCTCAATTAAATGAGTGGAATAGGTCTTCCTCTCAAGCTTGAGAATCTATCAATTCAGACTAAAACTGTTATCAAATCTCTAAAATGTCATTTTCAGTGATGTACTTGGGTAGAATTTTTAGGTACTTTCCGTGGTATGACTTCTACTTCACTCCGCTTTTTACTTCACTACATTTATTGGACAGCTGGAGTTACCTGTTACCAATCAGATTTTGCATTAAAAAACACATGATAAACTTTGGCTTGTGACCCCTTACAACACAAGCAGTGCCTGTTTGGAGCCCCGTGTCACGAGTTGAGACATTTCTCCACTAAACTCCTCAGATGGTTTCATTTAAAGTAGATATGAGGAACTTTCAGTTTTTGTGGATTCTAAAAGCACCTTTGGACAGAAGCGGTAGTGTTTTTTATGTCACCAGAACCCAAGCAAATGCAGGCGGTGCATTTGTTTAGGAAGTGAGTCAAAGAGAAAGAGACCACAGGATGCATTGTAATGAGGTAATACATATCTGACTATCTAAGATAAATAATGGTAATGTTGATGATGAAGCAAAGCAAACTTTGATTTTAGTACTGTTCGGGAAACATAGATGTTCTGGTCTCCTGCCATAAATCGGACCCGAGGATTTATTATAACTATATACAAACAATTGTTTTCACTGATGTTCTCATACCAACCCAGTTATTATTATTTAAAAAATAAAAAATTCACAGATTTGTCGTGTGACCCTTTGGAGGGGGCCTGACCCTTAGGTTGGGAACCACTGAACGAAACTACCCATGATGCAAATAAAAGGAGAAATAGGGAAAACGCATTTTCTCTTTTACTTTTGCAGTTAAAATAACGAGGAATAATGTCTGCGGTCTGGCAGTAATTTCCTTCTTCAATTCAAATCGAAAATGGATCAAAGGTATCGGCGAAAACGAAAAAAGGAGCACATTGGGCAGTTCTGTTCGTTTTTCGATTCAGACAAAAAAAACAATTCAGTCCGTTTTTGGTTTGAAACCAACAGAAGTTTTCCGTTTTTTAAATTTTGATATCAATGAAAAAAGGAATTATACGATAGTACCCAGACCCAGACAGTCTGCGATTATCAGAATTCCAAATGTTTCAAATATTTCATACATTCTCTGAACTTGACTTACTATTGGAGGAAATGCCCCGCCCCCCTCAACAAAATCCTTATTTGCAACATTCCCCATTTTGCTGTTGCAGCAGGGGCTTTAAACCGCTTTAAACGAGAGAAAAACAGGATGGAGATGTATTTGATTTCAATCATTTTAGCAACTCTCCTCATCCTGCCATTCGCGCTCGAGACTTTTGCCCCGTATCTTTGGATGGACATTCTCTACTTCAGGGATCTGCTGAAGATTTTGGTGAAGTTTGTTGCGAGGCGAAGGAGGAGACCCCTCTTCTTTGTTTTGGACCGTTTCTTGGAGCAGACCGCTGTGCTCCGGGACAAACTGTTCATTGTGTTTGGAAACGAGAGCTACTCGTTCAGTGCCACGGATCAGAGGAGCAACAAAATCGCCAACGCGCTTCTGGCGCAGGATGGGTACAAAGCTGGGGACACCGTGGCGCTTTTCATGGGGAATGAACCCGCCTTCATGTTTACCTGGCTGGCCTTGGCTAAATTAGGCTCTCCTGTGGCTCTTCTCAACCACAACATCCGCACCAAGTCTCTGCTGCACTGTTTCGACTGCTGCAAGGCGAGAGTGTTGATAGCAGCCTCGGGTAGGCTACGCGTCTGTCTGATTGTGTTTTCTGATGAGGAACACTTTACTTTATAAAGTTAAGCCTGTTAAGCCCGCTAATCAAGGAGTTATGCACGTTGATCTAAATCAGTTGCATGATTTCAAAAGTTTCATTCTGTTTTTATAGACATTTTTATAGTTTCTTTTTATTTAGGTTTTGGCTCATTTGTTGCACACACGTTGTTTTAATGTAATGAGAAGTGTATGTATGAGAATGAATGAACAAAACAGTTTTAATACTAATGGCATGCTTTTCGTTTAGGGAAATGTTTCCATCACAGTGGGCCATGTGACTGACAGTTGTTATGACGTACCAAATTGTAAAGGGATGACCCGAAATGGACCCATGCCCGATTGATCTAATTTTAGGCAGTCATTTGAAGGGAAGGGGCTTGAGCTTCTTGTTAAATGATGATGACCTGCTATATGATAATTTACTATTTAGATATCAATGTACTGTTTCCCAAACTAATCCCCTTAAATTCACTGATTGTCCATGATGCAACCTCCAAACTTTCAGGTGATTCTGTGTAAGTGAAAGTGCAATCTTCTGGTCAGCTTCCATGACGCTTCACTTGTACTCGCATCTTCTGTACATTTTGCATGTTGAGGGGGCGCCCTTAGCTCAGTTGGTAGGGCGCCGCGTCCCCCCCATGGGCCTCGGCCAGCAGCAGACCCGGGTTCGGTTCCAGCCCGCGGTCGTTCTCTGCATGTCACTCCCCTCTCGGCCCCATTTCAACTCTGTCTCTACACTATCACTAAACCATAAAAAATGCAAAAAAAATATCTTAAAAAAAAAGAAAAAAGTTGCATGTTGCATCACAGCCAATAAAGTACATACCCAGGCAAGTTAGTGCATTTATCTAAAACTGGTATCTGCTTAAAATTGTACTGAATATCCTTGTCCAGAGCTGAAGGAAGCAGTGGAGGATGTGCTGCCCTCACTGACAGAGCAGAGAGTCACCGTCCTCCTGATGAGCACCCACTGTGATACCCCTGGAATCCACAGTTTCTCCGGTAAAGTGGATGAGGCATCGGACTCGCCCCTCTCTCGCTCCCTAAGATCACACATCACGTTCAAAAGCCCCGCAGTGTACATTTACACATCTGGAACCACAGGTGAAACAGTGAAACAGTGGATCCTTGCTTCTTTTATCTTTCATATGATATTCTGCACGCACCACAGTCTTCCGTTTTTCAAGATCTGTGTGTTGCCTGGTTGTGTTTCTACCAGGTCTCCCTAAGGCAGCTGTGGTCAATCAGAACCGCCTGCTTACAGCTCTGGCCGTCTTGTCTTCGAGCGGTGTGACGGCCAGTGATGTCATCTACCTCAACCTGCCTCTGTACCACACGGCTGGATTCATGATAGGCTTCATTGGCTCCATTGAGACAGGTGAGACTTTCTAGGAATGTAGGACGAATTTGACGATAATTAAATCAGGCTGGGTCCACATACACGTTATTGAACGTCCCCACCTTTTGATCAGTGAAACTTGATTGTACTTGTTGCCGGCGTTATCACTTGAGTCTCAGATCTCTGCCTTAGATGGCAGGTATTTGATAATTCACCATATGCAGATGCACAGAGGAGGCACCCTATTGCATGACCTTCGTAAGTTTTGTGCTTAAATCAGTGCAGTGCTGCAAAATGGTCAATGAAATTAAACCACATTGCATAAAAAGTCATGCCTTCTCCCTCTGGGTTTCCTGCCCTGAAACTAAATGAAAGAGTCTTTTGTCACTGTGAGCCAGTAATCTGAACAGCCGGGTCAACCTAAACCAGATTACCTGTTTTGTTTCTAAATAGGCTAAAGTTCACATTGCTATTGAGTGTCTGGGTAAGCAGCCCGAGTAACACACATTTTATTTTTATATTCAATACTGCCCCATAACAACCATAGTCCTGTTGTAGGTTGTAAGTTAAAATGGCATAAAATGTCATTCTATTGGCACAGGTACAGTATTTCATTTTTATTCAGTCAATTAAAAATGAGTGTAGAAATAATAACTTTAAATAGTGTTTTGTTAAAACAACAGTGGTGTTTGCAGATAACAATGAATAAATGAATCCTTAAAAATTGTAGATGACAACAACTGAACAAAACAATCATTGCTTAAGCTTCAGAAAAACAGATGGTTATGTTGTGCATTGCATGCAAGCATGAATAAAGACACACACACACACACACACACAGCATGGTATCTTCACCATTATGGCTTGAAGCCTCATGGCAGAGAATGTATACTTCTTGACTAATTCATGTGTTGTGTTGTCAAATTGAATAAACATGAGACTGAAAGTCAGAATGGAAAAGCTGCCCAATAAGGCCCTGCTCACAGCAACGCATGCTAATCAAGTCTTATTTGCTTCCGTCTTATTGTGAAGGGTCAACTATCATTCTGAAGAGGAAGTTTTCTACCTCTCAATTTTGGGATGACTGCAGGAAATACAGTGTGACCGTTATCCAGTACATAGGAGAGGTGATGCGGTACCTCTGTAGTGCACCCAAGGTAACATTATTTTTCACTGTTCCTAGATCAGCCATGTAGAGCTCAGTACTGCAAAACTTTAAAACCAAGCAGTATTTCAGCAGTGTTTTTAATCTGACGGGAATTTTTAAATTGCTGATAATGCCCTTCTAATTTTGATCATTCGTATGCCACCAAGTATTGTTTTTTCCATGTTCTTTTTGTTTTCTTTTCAGAGTGGAAAAGCCTCTGCAGCAGTGTTATGATCATGTGACAGTTAAATCTTAAGTAAAACTCCAAAAAGTGGCGTTCTTCTAGGTGTTTGGAGTTTAACGACCTGATATAGGCGATCAAATATAGGCCTTATATGTCGAGAGATTGCTATCTTGGTCCAGCCCTGTTTAATAAACTATCTCTTCATTGACTGCCAGTGAATGCAAGCGCACACAGGATCTTTGGCAGATCATGTGGGCACCACGCCTTCACCCCAGACATCTGCAGACAGAGACAGAGTACTGTGAACTGGCCTGAAGCGATCTGCCCTTCAGGCACATCTAGCCGGATACAAACTTTCCAAATCTGTACATTCACACAGCTGGCTTACCAAAATAGAAATCCTTGAATCTTCAACTATCGGGTTTCAGCCTTCTGCGTCTTTATCGGTGGTGGGGTTCGAACAGCGTGAAACACCAGGGATGTGTCTCAATATACAACGCTGTCATGATGAATAAACACATTTGAAGTATCTGCATGATACTTAAATATGCATCTGCTGTATTTACGAGTACCGTAAACATTCTGCCTACATGCATGGCCATTAAGAGTATCTGATTACATCACATGAAGAACAGTCTCAATTTTCAGTGTGACCCATACCAGCGTCAGGAGATGGTTTGTCTGTATCTGGTCATCTCTCGGAATAGATGCTGGCCTTTACTCAGGAAGACATATCAAGTAACTTGGCAACCAAATCTCCCTTGACTAGTACTATATGACTTTAGGGTCACATTGATTTTAGTGAATAGTATTTGTTTTACAATATTTGTATGGTTTGAGTATTTTTAGGTTGCATGTATGTTTTTTCCCCCAGTGTGAACTGGTTCTCTAATGTACAATTCTTACATAAAAAACAGGAATGGGCATCATAAATCCTGATTAAGGGCCTCATTAGATGACTGGTGTATTTTATTGCAGAGCATATGAGTTCACATATGTGTGTGTTTGAATAGTAGCACAGTCTCACACTCTGAAACGCCCTTTCAAAATGCTGACAGGTAATTTTCGGCCCCACCACTGCTATATCTCTAATATCATCTTTGATAAGGATTTTACGGTGTGTGCTTTGTCTTGCCTATTTTAATGAATTAGGTATCAAATAATCTATTGCTGTGGCACTTGTAAAATGTTAGATCTGTTTATTTTTTTGTTATGAAAATGCAGAGAGAAAACGACAAGGACCATAAAGTTAAGCTGGCCATTGGCAACGGTGTCAGGGCAGAGATATGGAGAGAGTTTCTCAATCGCTTCGGGGACATTCGGGTCCGAGAGTTTTACGCCTCCACTGAGGGGAATGTGGGATTTGTCAACTACGCTGGGAAAATCGGAGCTATTGGACGAGTCAACTTTTTGCATCAGGTAAGAATGAGATATAAAGAAAAATATATTACGTTAACATTGTTTCTCATCATTTGATCAGGCCCAAGTCTTTTATGGTTTCATTCACTGGCTAGGATGCTTTTCATCCATTTACTGACTCTAGTAAAAGACTGTGAGATGGAGTTAAGATAACGTTCTTTTCACTGGACCGTTGGCTTAGGAAAAAAACTTGTAACAAGCAAATGAAGGTGTCAGACAATAGTGGAGTAATACATATGATATGTATTTATGATATTTCTTTGAAAAAGTTGGGTGTTTAAACACAGCCGAGGCTCTGTAAACAGCTATCTAATTGCTTTGTCTAAATATAAACAAACGTTCTCTGGACAAGGTAAACTCCACCTTAAGTACAATACTTGCCTAAATGTACTCTCGTTTAATAATTTAATATGTGAATTATATTGTATGTTTTATTCTGCTGTTGATTTAAAGATGTACCGGGAACATAATGTCATACTGTTGTGTATATACCAACTCCTGTAGAAGCTGTTCCCCTACACTCTGATAAAGTATGACGCAGAGCGAGATGAAGCGGTTCGAGATGCTAACGGTCTCTGTGTGGAGGCACCCAGAGGTGAATAAGCCTTCTGCAAATGTTAATATAAATAATATCATTTTATCAAAGAGTTTCAACCTTGTCTTCAATGCACCTGATCAAGATTTGAATTGATTTTTTCAAATTTTCTCTTTAAGGTGAGACGGGACTTCTGGTGTCGAAGATCACAGACATCGCTCCGTTTGTCGGCTACTCCCAGAACGAGGAACAAACCGAGAGGAAAAGACTACGCGATGTCCTCAAGAAGGGGGATCTTTACTTCAACAGTGGAGACCTAATGAGGATCGACAAGGACAACTTCATATACTTTCAGGACCGTGTAGGTGACACATTCAGGTAGAGAACACTTATAGCTTCTGTAATGCAATATCAAACATATTATACAACTACAAATAACAGACAATAAAGGATAACACATCACACAGTCTCTGAACTTCTATTCTTAAAGTTGAAAAGTACATGTATAGGATGGATATATACATATGTAGTGAGGAAGAGCAGGCCTTTGTGTTTTAGTTACTCAAGTTTCCTCTCTAAGTTACAGTACCTGCAACAGGTTTAAGAGAGATTCTGCCAATTTTTTGTAGAAATTTAGAAAGAAAATAGTTGTAATAAGACATAAACCATCTATCTATGTTTTTCTGTTCACATGTATAGGCCTTTTGCAGTTTGAGACACAATCCAGGATTTTTATTCCAAAATCTCTCTAATGATAAAGTCGAAACTAGACCATTTTGCTAGATAACTTATAAGGTGTTTTCTTTATAGCCCATGGCACCATTGGTTACACATACAGTAAAACATTATATAATAAATTTTCTATGGACCACTGAGTGCAATTTTTTAACTTGTTTGAACCAACCCAAATATCAAAATATAACCTGCCCCATCACAGAGCCCCTGCCTGGGTACAAATTGAGAAGGAACTACTTTATCCTTTTAGTATAGAAACATTTGTGACACAGAAAAGCATGTCTTATGTGGTTCTTAATCCTGTGCTCGAATTTACAATGGAAAGCTGGAAAACGGTACATTGTCATGTTAAAAATAACCCATCGCTGACACTTCAAGCATGTGAAGCATCATTATTGTTCAATTCAAAGATTAGAATAGCCAAAAAGCCATTTTGCTGGTACCAGTGGGCCAAAGTGGGAATTTTACACTTGGGGGACTATACGACAAGGGCCATATGGTAACATTTGAACATTTGAACTTGTTTGAACCCACAGGTGGAAAGGGGAGAACGTGGCCACAACCGAGGTGTCTGACATCCTGACGATCAGCGATTTTCTGGAAGAAGCCAACGTATATGGAGTCCAAGTGCCAGGTCTGGTGTCCATTTCCTTTATGCACTTTACCTTGTAGTGTATAGAATAAGATCATAACGTCTTTGCTCCTATATTTGTTTGGCATTGGTATAGGACACGAGGGGCGGATAGGGATGGCCGCTGTCACTGTGAAAAAAGGTGACCAGTTTGATGGAGGTAAAATATATAACCATGTGGTCAGCTACCTGCCCTCCTATGCCCGACCTCGCTTTATAAGAATACAGGTAATTCTGTTTGACACACACAATCATGCAACATGTGATGAAGAGTCGATGATTGGCGATATTCAGAAACTGCGCCCGAGTGAATGTTTTGCACTCTCTTTTTCTTACCGTCTAGAACGCCATGGAGGTGACAGGGACTTTCAAGCAGATGAAGGTGAAGTTGGTGGAGGAGAGTTTTGATCCAGGACGTATCCAGGACCCTCTTTACATCCTTGATGATCATGAGAAGAGCTACGTACCGCTGACAGCTCAGGTCTACAGCTCCGTCCTATCAGGAATAGTCAAACTGTGAGGAGTCGCTGGGCTTTTTTGGTCACTCTGGCTATACATTGATACTCTGATAATAAATGCCCAGTTCAGTGACAGAAGAAAAACATATTTTTACTAATACATTATTTTTGTGTGGTGAAATAATATGGAGACATTCCTGTAAGCAGTAGACGGTAACTGAAAGTGTAGGATTTATTTGTGTAAGGCTTCATCTCTGGGGCCAGCTTGCCACGGAACTAGGGAGTTGGTCAATATAACGGTATATTTACTAGCATGATTGCTGCTATTACTTTATTCAGTCCAGTAATGCTGCAGTGTTGCTGTTTTGATGGGGGTCGGGGGGGGGGGTCAATCAATAGTAAAGCCAGTTTGATAAGATGCTTCTGACGGTGGCTATTGGACTTTCTCTCACGGGTAGTATCTCATGAACAGAACAGCACACTTTTAGGAAAGACGTGAGTAGCATGTAATGGTTTAAGATTTAAGAAAAATATGTATAATGTACGTATGTATATTTTAAATAGGGTCCTCATGCAGATTTTTTTATTTGTGTGCCAATATCTGTAAATATCGATTACTTTACTAAAAATGAAAGTTATTCCTTCTGTAAAACCAGAGCTCATTATTTTTATTTGTTTGTCTGCTCTTATTTTACTCTTCATAACAATACAAGACAAATATATGCAGGCTGATGTATTTCATATTGAATGCCTTTCAACAGTATTTAGGCCCAGTTGATCTTTTGAATGATTATCAAGTGGATCTGATTTGATCAGGATGGGCTTTATTGTCATTCTCAATTTATTGTGTCATATCCCTGTTTCTATGTTCATTTTATATGGATTTTTATGTGCAGCAAGCATTTTGTGTAATTTCCCAATTCTGAAGCACTAACAGCTATATTCTTGTATGAAAGGTGCTATACAAATTATTATTATTGAGACGACAAAACACAAGGTGGAGACAAATACACGTGCTACACGGGAGTGTATGTCCCTAGTGGAGTTATACAGGACACAACTTTTAAAAAAGGAAGAAAGAAAAATGCGGAGCAAATTACTGTACACCGGAAAATAACACTCATAATAATAATAATAATAATAATAATAATAATAATAATAATAATGAATTTATTTTTATAGCACCTTTTAAAGACAATAGTTTACTAAGTGCTTTCACAGAAGCAAATGCAAAGCAAATACACATATACATCAAATTAATACACATAGCCATATATACACAACATGTGTGGTCATTAAACTTCTTGTTCCGAAACCATGTGCCATGAGCTTGTTTTCCTCAGTCTAAAAGCAGTCAAGGGTCAAAACCAGGTCACCGCTCACAGTAGAGGCAAATGTAACCAGAGGGCAGGCGAGAAATCATTAATCCCAGAAGTGATTGCAGAGGCGGTTGAAATGTAGACTAGATAACTATAGACGAGGGGCAACAAGTAGGTTGGTGGGGAAAGTCCTATAATGTAATTTGTAGTGATGGGCCATCCAGGAGGGTGTGTCTGCATCTTCACACTGAGATGTTGTAGCCTACATAGAGTAAATCATTCAAATGTTCTTCAGGGGCCCAAAGTCCTACTGCTGCAAGAGATTGTTCTTTCTGGATTAGTAATAACTTTACAGTCTAAATGTGTAGTAGGCTAATTGTCAGTTTCTCACCATGGGCTCTGCCATTCAAAACCTTTGAAGCCATCCCAGGTCATCTCAGAAAAGTGCACTCGTTGTGTAACTGTAATATAGTGTAATATATCCTGATGGAGCAAAGGGTGGTTATTATTATTTTACGATCCGTTCGCTGCTTTAGATGAAAAAGAAACAGATGACAAGATTCACATGAAAATGAATACACCATTTCATTTTATTACCACAGAGGTAACCATGCTTCTTTTCAATTTCAAAAACAGTGACACAAAGTAATATTTTTTAGGCTGTGGGATATCATACCTAGTCATTTACCAACCCATTCACACTAGATTTTTTTTGTCTCAGTGATGAGGGGATTATTTTTTTAGAGCCCTTGCTTGGGTCATTAGGAATAAGGGAAAATACACTGATGACCGTAGACTGTATGCTACTGTAGCTGATGATACAAGTGTTGCAATGACATTGTCTAGACTCTAGGCTTTGCAAGGACATGTTAATGAATCAAGTGGAATGTTTCGTAACACGTTTGTATATTTAAGAATGGCAATTTTTATTTTTTATTAATGACCTCTTTTTGAACAGGTATGCATGAATGCAGTTTTTGAGTTGCTCAAAAGTGTTTAAGTTTTAAAGAAGCAATTTTCAGCAAACAATGTGGATAATAAATCTGGCTTTTGGTATAAATCACTGCAGTACGCTACAGTGCAGGGAAGTTCCGACAAGACGCGCAGTAAACGCATAATGGGCACAGTCTTCTTATAGATAGGCGATACTTTTCACTTTTGGCACAGTTGGCTGCCTGCAGATGAACAATAAAGGTTTGGACGCAGGATCACATAGCCACTGGCTCTTTTGTAACTCCCCCGGAAGAATATACCTCCATCGGTCAAAGATCAACAGGCGTAAAAAACTGAACAGTCCCGTAGGCCTACCCTATTCAGCTGTTGGTTTGCTGTTGAAAGCTGGATCTTTCAGGGAACACGCCGCAACACTACCACGTGTCTCTTGTTTATAATGATTTCATATATTCTATACAGCGCCCTCGCAGCTCTGGCGATTTTGCCATTGCTCTACTTGAGAAACCCTTATTTTTTGGACGATTTGCGATACGCAATGGCCTCAATTCGAATTGGCATGAGTCTGGACAAGTTCAAGAGGCACAAACCGTTTTACAGCATTCTGGATCGCTTTCTGGAAAAAGTGGCCTGCCATCCGCATAAGACGTTTATACTCTTCGAGGAAAGCTCCTACACCTACAGCCAAGCCGACACAGAGAGCAACAAAGTGGCTAGAGCTTTGTCCAGCCATGCCCAACTAAAGCAGGGAGACACTGTGGCGCTGTTCCTGGGCAACGAGCCGCAGTTTGTGTGGCTCTGGCTCGCTCTGGCCAAGTTGGGCTGCATCAGTTCTCTGCTAAACTGCAACATCCGTTCCAAATCTCTGCTGCACTGCTTCTCCTGCTGTGAAGCCAAGGTCCTGGTCGCTAGTGCTGGTAAGCAAGCGAAATAAGACCGAGACACACTTTTAATCCTAGCTACTATGTGGCCATGCACTGAGATTCTTTATTTATTGCGTTATTTATCTATATATTTGTCATAACAATCTTAAAAATAGATCCCTTGCTTGCAAAAAACAACAACAAATCGTAGATAGGCAACTATGCCAGAAAATGATGGGCGAGACACTGCAGGTGTATAACACTAAGATCATCATGAAACTTTGCCAGTTGATAACTTACATTAAAATAGTTATGTTTTGTATTTTTACAGAAACGTTTGAATTAATATGGAAATTTGGCAATATAACTTATTATGGATAAATGTGCATGTCTTTTTTTAAATTATGGAGGATAGGGTGGATAATACCAGAGCTAAAATTGCTATTTAATTTTCACATCATTTTATAAAAAAAAAAACAGTGAAAGTTTAGTTGATGTAAGTGATTTAGAAGTTGATATTTTTGGTTCAGAGTATTGAACAACACTGCCTGCAGTGTCTCTTGCCTTGATTGGCGTCAATCCCAGGATCTCTATTCTTGTTTGAATTGTTTCTTGTATTCAACGTCACTGCACTCCTTGGAGCCCCCACTAATATCTGTGAATTCTTTCTGCCTGTCTCTCTCAGACTTGCGGGGGGCTGTGGAGGAGGTGTTGCCCACCCTTAAACAGCAGGGCGTGCAAGTGTTCATCCTGGGTGAGGACTGCGACGTGGAGGGCCTGGAAAGCCTCTCTGACAAAATTGAGCAGGCCTCAGACCAGCCTCTGTCGCCTGAGTTCAGGGCTAACGTTACCATTAAGAGTCCTGCGCTGTACATCTACACCTCAGGAACTACAGGTATAATAAGGAAACGGGGCCCTTCTGACCTTCACCTCTAATCTGCTGTTTGCATGTTTAGTGCACCGACCTTGAGCTAGTGAACGTTAACAATAAACATTATGCTGCTTCTGCTGTGTTGTCTTTTAGGGCTTCCCAAGGCAGCCATAATCAGCCAGGAGAGGCTATGGATGGCGTCTTTCCTCCAGTCTATATCCGGCGTACGCTCAGACGACATCATCTACGTATACCTGCCTCTTTACCACTCCGCAGGCTTTCTGATGGGACTTTGTGGAGCCATAGAAAAAGGTGATTCTTCTAGGCGTCATAAACACATCCAAACACGACTCCCCCAGGCAGCATTCTGGTGGGTTTACTGAAGGTTAAACTAACTAAGGTACATGAACTCAAATGACAGTGGCCGTTTGGCTCGGCTACTTGTATTTCCAGGGGCGCTGTACTATGACTGACCCTGCGCTCTGACCCCCTTCCGAAGTGTTGTAACTTGAGAGGGGACATGCGAAAAGACACATTTCAATGTGGCTGACCCTGCGCTCTGACCCCCTCCGAAGTGTTGTAACTTGAGAGGGGACATGCGAAAAGACAAATTTCAATGTGCCTTGGTTAAATTGACTAATAAAGATACCTTAACTAAGTTAACTTAACTTCAAAGTCCTGACCCTTAAAACACTACTGTATACTGCTGAGCTCTCAGTGGTGAAGATTATGTCTCGCTGAAAAAAATCTGTGCTCCTTCATTCTCCAGGCAACACTGTTGTGCTAAAACGTAAATTCTCCGCCTCCCAGTTCTGGAACGACTGTAGGAAGTACAATGTGACGGTTATTCAGTACATAGGAGAAATCATGCGCTACCTCTGCAACACACCAAAGGTAAAGAAAATCACTTTATTACTTATGTTGTTCTCACGATTATTACCAGCAAGCCAGACACACCATTAGTACGGAAAACCACTGGGAACAATATTATGGTGTTCATCATCTCACATCTCTTCTAGAGAGACAATGACAGGGATCATAAAGTCCGAGTGGCTATGGGCAACGGGATAAGGGCCGACACCTGGGCTGACTTTCTGCAGCGATTCGGGGACATTCGTATCTGTGAATGCTACGGAGCGACGGAAGGAAACGTGGGCTTCGTCAACTACGTCGGCAAAGTTGGAGCTATTGGCAAAGAGCATTTTCTCCACAAAGTAAGAGGGAGGTGTGTGTGTGTGTGTGGGGGGGGGGGGGGTGAACACTGTTGTCGCTTATGCAAATAAAGTGTCAGTATTTTGTTGTAGGGATATAATGTTTACCTCCATGGGATGAACTTGAGGGGCTGTCTGGACAGTTTTATACCTCTTGTAAACGAGTGATACAACAGAAATAGCATATATATACAATATATATGTATGAATTCAAATGTGCAGAACAAGATTAGTTATTTGACTGACTTTCTTCTTCTTCTTCTTCTTCTTCTTCTTCTTCTTCTTCTTCTTCTTCTTCTTCTTCTTCTTCTTCTTCTTCTTCTTCTTCTTCTTCTTCTTCTTCTTCTTCTTCTTCTTCTTCTTCTTCTTCTTCTTCTTCTTCTTCTTCTTCTTCTTCTTCTTCTTCTTCTTCTTCTTCTTCTTCTTCTTCTTCTTCTTCTTCTTCTTCTTCTTCTTCTTCTTCTTCTTCTTCTTCAATATGTTTCCTTCAGAGGTTTTGTAGGTATGCCCTCATAAGGTACGACACAGAGAAAGAGGAGCCAGTCAAAGACTCCAGAGGATTTTGTATTGAGGTTCCCAGAGGTGAGCCATCAGTCCCCTTTCAAAAATATGTCTCTCACTCTTGATAATTTCACTAGTACTAATACAATTTCCTTGTTGGTTGATTTTGCCCCTATAGGAGAGACCGGTTTGCTGGTGGCAAAGATCGGGGAGCTATCACCTTTCAGCGGCTACGCAAAGAACAAGCAGCAGACAGACAAGAAGAAGCTGAGAGACGTGTTTGTGAAGGGAGACCTCTACTTTAACAGTGGTGACCTTATGAAGATAGACCACGAGGGATTTGTCTTCTTTCAGGACCGCATTGGAGATACTTTCAGGTCTGTGTTGATCTAAGAACAATTTCATCCCTGGAAAGTGAATTTAAGATGTAGGACAAAACATTACTGTTGGCTTTATTCAAGACCTTTAAAGTCTCTGAATGTAGATCATATAATTTCAGATTTAGGGATTGCAGACACCCTGGTTATTCTACTGGATTTCAATGTTTGATTCCCTGTAGAGTATTATTTTAGCTTTTTTTTCCACATATGAAAAAGATTTTTTTCTGACTACGCTTGTATCTAAATTCCCAGCTCTGGGTGCAACCCTTGCAGTCAAGTTATGCACATACTCTACTGTCTTTCGGTTGTCGTCTAACACAGGTGGAAAGGAGAAAATGTGGCAACCACAGAGGTGGCTGATCATTTGCTCATGGTGGACTGCATTGAGGAGGCTAACGTCTATGGTGTGAAGGTGCCAGGTAATAATTAATATACATCATGCACTGTGGTTGAAGTCCATCGTGATCATAAACTGTTCAGTCCTGCAAATGAAGTCAGAAATACAACAAAAACTGAGAGTCACAATTGAAACAGGAAAGCATGTATTTGAAGTAAACATATATTTGCCGTGGTATGAAACATGTAAAGAAGCATCTAAACTGACGTGTGGAAAAATATGTCATCTTTTTACTTTGGTTTCCTCGACTGATAAGGACACGAGGGAAGGATCGGAATGGCTGCCCTGACGCTGAAAGAAAACATGGACTTTGATGGCAAGGCTGCGTACCAGCATGTCAAAAATAACCTCCCCAGCTATGCAAGACCACGCTTCATTCGCATTCAGGTAAACAAATCCCTGCTAGATTTTTTTTTTTACAAGATTACAGGACGTAAGAAATAAGGAATTTGACTTAGAATGTCTTGCTGCGGTTATGTTTCCCTGGCAGGATGCACTGCTGTTAACTGGGACGTTCAAGCAATTGAAGGGGAAGCTGGGGGAGGAGGGCTTCGACCCGTCTGTCATCAGTGACTCTCTGTTCTTCTTGGAGGACAATAAGGGCTACGTACCCATGACTCAGGAGATATTCAACTCCATCGCAGAGGGAAGACTAAGGCTCTGAATGACTTCAGTGTTTATTGTTGGATTGTCAACTTTAACCAATAGTACATTTGATATTTTTTTCTTTTGACTTTTTTGATGATACAAGATGCCAAGTAATAATAATAACAAATCACTTGCACATTGAGCGTTGATGTACATAACATATCATAAGCTACTTTACCCTGCTGTGTGGAATATTGTGCACTGAAATATTTAAAAGAATAATATAATTTAGTTTTAAAATACTTTTTAATTAAAAAAAAACTTTAAAATACATGTTTGAGTTTAAATGAGCAAAGCCATTCAGATAGTGATCTTTAATTTGCCAAGAGCTGACTGTGCGCTGGCTCACTACCGACACAGCTGGTACAGTAGTGAATGCTTTATTTTCAGTAGCTGAATAAGTGTGTGTGTGTATGTGTGTGCGTGCGTGCGTGTATTTGTATGTTATGCTGTACGCTGCGTTCAGGGACATTACAGGAGTGTAGTAGCGGTGGCATGTTCCAGTGGAGCAGGAGAGGGAGCTGCGTTAACCACAGGAGAAGAAGACATACAGTTCATTCTTCTGCAGGTGGAGGACAAGTGTTTTTGAGCCGTCTGTGAGACCTTCACGGGGCAACACAGCTGCTGCCGGCCACACTGCACCCACTGGTTGCAGAATATGGGCACGCTGTAGAACTTTGTCAGCTTTTTCAGGACCTTTTTAGCCGGAAGATCCGAAGGCATCTCCGTATTCTTGATCGCAGGGCCGGATCCGGTCATGGATGGCTTTGTGAGGGCTTCTGCTGCGGCCTCTGGAAAAGTAGGCCTTGCTTCAAAGCTGTAGCCAGTCATCGGCCCCTTGTAAGTGTAAGGCAGGGGCACACTGCTGCAGCTCAGGGAGCGCGTGGTCCTCCTAGATGGATTCCAAGCCTTGTCGATCCACAGCTCCACTTGAGCCTTCTCCAGCCTGGAGGCAGCATCCCCGCTCTCCTCAGCCCTCGCGTCTAAGTCCAGGTCTTCGCCTTCTTCGGCTCCCATGGCCTCGTTCTTTCCTGACTTTGGTTGTTCAGCTTTGTTCAGAGCTTGTTTCTCGGCAAGAAGGGCGGAAGCCATTTTGGATATGACGCTCCAGTCCTTTAGGATGTCATCCGCTGTGGTGAACTGTGAAGTCACCGTGAATCGGATGATGCGTTTGGTTTGAATGTCGGCAGGGATGAGGTACATGTCGCCCGAGCGGGTCAGCCTCCTCAGCAGCTCCTGGGTCAAAGCGTTTCCTCCCTATTATAAGGGAAATCACATAAATGACCATCGTAATAGCTATAAACAAAAAAACAAAGCATTTTTCAGCAACTTTAATTCAAGGTTTCAGCTCTTTTTATGTATCACTGATATTGCCCTGCACCTGCCCTTAAGATTACTAAGTGTGCCTTTGTTTGTAGCTCACCTTTGAACGAGGTGTGACGGTGAGATTCGTACGCTTCAATAATGATAAGCAGTGAAAGAACTTCCTCAACAAAGATGAAACTAAGTTTAACCTTGACATTTTTTAATTTACTGCATGGACTGGCCGAAATTGTGGTACATACTTTCAGACAGAAGACCACCAGCCCAAGATGCCTCTCAGCCGGAATCTCAAAATTTTGGTCACTCCTTATGTGAGACTCCAAAAGCGTTGCCATCTCGATCCCCTAGAAGGGAAGACAGAAAAAAAAAATCAATTCTGAAATGTTTAATAAACATATACGATTCTGTTGGTTGTCACATTCCCTACATAATAGTAAATACATTTTATGCAAGGTCCCTCATCTGATAATAATAAGCATGAAAAGAACAGATTGCAATTTACATGTCTGATATGAGCCTGTAGGTTTTTCAGTCCAAAGGAGCGCATGACAAACCAGAGTTTGAGCGAACGGAAACGTCGGCTGAGGGGAATCTGCCAATGCTGTACAAGAGTGAAAAAAAATATATTGTCACTGGATGAAATGATTATGAAAATAGAATATTTAATTTTGGTGAAGACATTTTTTTTTTTTTTTTTTTTTTTTTTTTGGCATGACAGTATCATACCATAAAGTCCGTGGCCTCCTTTGAGTTTTCATGTCTGAGGTAAACAGGATCTACAGTGAATGTCTGCTGGAGCTTGAATTTATCTTTGACCCTTAGACAGAAAAAAAGAAACAGTATTACACACCAACAAGCATCCCTTCACATTCAATTTGTTTAATTTGTTTTTAATGTCAGACCCTATATTATATGTATAGTTCCGAAAAGCCAGAAATGTTCTCACCAGAAAGCTGTGCAGTCAAAATGGACCATCATCCACTTGGAAGGGTTGAAGACAAAAGAGTGGGCAAATTCAATGCCTTTCAGGGACCAGCGCAGCTCGGGACACATGTAGGCTGAGCCAGCGTAAGCCGCATCAACATGGAGCCACAGTCCTTCTTCTGCACCTGCAAAGAATAAATATATATATATTGAAATTAATGCATCTTAGTGGAACAGCACAATGCTTTGACTTTACGGGCAGTGTTAAAGCAGAAATGATAGGGAGTGCATTTGAAGACGTACAGACTGGTCCCAGTTCGGATAGATTGTCGAATGCACACACTCCTGTGGTTCCCAAAGTTGCACACAGCTAGGCAGGAGAGAAGCAAAACAAAACACATAACGTTTTAAACTATTCATAATATTTTTTTATTATTACCACTGACCATTATACTATGAACATTTCATGAACATTTAGCTGTTTGCTGTACTCATATCCTTTACTTAAAAGTACCACAACATTTATGCAAAGCTACCCCATTGCAAGTACAAGTTCAAACTCCCAATCACTATTATCAGCAAAATATTGTAAGTAGTATCAACGCATCAAAAGTAAAAGTAATGGTTCTGCAGTGAAATGTCCCTTGCGACTCATATAATATAATATATACATTAGGTTATCGTTGGGACGAAACAGATTTCTGATTCACACATTTGTGTCACTTTGTCAGACTTTTTTCTAATATTTCTTTTTGTTTCTATTTTCTATTTTTCCTTTGTGTGGGTCAACAATTATTGAAATGAAATCATATCAGAAGT
This sequence comes from Ammodytes marinus, assembly GCF_949987685.1. Lineage (NCBI taxonomy): Eukaryota > Metazoa > Chordata > Actinopteri > Uranoscopiformes > Ammodytidae > Ammodytes > Ammodytes marinus. The sequence continues at coordinate 13,754,532 of NC_137230.1, forward strand.
TTATAGGGGAACGTCTGTTAAAGTAAGACAATGGGTCCAAAGTAGACACTGATTTTATAGAAAGTGTCACGAAACAACTGGTTTCATTTTCTAAGACTATATTCTATGCTTATATTTTAGAACAATGTTTCCCTCTGAAATTTAGGGGAAAAGATGGTGTAACATAATATGAACATATAAAAAAGTACCTCAAAATTGTACTTTAGTAAATGTACTCTGTATCTTACTACATACAAAATTACAGTTTAACAATAGTGTATGCTTACATTTATTTTCTTTTTTTAAATACTGTACATCAGCTTAAGCTTGAAACAATTATTAAATATTTCACATAAGCACCCCCTGTGATACCAACTATGTCTAATGACATACCATGATAGGGACTAGGCCCCTCCTCCTGTCTTCTTGTATGGCTTGTTTCAATGTCTCTCCTCTCAGAGACAACTGCTCGTCAGTGGGCAGAAACCTGGTCTTCACCAGAGAGATCAGACCTGCCTTCTCCACTGAGGAATGAGCCTAGAAAAAGGAAGTTGCGTCACATGGTCAAATTTGTTCCCTTCATGATTGAGAGGAATTCATTCATTGTATAGGATTCAACACTGACCTGATCCGAAGCATAGGCCACCAGTCTTGAATTCAGGACTGATTCATCCACTTCATGGTCAAGCTCTGCCTGCAACTGCAAAATGTTGTCTTTCCTGGCTGCCAGCAGTGCAACCAGTGTACTCTCACTGACGGTGCTCTAAAAGGAGAGTCATATAATAAGTTTCCATTCATCAGGGGAGGGAGACTGCACTGTTTTAAGGTTTTTAAAATAAATAGACAGAGAAGTTGCCACGAACCTGCAGTATGCCTCCACCTCTGCTGTCAGGATGGTGATGGAGGAAGAAGGAGGGGAGCCCCAGCGCTTTACACAACCAGTCCATCACATTAATTTCCAACTCTGTACATGCTGGGCTGGAGGCCTGTTCAAAATAAGCAAGGTCAGTAATATAATTTATTGACATGATATGACTTCAATAGTTTTGATGTGTTTTGATGTGTTCATGCAGTGAAGAAAGAAAGTCTGGTTAGTCCCCTTACCCAGGTGAATCCAACACAGTTCATGGCATCGGCCAGCATGTCCCCGAGCATAGACGGCCAGGAAGTCAGACTTGGGAAGTAGGCATGCATGTGAGGGCTTTGCCAGTGAACCATCTAGGGCCATAGTTTCAAATGATATATTAGTGATATCAATCAAGCTTTTTTTATATTGGAAGGACACCTCATTGGCAGTGACAAGTTCAAAAGGATGTAATAAAAACATAAGAGTAAAATTAGGATACAAGATAAACAAATAAAAACAGGAAGTCAGTTAAAGCAGAAAAAAACAAACATAAAATATAAAAAAGGAATCAAATAAATCATATGATGATGCATGACAGTATTTGAACTTACCCCCGGCATGATGACTCTCTCGATGTCGTTGAAGATGCTCTCCCAGTCCTCTGGCTCTGTAGGCGCAGTGTCAGGGAGAAGCTCCCTCATGTAACCTGGCTTCACGTCTGGAATCACCCTCCTCTCTCGGATGGAGCCCAGGTACTGTGTGATGTAGTCCACCATCTCCTTACCTGATCAGGCACACACACACACACATTATTTTATTGTACACATCTTTATTTTTGCCTGTTTTTTTTCAGGGAAATGGAAAAATACAGACAAAACAAATTAATGTACTAATAAATTAAACCTTGGTTTACCTCTGCGGTTGTATTCCTCAGCTTGCATTTTCTTTTCTTTTTTTTCAGATGAGAGCTCTTTGGGGTTAATGTGTGTGGGTGTGGGTGTGGGTGTGTGTGTGTGTGTGTGTGTGTATGTAACAGGTGGCTGCTGAGATGCTTTGTGTACAGAGATGACAGAACTATATAGACCCTGTTGTGAGGAACACGCCTTAAAATGGTGACGCATTTCAACGGTCAAACAATGCAAATCTAGCATTGGAAACGTATGTTGCCTCACCCACTGATTCCACCTTCCATATTTACACTCTTCTCTTCCTATTAACAATTTTCTTTCACATCTCGGTGAAATTATGCTTTATATCGCATACTATAATATTTTAAATAAAGTATAATCAATATTAATATCAATATTCTCCATGGCCCAAGAATATGTCCGATTGTTATTTTATTGTTTTGACGTTGGTTATGTTTCTGAAATAAATCTTCCCCATGATGAATCCCCCTACATTAATGCAACATGATTGGAATGTATTGTGAACTATGCCTACTCTATTTTCGGTATATATGGGGAACTTTACAATTATTTAAAACTATTTCATATTTTCCATTGCATTATTTACCTTGACTATAAGAATAAAATGTAATGTACAGTCATATTTAGTAATGTATCAATACATACTGACGATATTTTTCAATTCCTTGCATCATTATAGACTGTTAAAAGGCCTACTAATGCACCAGCAGCCCACATGGAGCAATTTACTGTTGTGGCTGGTTTCTTGTCTAGCTATTTTATAAACACTTTGTTAGTTTAGTCCACAACATTGTATCCTACACAGGATGCAGGTTCTTTCTGAAAGGTTGGGAGATAAAACATGAGTGGTTAGGTGATTATTAGGGCAGAAAAGAAGGAGGATATGCTGCTACACAAATCTGAATTCATTTTGAACTTCTCTCTCATCTTTATATCTTCAGTCTTCGGCCTCTTTGGGCCTCAAACTGTTATTTAAATAAATTATTTTAAAAAGGGCCCACAATATCGAGGCTTTCTTTTATTATTATTAACCTTGTATTTATACAGGTTAATCCCATTGAGACCGCAGACTCTTTTTCAAGGTTTCCCATTCGCACGTTACCATTCACACACACAATTTAGGGTTCAGTGTCTTACTCAGAGACACTTTGAAATGTGGCGGGGGGACAGGGGATCGAACCACGGACCCTGGAGTTAAGGGTCGACCACCCTACACAAACCACTTCGCCACATCCGCCAAAATCTGAGGAAGGTGTTCGGCCTACATTCACTGGGACCATCGGACATCTGAAGAACTTCCAGGCTCCATCATCAGGCCCCATCATTCACTCAGGCCTGCCCACAAGCACCACTCCAGCCTAGCCATGTAATGCCAACTCCACCCACCAATGAACTCCAGAGGACCTTTTGCCCAAAAGCTGCTCTAAGAAAATTTTCCCACCAACCAAAATACATAGTTTATTTGTTTCAAAATGTAGTGTCTCTATATAGATTTTAATTTTTTCAAATTAAGAAACCTCAGGGAGAGTTGACAGAGCAAGGGATCCCTCTCCCAGGACATACCTCCTGCAATAGATGTTGTCAGGATTTTAATTTTTATGCATTTACTCTATATAACCTAACTAACAATCGATACATTCATAACGTGATCTAAAATGTTCTCATTCCAGGCCCTTGAGCAGGGACAGTTGGAAGGGAGTTAAATAGCACAAAACTTCTTGTAAGTTTTATATATGTTTTTCCCAGAAAACGAGGCCAGAGAAGGGACAGATGTATCTATCTTAAACAAAGGCCTACTGTATTTTCCTGACTCAGCTGAACAAACCATAGATACAAGTTACTTACAAGGCCAGGAGCATAATTCTACTTTTCGGCATAGTTCAGGTCAAGAGCGAAGAAGAAGAGGATTGGACGAGAAGATACAAGACAACAAGATAGACCAATCAATGGACTTTGTCAAGATATGTTAAAAAGCCTTGCTGTCGAAAAGGCTCATTACTTTTTTGTCTGTCACTGACTCCTGCATATGCTGTCCTGTGATCTCACTTCATTAAATAACACCTGAGAACTCTGAAACTTTTTTCCAGTCATCTTTTATTTTTTACCTTCCATACATCCGAACAAAAGAACTCGAGATATTATTGTTTTAATAATGTCATAAGTATAGAAAATCACAAAGGGGTCGAATCATTGACCAGATGTTTACATGGTAGTGCTAAAGTAAAATATGAAAAGTGAATAGTGTGGATGCAGGAGGACTTCAGAGACCTGCTCCAAACCATCTCATCTCCACCAGGGAAAACTGGAAGAGGACGGACAGACAACCAATGAGCGAAGCAAAATTAACATAAAGAATGAACAGGCATGCGAGTAAAAAGAGTACTATCCCGCTGGACGGTGAATTAACACTGATGTGAGGCACTAGCAGCAGGCGAGAGTCCGTTCCTAGGACGGCCCATTTCGCAAAGAACTCCGGGTAAGTCGGGCAGCATGGAGAGTGCTTGGAAGACAGAGGGAGAGGACCCCCAAGGCATAGCTCGGCCATTCTTGGAAGATAGACACAGAAGCATATAATGTTAGGGAAATGCATGAGTAGCTATTCTAGCAGAAACAAGCTCTAATTAAAGGTTAGGTCAAAAAGAGGAGTCTTAAGTTTAGACTTGAACACCTCGATAGACTCAGATTGTCTGATCTCTATCGGGAGTGCGTTCCATAACGAAGGAGCTCAATAAGAGAAGGCCCTGCTGCCGGCAGTCTTCTAAAGGCCAGGACACACCGGCCCGATAATCGCTGCCGTAGAGTCGGGAGGGGTCGGGGACACGAATCTGTTTGGTGTGTGCCGTGAAATCGGTCGTAGTAGATGTCGTCGGGCTTCTTTTGAGCCGATTGAACATGTTCAATCGGCGGCGGACAGTCTTTCAGTTGGAGCAATTTGATTTGTGGAGGGCTAGCGAATCAGTGAAGCCCGGAAGTGAGGCGGGTAGCACAAACAGCTAACAACAGTTAGCCATCGTTTTAATGTGTTTGTTTGTTTCGTTCAGCGAATACTCACATGCATCAACCCTTGTTGACTGCTCTACACCATGCTCGACACTCTCTGCTAAAAATTGTGCTCTTTATGGTCCATAAATATAAATACGTAGGCCTATTTATATCTATGTGTATGGTCTAGAGAGCCGTCCCATCATTTCCGGCTTCCGTATTTTTTCGGGCCACAATACAGATTAGCGCCGCCTGCTGTTATGGAGACATTACGTCCCGCGCAAGCGCAGAGCGTACGGAGAGTCAGCAGTCGGTTTGGTGTGTTCTTTGCACTTTTTCGGCCGGGACGGGAAGACTGGAGCTCCCTGGATCGGCAGTCGCGATTTTCGGGTAGTCGGATTGGTGTGTCCTGGCCTTTAACTCTGGGGACAGACAGGAGCTCTGCATTCATAGACCGTAGTGCCCGTGACGGGGCGTAGTGTGTAACCAGGTCAGACATAATATGAAGGTGCCCATTTAATGCCTTGTAGGTCAATAGCAGCACCTTAAAGTCGGATCTGACATGGACAGGGAGCCAGTGGAGTGAGATTAGAATGGGGGTGATATGGTCATATTTTCTAGTTCTAGTCAAAAGCCTCGCTGCAGCATTTTGTACCTTTTGTAAGACTCGAGTACTTGCCCTGGGCAACCCAGACAGTAAGACATTACAGTAGTCCAGCCTAGAAGATACGAATGCGTGTACTAATATTTCCGCCTCAGCCATGGACAGACTGGATCGTATTTTTGATACGTTTCATAAGTGAAAATTTACCCCGAAGCTACGAATAATTTGACCAATCGGAGATATATACAGAGAGAACAGCAGAGGTCCGAGAACAGAACCTTGAGGTACTCCATATTTCACTTAGGTGAAAATGGATGTAAAGTTGTTGTAGGAGACACACTGAGTTCTACCGGATAAGTAGGATTTCAGCCAAGCATGGGCCAGTCCTGTAACGCCAAACAGGTTTTCCAGCCGGTCCAGGAGTATGTCATGGTCAATGGTGTCAAACGCTGCACTGAGGTCCAACAGTAGAAGCACAGAGACCGTGTTGGAGTCCATCATCAACGGAGTATCATTTGCTACTTTGGTAAGCGCGTTTTCGGTCGAGTGACGTACCCTAAAGGCCGATTGAAACGGTTTGAATAGGCGATTGCTAGTCAAGTGATCCGAGAGCTGTTGCGCCACTACTCGTTCTAGTATTTTTGATAAAAAAGGCAAATTTGACACTGGACGATAATTACTCAGTTAATCTGGATCCAAGTTGGGTTTCTTGAGAAAGGGTTTCACCACAGCTGCCTTGAAGGTAGTGGGAACATTACCAGCCATTAATGAAAGGTTGACAACATCCTTTATTGTAGGACCCAGGGTTTGCCAGAGTTCTTTGAACAGTTTGGCAGGCAAGGAAGGAGGCAGGTCGTTGGTTACGAGTTTCCGACTATTCGAGTCAGTACTTCGTACGCAACAATCTCAAAGTTATTAAATAAACCGATGTTACCAGTACAAGCAGCTTTATTGTAGTTCGTTGTTCCAAATGAACTGATTTGGTGTCTAATATTGGTAATTGTACTATAGAAATAGTCTATAAAATTGTGCGCAGTATAGATTGAGCCATTTCATGATTGCGTTTTTTTTTGTAAGTTTGGCGAAATTTCTCTTTCTTTTATTCCTAATAATAAGAGAAGAGTAATAGGCTGATTTTGCTACATTCAGAGCACGTTTGTACATTGAGACTCTCTCTCTCCAAGGCCGGTAGGTGGACTCTTGCTTTGTTTTCCTCCATCTTTGTTTGAGTCTCCTGCAGGCCTTTTTCAGGGCTTGAGTGTCATTGGTAAACCAGGGAGAAAACCTTGTCTGGTTTTTGTGGAGAGAGGTGCAACAGAATCCAGAAGGGTAGAGAGGGTTGAGTTCAGAACATCTGTCAGACTATCAACAGACTCGGTCACAGGTGCTAAGGAGGCCAGGACCATGGGAAGTTGTTCCATTAAGGTTGTTACAATTGTTGTACCAATTTGGCGACTGGTTACCACAGAGCGGTGTGCCAGATTTAGCTATGCAGGCTAATTTTCACCTGTAGTCCCTGGCAGGTTGATAGCTTAAAAGAAACATAAAAAAAACTGCAAAAATGTAACACACAACCATTATTCCAGACCATAAGAGGTTGGTGGTGTGTGAAAAACACACATATACAATATTAGTGACCATGTATGAGCTTTGAGGCAATGATTGGAAGATTTAAAAACAAAAACAAAACCTTTAAACAGAACCAGGCTAGCTATTACCCTTGTTTCCTGTGTCTTTGTGCTAAACTAAGCCAACTGGCTGTTGCTGCAGTCATATATTTATAGCAGTGTATGGTACAAAGTGGTTTAAATTTTCTCATAACGCTTGATAAGAAAACCTGTATATTTCCCAAAACGTCAAACAATTTCTTACTTCTACAGCTGTTTAATATATTCAAGGTTTGGCCTAGGTATTTTACTCAAATTATATTGTATATTTGTGTCAAAACTAAATTGTTGAAACACTTAACATATTGTTATTTGCTCTTCTCATATTACATACGCATTGAGGAAGATGACTGTTTGTATTAGGGTGATGACTTTAATGGAATGGTTAATGAACAAATAGCCAAAGGTTTCAGAATGACGAGGGCAAACAAAATCATGAAACCTTATCGTGCAGACCTTTCAACGTCTGACGAAAGCTGGAGCAGCACCTGGACTGTTCTCCCACGGTGCTGTTTACTGTTCATTGTGCTCAAGATGTGCAAGCAGTGCTCAGCTCATATGGTTCTCTAGGGAAGCCAATGTTTCGATGCAAATCTAACCATCATTCAAAGATGCTGCATGCCCATGTCAATGTTATACCAATGAGGCTATAAAGAGAGGCCATCAATTCATTAAATGAAACTAATAAACCACAATGGGATGTTTAACTAAGCCATTGCAAACATATACTTCTATCCATTAATATTACAACTATACACTTAACAAAGTTAGATGTTATTTTGAGGAAGTGTTCACTATAGGATAGGAGGATCACAACACTTAGGTGATATTGATGATCCTGTTTTTATGGGTTAGGGTTATTTGACTTTTGGTCAAACTGAAGGCAGGAAACCCAATAGCTGGCAATGACAACAGAAATAAAAATAGTGTGTACACGTGAATAAGGGTAATCCAATATGGACATGAGCACAATGTGACTATTGTGCTCCTTGTGTGCCTTTATGCCTGGGAGTCCGAGCCAGATGAAAGCAGGTTTAGCCATAATTGTGCAATTAAAGTTTAAGCCCTGCCTTGTGACATCAAAGTCAGAGTGCTCCCTGATGGATCATATAGTATTTTTCTTTTATTCAAATAAGCTGGAAATGTCAACGTGTTATCAGCCTGTAAGTGTTTGATAATTCAAACCAGACGTCAGAAATAAAGAGGATTTTGCCTCGTGGTTTCACATGAGCGGGAGCAGAAAAGACACACTGACTAATGTGAAATGAAGGTGAAACTAACTCTGCTTCGGTTTAGAAATGTTGCCTGATGGTGACACCAGTGGGCTACAAGACACCTTTAGTGTATTTTCAATCATGATCTAAGGAATATGTATTTATTTAATTAATAGCATTTTATTTAACTATTTCAACCTTGTTACTTGGAGGTTAGTTTTCCAACCTGGCAGCACAAATCTGATGGCCTTTTTTTGAGAGTGGACAATGGCAACAGAGCAGGACTTGCCCTTCAGTCATAACCACCACAGACGCACCCTTGAGCAAGGCACTTTAACCTGCTTTGACGGAAATGCTCAGTGGCACACACATCAAAGGTGCTGGGCAACATCCTGTTACCTGTTGTAGACCTAGTATGTGTGAGTTAACAGGGCATCCCTGAAAAGGGACATTGTGCAAGGTGCACTCTGTTCATTTATTTTAAATCCAGTACCGCAGTTTCTAGACATTGTGTTTTTAAAAGTACTGTACAAAAAAAAAATCAAATTTGGATATACAAATTTATATTCCTTTGGATAATGTTTTAATCCAGTGCAAACACATTTAAACCACAGCATACAACAGATTGTGAATTTAAAAAAACAACAAGTTAACAAAGTAGTAAAAAAACCGATATAAGACAATGAAAATTAATCTTAAAAATACAATAAACATAAAGACAGTTATATAATAGAATGTTTTCGATATAAAATAAAAGGTTCCTGATATTAAAAACCGTTATCTGTAGATCACAAGTTATTTATAGTGTTTTATCGAGAAACTGTGATTATCAACCTGTGAGCAAAAAAGGTTCATAAACAATCGGCATTGTTAATGAACCAGATGAATGTATGCGACGTGTAGGATCGTGTTCAAATAGCTGTCTTATTGTTGATTTGTCTTTGCACTCTTGCACTATGCTTGCATCATTCTTGCACTACATTATGTAGGCCTATACACAACCCTTTTAGTCCACGGTCAGACTGGTTAATGAACAATGCAAACAATCTGAAAATGTGAGATTGAGGTGATGACAAAAGGAAATATGAAGCAGAGAGAGCATGCATGTTCACGGAGGTCTATCCTAAGCCATGTGGACTATTATTGTAGCCTGAAGGAAAGCACCCAGAGAAAAGCTAAAGAAGGAACTAATGAAATCTTGGGTAGTGACTATAAATCATTTGTTCAGTATGCTATGGGGGAAGGTTAATATTTTCAAGCTTTCAAAAGAAACACATCTAATGAATAGAATTTTGTTTTTTTATTTATTAAATTTTTCTAGGAAAAGGAATATGGGAAACTGACCCACACTCCATCATAGTAGGCGGCAGTAACCTTAAACACTAGGTGCGACCTGCCAATAAACGACAAGCAGAAGAAGAAGAGAATGCGGAACTAGAAATCACGAAACAGCTGTCAAAAAGTGCAAAGTGAAAGCTAAGGATCAGAAAGAGGTACTTTTAACATTTCCGTTATCTTATCAAAAATCCTGCCGCTGCATGCGAGTTAGCATTTTGTTTCTAGAGGATGTGTCTGTGTTTATATATGTGACAGTCTGTGTTAAAGCTAACCCAACGCTGAACTGCGCGAGCTCACAGCGCAACTTGCTAACTGGCTAACTCGGAAAGGCAACAACACTAAGTTAACATTTAAAACGCTGAACAGTGGTTTGTACAAGACCATTGGTTGGTCCATGCTGTACACTGAATAAAGAAAGCAGGCGTCGAGTCATAGGCAGATAGCTGCGGCTAACATTAGTCATTAAACTAGTCATGTTGTTTTCGTCAATGTTGACATGTTCTACGCCAGCTACAACCACAAGCTAACTCATGCTAGCAGTTAGCAGAGCAACAGTAGGAGCAGATAAAACAGGTGTAACTTGTCAGTCACATGCCATGCATTCATTTTAACTTATCTTAAGTGTGTCCATCTTTAAAATTTAGCATGACAGCTCACAGTAATTGAAAATTCAATTGGTTTAACTGTCTTCTCGATTACTGACCATACTTGAAGCTAACACAGGGATCCTGAAGATACATTAGTTCATCTAAGTATAAGTCTTGACTCGATCTTTCAAAAGCCAAACATTGTAGACATGGGCAGGAGGATTGTATAAATTCCTTTTTTTCTGACCCTCCAAACTTGAAACATTTAAGACACACGTTATTATGCTATTATCATTGGCTTTTTTTAGCTGTGTTTATTTTGAATGTCATGAAATAAAACGATATATATCAAACATATTTTTCAACATTTGAAGTTGATCTTACTTTTTCACTGGACCTAAGAAGTCATCTTTTATGCTAAATTGCCCCTTTCCCAAAGTAATTGATGTCGTTCTTTTTCTACAGTATTGGTTATTGTAAAATTGGTCTTTACTTTTATTCCAAGTGGCATTGAGAACAGACTTGCCCTAAGCTGTGTGAACCCTGTAACAGTAACTTGTGAGCAGATATTAATTATTAATGAAAGCTATCCAAAATAAGATTTGTTGATTGTTTTTAGAAGTTTGCATGCTTACTTCATTTGGCTTTCACACACCTGTTTCCAGGGATGTCCAGAGCTTGTGTTCAGCACTGACTGGTTGCCTGCCTGCCTGTGAACTCTTGACTGAACACACCTGCAAACATGCCTGCAGTGTCCACCGGGGTCAAGGAGCTGTATCTGTCCACATCTCTGGGAGACCTCAACAAAAAGGCTGAAATTAAGCCAGACAAGACAAGCACCAGAAGGTAGCTTGTGTTACTGATATCAACCCAGTATTGCATACAATGATTATTTAACAACACCAGTGATCAAGGCTTAGAGGAACTGTGTCCCTGCTTTTCTAACATTACCTATTGAGGGGAAAAGAGTTGTAGATAACATGCAACAAATGCCCTGCGTCAATGTTGAACCTAAGACATTGCAATCACATGGAGATAAATATTTTTGATATATATATATATATATATATATATACTGAATATCTATGTTTTTGTGTGTTGCAGCTATGTCCAGAGTGCTTGCAAAATCTTCAAGGCGGCAGAGGAGTGTCGCCTGGACAGAGATGAGGAGAAAGCGTATGTGCTGTACATGAAGTATTTAACAGTATATGACATCATCAAGAAAAGACCAGAGTTCAAGCAGCAACCGGTACAGTAATAATATAATTGTTGGATTGTAATTTATTTTATTTATAAGGTTTTTTTTTACTACTCAATTAAAGGGGTAGTGTTTCTTATGTAAAGGCCTAAGTTGACCAGTGGAGATGTTTTTTGGTGAGCAACTCTTATCTTTTCTATTTCCAATGTACAAAGGAGTATTACATGACCATGCTCGGGGCAACCAACTTTAAGAAAGCCATTGAAGAAGCCGAGAAGCTCTCTGAAAGCCTTAAACTCAGGTAAAGGGCCTTAGCTGTCTTATTGTACACAACCTTTAACGTAATGCAGAAGTTACTACACATAGAGGACATTAGAACATGTGTATGTAATCACATATTATTATTTTTGTATTTAACCTGGCTTATCTTTGACATTTTTAACAGGTATGAGGAAGTTGAGGTTCGTAAACAACTTGAGGAGAAGGAGAGACAAGAGGAGAAGAAAAGGCGAGAGGAAATAAAAGGGAAAGATGCTGGTCGAGGCTCACCAAAGGCATCGTCGGCAAACAGGAAGGACAGCAAAAAGGTAGGAATGTCAAACATTAAAAAACTAAACTGTCATGGTGACATTATGTTAGAACATATTGACATGACACTTCAGATCAATGAGAATTACTTTAGCCTATGTGTATCTCTTGGTTTTCCAAGTGGATCAAGCAGTTTTTGATTGAGTCTTGAGAAACAATTAAATCAAAATCTGATTGAACTCTTCAGAACTACTGAAAGGCACCTATTTAAAGAATAGAGTTCACGTCAGACCAGTAATTTTTTTTTTTTTAACCTTTATTTATACGGGTAAATCCCATTGAGACCGAAGACTCTTTTACAAGGGAGACCTGTTTTCCTTTCCCACGTTACCATTCACACACACATTCATACACCGATAGCAGGCTAACTATCTGCTAGTAATAACTAGTAATAAGAGCCATCTAGCTTCTAGCGTTATATCTGAATAGCATTGTTGTAAGTGATGGCATTTTTATCAACTTGGATAAGAAATCCAGCCCCCCAAAAAACCGGTCATATCAATATTGTTAACATATTAGCAAAATGATTGTTTCTGCATCCTTTCTTTATGTCTATATGTCAGGTGAAAGCAGAACAGAACGAACTGAAGAATGCAACCGCTAAAGGTAAGTAGAACAAAAAAAGTCTGATAGACCAGTGAAGTGCAGTTCTTCCTGTGACGCAATTATTCTGTAAACATTATGTTTAAGTCTTAAACCCATGAAGTCTTTTTTGGGGGAATTTGACAGTTCTAACATTTTTCTTTTTGTCTTGTGTTGATTTGATGACTTTATTTGATAGCTGCAGTGCCGGCCGGTGGGATCACAGCCGAGAAACTTTTCCACATGATGAAGGACCAGGCGATTACAATAATTGTAATGGACGCCCGTGGCCTCAGGGACTTTGAGGAGTCTCATATCCAGGTCCCAGCCCAGACCTGCATCTGTGTGCCAGAGGAGGCCATAAGCCCAGGGTGAGAAATGTGTCTGGTGTAGGGAGCAATAATATAAATTAATCTATTATCTAGTTTCCTTTGGTGGATTTGTTATTTCTATTTGTGTCATTAGTTGCGAAACAATGAAAGAAAAAAACACTCAACTCCTATAACTGACCTTGTGATCTTGAATGTCATCATTTTCTTTCAGAATCATTGTGAGTCAGATTGAGGCCAAGCTGCCAGAGGTGTCCAAAGAGCATTGGAGGCGGCGTGGATTAGTGGATTATATAATCCTGCTGGACTGGTTCAGCTCTGTCACTGACCTTAAACTGGGCACCACCTTGAAAAGTCTCAAAGATGCCCTCTTTAAGGTAACTGTGGTGTGTTTGGTGGCCTGTGAGCACTTGTGTGACTCTTAAAGTGAGAATAACAACTGTAGATTCCTCCTGTCTGGTACATTATTATGTTTGCACATTTAACAGTGGGACAGCATCACAATCCTGCGTAGTGAGCCGCTGGTGCTGGAAGGAGGCTACGAGAACTGGCTGTTGTTTTACCCCATGTACACAACCAACGCTAAAGTCCGGCCCCCTAGACAAAACATGATCAGCACCCTCCCTCAGTGTGAGTATCTCCAGCATGCATGCCCGGCTTAAGTTGCTGGGCCCTAGGCTTTTATTTATTGCTAGGGGTGGTGTTACACAATGTGCTGCTGTTTTATTTGACTACATTTATGAAAGCAAATTAAGTGTGCTCAATCCAGTCCCTGATTTATTCCAAATGTCATACTTTTGAGTCAAATTTCAGGATTCTTATTCATTGAAGATTAACCTGAAAAAATATGAATCTTGTAAAACTCCAGTCATCAGGTGAAGCTAACCTTTTAGTTTAACGTTTCTAAGAAAATGATTCTTCCTCAGCTTTATTGATTTATTATTATTATTTTTTGTTTCCGACAGTGAACTTTAGCTACCCATCTCTAGAGGAGCCTAAGCCTCCGACTCCACCTCCACCAGAGCCTGAGGTTACGCCCGAGCCTCAGGAACCCCCTGCTCCTGTGCTGGTGAACGGAGTCACACCTATAGAATTACCCACGTATAAAGCTGTCGTTGATACTGACAGGTTGCCAGACATTGTCGATTCCCATGTACCAGGACCCTCTCATTCTGGGCTAGACCTTAGTAAGAAAGGCACATCCAGCCAATCACCTGCAACACCTCAGGTATTGTATCTTCCCTGATAACTAAAGCCTTGTTCCACTGAGCGGTGCGGTTCGGTGCAGCTCGGCATGTTTTTATTTGTGTCTCCACTGTCAAAGTTGGGTTACCAAGCAGTCCCAAATGGTTGGAGCTACACACTGCAGTCCGTTGATTGGTCGACAGAATGATTTTACATGTGAGGGATTAACTGTCGTGTTTAGTCACCTAGGCAAGACTGAAGAGTCTTGTGTTTAGCGAAAAATGCCGGTGCGCAGCTCTTTGTTTATTGAGTGGCGATTTCCTCTTCATGCAACACTGTGTCCAGCTGCTATACACTTAGATAGTTGCCGGGCCGTGGCTATCGCCGTCCGGCATAAACCCCGCCTACCAAGTCAAAACTGCTGTTGGCAGTAGAAACGCAAGCAAGATCTCCTCAGTGGAAACAAGGCATAATAAACTTTTGGAGACATTAAGAATTTCAAGTCTTGTCCAAACATGATTCATGTCTTCTTTTATCCCCCCGTTGTTCTTCTGTCCCCAGTTTGACCGTACCAAGAAACCCTCCGTCAGGGTGTCGGACGAGAACGGGTCAGGGCAGGACTCCACCCAGAACGGCCCAGCTATGCCCAACCGCTCAGTCAAACCTCTGTCTAAAGAGGAACAGAGTCAGATCCACTCTGAGGCAGTGGCAGTGATGGAGAAGGCCAGGCAAGAGCAGGAGAAACGTAACCAGGAGAAGGAGAAGGACTTGAAAGAAAGGGAGGCATGGGAGAAGAGGGTGAAGGAGGAGGAGGAGAAAGGACATCAGGAGAGAAAGAGACTGGAGAGACAGAAGGCAGAAGAAGAAGAAGACAAAGAGAACGGCGTGCGGGGGGAGAAAGAGAGGAGGGGGAACTCTGATACACCTTCCAAGAGTATGTCTCTGGACTCGCCCGCTCCAAACCATATCGTAAGTGAAATTAAGGTGAGTCCTCTTTTACTTTCAGTGTTAATCAGAGATAGACTGTTCACCTTGGAAACCTTTAAATGTGGAGTTAGCCATTCTGGAGAACGCTTGTTGTCAAAAGGAGATATGAATTTGAAAAAAAAACGTTTTGGGCAACCAGCATTTTCCAGCATCACTGACTCCACCTTTTAAAGCCTAACTTCCTCGATCTGTTACTAAAGGGAATTTGGAGAAATCATTTTTCTTCCAATAAACTTACAGATGATCAATCTAATGGGGTTAAATGTGTTTTGCCTCCTGTGAAGCCTAGTTCTAAAGTGAATAGCAGAGCCACTTCACACTTCTTCTAAACTTGACAGAAGTACTAAATAAAGTTAAGTTTCTTTTTGGTAACACTTTAGTTCGATAGTCCACAGTTGACACTCAACAAGCCATCAGTTGATACGCAGTTGCATGTCAACAGTGAATGAGTTTACATATCTCAACAGATAAGTAACATGAATTCAACTAACTGTAAGTTAACTATAAGTTGCACTATTAGTAGATGATTAGTTGATATTCAACAGAGCTTGTTCAACAGATAAAAAAACAAGGATTCAACTAACTGTCTGTTAACTATAGGTTGCACTATTAGTAGATGTTTAGTTGATATTCAACAGTGAGTAAGTTGATACATATTTAGAATGCATTCAACTGTCAGTTAACTATAAGTTGCATGTTCAGTAGATGTTGTTTTGTACACGTAGCATGCATTCAACTAACTGTCAGTTAACTATTAGTTGCATTATTAGTAGATGGTTAGTTGATATTAAACAGTGAGTTAGTTGATACTTAACAAAGCTTGTCATCAAATATGTAACATGCATTCAACTAAGTGTTAGTTAACTATACGATCATTTTATTTTGTTAATTTATTTTTACAAATACAGTCTGCAACAGACATTGTACTTTTTATTACATGTTCTTTACAAATATTCAACTATCAGTTGAGTGTCAACTTCTAGTAAGTTGACTATCAACTGCTGTTATCAACCAATTCTCAACTTACGTTTCATATGGATCAACTTTCCCCCACTCACAAGGAACACATCTAATGAATGAACATTCAACCCTCTGTTGATCATATATGTTCATTGTAAAATAAAGATGAGAATGTTTTATCAATCAATAGGCACTACCTGTAGGTGACTACCTGTTGATTGTCATATGACTGTCGACAAACTATCAGTCAATATTCAACTTAGCATAAGTAGACAGGTCTTGGGACTGTCAAATTAAAGTGAAAACAGTTTAGTGTCTACACACTATTAACAGAGCAAAACAGAGAAAATAGTTGATTCTCAACAAACTATCAGTCGACGTTCAACTAAGCATTAGTAGAGAGGTCTTAGGACTGTCAAATTAAAGTGAAAACAGTTTAGTGTCTGTAGACACTCTACAAACTAGTAACAGTAGAAAATAGAGACAAGTTTTGCTCAACTGATGAGTAACACTGGATGACCCCAAAGTAAAGTTAAAAAATATATAGGCAGCATATCTGAACAGGAAAGAACATTTATTTGAAGTAAATTTTACTTTTTTCAGTAGTTACACAACATGTAGGTACACAGCAAGTACCATCAATACCTCTAAAAAAGACAATAAAACTAATGCATGTATTTATTTAGGTGTCACTTAGGCAATTGTTTAACGACAGATCGTCCAAAAATTGACATTCAAAAAGCTCAGTAAAGTGTACCATAACACCCAGTACCACTAGTTATGATACTGAGCAAACATATGTAATATATAACATCAGTTCTCATGAAACGCTTTGTTATGGTAAGAAAAAGATATATAATTTTGTTATGGACCAGAATATCTGAAGCTCCTAGTAGCTCGGGACAAAATGGATTAACAGCAATGGTGAAACAAGACACACTGATTCAGCAGTTAGGTTTGACAAGTAAATGTAAAATACTTATTTTCTACTCTCTCTTCCTTGAAGTGTATGTCATTGTTGATTCTCAGTAAAACATAAAAAAAACACAACAGTGCCATTTTTTTCATTATGGACTCAAGATAAAAACAACTTAATTATCACTCTCCTGTGACCAACCACTAGTTTAACCTGGTCCTGCCACTGTTATTTGACTGAGCACATTTTAATAATTTTTCGCTCTCTTTAGATCCAGTTGTTGGGTTACTAGCCACTCCAGGCCTGCTGTACTCCTCTTCAATTTAAGCAGTCGGGCTGAAGAATCCAGGAATCTTGTCCTATCACCCAGTTGATGAACATAGAAAGAAATGATCTGAGAATTACCACAAAATAGTTCAAATGCATTTTGATTTCCTTTATCTAAATCATTATAGCATTGTGGTTCCACATTAAAACACATAATGCTTTATATTGCTTTAATAAAATATATTTGGTACCCTAATCAAATAAAATTCTCACTGAACCTTGTACAGATTGGAATTATTTTTTAATTAAAGAAACATGTAATCTCTATGACCATTCTACACAACACCACATGCATAGACTCAGTTTTTGCTCACTTTAGACTGAAATAGCAATGTGCACTTTGAATGTGTAACATGCAAACATTTATTCAAATACAGTTTAGTGTCTACAAACACACTTTATTTAGACAGATACTTGTGAAGCTAGGCAGCGCTAGGCTCATGCTAACGTTGCTAATATAGCTAGCGCGCTAGGCGCGGCGCTAATGCTAACGTGGCTATGCTAGCGGGAGGCCGCGTCGCTAATATATATGACATTATTGTTACATACACAAAACGATATCTCACAAATACCTCAGTTAACTCACCAATTATTCCCTTTGGCTAATGGCAGCATACTTGTGACCACCACGGGTCTTCAGTGTGAGATGGATTGGTTGGTCAAGCTGGCTTTTAGCACATAGCTTTACTGTCCAGGCACACATCCATTTTTTAGCTGCCCAGGTCAGTAAAACGAGCCCTCTCTGTCTCGAAAAAGCCCTAACCACGCTGGGGCAGTTCAAGTGCTTGAAAAAGGTGGGTAATCGTAATGTCGATAATATTCGAAAATCCAGACTCCAAACATATTATCACCTTCCCAAAGTTTAAATACATATTTATAGCTAGATAGTTTTTTTTTATATAATTGTTAATATCAGCAATGGCTGTATAAACCTCTCAAGATTAGAGGACCTAAATAGGCCTACATAGAGTGGTGTGCAATACAATGAGAACGTATAGTGGTTACTGATAAATAACAACTATAACCTGTAGGACATTATTGATAATATTGTGAGCAGAAATTATATGAAAAAAATATATATTGATCTATTAATGTGTATTTTAAACTTTGGGAAGGTGAAAATATGTTTGGAGAGACTTTATTTAGGAAACATATTTCATCTCTAACTGTATCGACATTACGATTTCCCACTTTTTTCAAGCACTTGAACTCCCCCAGCTTGGTTGGTAAGGGCTGTTTAAGCGAGAGGTCTAGTTCTTTACTGGCAGCTATAGAGAAGGTTGTGTGTCTGGTCAGTAAAAGCAGCAGCTATATGCTAAAGACCGCTTGACCAACCAATCCATCTCACACTGAAGACCCGTGGTGGTCACAAGTATGCTGCCATTAGCCAAAGGGAATAATTGGTGAGTTAACTGAGGTATTTGTGAGATATCGTTTTGTGTATGTAACAATAATGTCATATATATTAGCGACGCGGCCTCCCGCTAGCATAGCCACGTTAGCATTAGCGCCGCGCCTAGCGCGCTAGCTATATTAGCAACGTTAGCATGAGCCTAGCGCTGCCTAGCTTCACAAGTATCTGTCTAAATAAAGAGTGTTTATAGACACTAAACTGTATTTGAATAAATGTTTGCATGTTACACATTCAAAGTGCACATTGCTATTTCAGTCTAAAGTGAGCAAATACTGAGTCTATGCATGTGGTGTTGTGTAGAATGGTCATAGAGATTACATGTTTCTTTAATTAAAAAATAATTTCAATCTGTACAAGGTTCAGTGAGAATTTTATTTGATTAGGGTACCAAATATATTTTATTAAAGCAATATAAAGCATTATGTGTTTTAATGTGGAACCACAATGCTATAATGATTTAGATAAAGGAAATCAAAATGCATTTGAACTATTTTGTGGTAATTCTCAGATCATTTCTTTCTATGTTCATCAACTGGGTGATAGGACAAGATTCCTGGATTCTTCAGCCCGACTGCTTAAATTGAAGAGGAGTACAGCAGGCCTGGAGTGGCTAGTAACCCAACAACTGGATCTAAAGAGAGCGAAAAATTATTAAAATGTGCTCAGTCAAATAACAGTGGCAGGACCAGGTTAAACTAGTGGTTGGTCACAGGAGAGTGATAATTAAGTTGTTTTTATCTTGAGTCCATAATGAAAAAAATGACACTGTTGTGTTTTTTTTATGTTTTACTGAGAATCAACAATGACATACACTTCAAGGAAGAGAGAGTAGAAAATAAGTATTTTACATTTACTTGTCAAACCTAACTGCTGAATCAGTGTGTCTTGTTTCACCATTGCTGTTAATCCATTTTGTCCCGAGCTACTAGGAGCTTCAGATATTCTGGTCCATAACAAAATTATATATCTTTTTCTTACCATAACAAAGCGTTTCATGAGAACTGATGTTATATATTACATATGTTTGCTCAGTATCATAACTAGTGGTACTGGGTGTTATGGTACACTTTACTGAGCTTTTTGAATGTCAATTTTTGGACGATCTGTCGTTAAACAATTGCCTAAGTGACACCTAAATAAATACATGCATTAGTTTTATTGTCTTTTTTAGAGGTATTGATGGTACTTGCTGTGTACCTACATGTTGTGTAACTACTGAAAAAAGTAAAATTTACTTCAAATAAATGTTCTTTCCTGTTCAGATATGCTGCCTATATATTTTTTAACTTTACTTTGGGGTCATCCAGTGTTACTCATCAGTTGAGCAAAACTTGTCTCTATTTTCTACTGTTACTAGTTTGTAGAGTGTCTACAGACACTAAACTGTTTTCACTTTAATTTGACAGTCCTAAGACCTCTCTACTAATGCTTAGTTGAACGTCGACTGATAGTTTGTTGAGAATCAACTATTTTCTCTGTTTTGCTCTGTTAATAGTGTGTAGACACTAAACTGTTTTCACTTTAATTTGACAGTCCCAAGACCTGTCTACTTATGCTAAGTTGAATATTGACTGATAGTTTGTCGACAGTCATATGACAATCAACAGGTAGTCACCTACAGGTAGTGCCTATTGATTGATAAAACATTCTCATCTTTATTTTACAATGAACATATATGATCAACAGAGGGTTGAATGTTCATTCATTAGATGTGTTCCTTGTGAGTGGGGGAAAGTTGGTCCATATGAAACGTAAGTTGAGAATTGGTTGATAACAGCAGTTGATAGTCAACTTACTAGAAGTTGACACTCAACTGATAGTTGAATATTTGTAAAGAACATGTAATAAAAAGTACAATGTCTGTTGCAGACTGTATTTGTAAAAATAAATTAACAAAATAAAATGATCGTATAGTTAACTAACACTTAGTTGAATGCATGTTACATATTTGATGACAAGCTTTGTTAAGTATCAACTAACTCACTGTTTAATATCAACTAACCATCTACTAATAATGCAACTAATAGTTAACTGACAGTTAGTTGAATGCATGCTACGTGTACAAAACAACATCTACTGAACATGCAACTTATAGTTAACTGACAGTTGAATGCATTCTAAATATGTATCAACTTACTCACTGTTGAATATCAACTAAACATCTACTAATAGTGCAACCTATAGTTAACAGACAGTTAGTTGAATCCTTGTTTTTTTATCTGTTGAACAAGCTCTGTTGAATATCAACTAATCATCTACTAATAGTGCAACTTATAGTTAACTTACAGTTAGTTGAATTCATGTTACTTATCTGTTGAGATATGTAAACTCATTCACTGTTGACATGCAACTGCGTATCAACTGATGGCTTGTTGAGTGTCAACTGTGGACTATCGAACTAAAGTGTTACCTTCTTTTTTAGTTCCCTCCGCAGGCTTGCTCTCTCACACCCACCCACTAGCTCATATTGTCCAGCTCTTTCCTTGTACCTAGCAAATTTGTTTTTATGTAAATAGACTCCAGCGGGTATCCTTCCCTATTAGAATTGTCTGCTTCACACAAAGTAGGATGTTCGGTGTATGAGACATACTGTTTTAATGGTTGAAAATGGGCTTCAGTAATGCCCTGTACCATGAAACTCCCCCTGATAATTATTGTTGTATAGAACATTTTAAGTGAAGTCAGTGTGTTATGTGTGTGTGTGTTAACTCCACAGAGGGAGCCCCTGACCCGAGCAAGGAGTGAAGAGATGGGTCGGAGTGTACCAGGCCTTCCAATCGGTTGGATGAAGGTACAATATATTTATAAAACACATCATATTCATAAGACATTTGGAGTCAATTGGAGTTATGAATATTTAATATTAAATTTGAAAAAAAAAAAAAATCCAAAAGGCATATATTTGAACTGACACCTCCATTGTTACTTTCGTTTCCATTTCTCTTTTATGTGCCACCCCTCCATTGTGGTGCTAGTTCCTGGACACAGTGACGGGAACCTACCGATACTACCATTCCCCGACCAACCGTGTCCACCTGTACCCTCCTGAGGTCACTGTACCCCAGACCCCGCCCTCCACACCGCCAACAGTCAAACAGAAACCGCCACCACAGCCAGCTGAGGCGTCCACTGAACCAGACAGAGAGCGCGAACAGTCTAAACTCAAACGCTCCTACTCCTCCCCCGATATCAGCCAGGACCTGAGAGAGGAGGCCCAGAAGAAGACCGCCGTCCCCACCGCCGCCCCAATCATTCCCACCATCAACAGAGAGACCAAGTGAGGCGATATGATTCTAGCAATGAACGTAATGTACATGTGCATCTAAAAGAACATTTGAATATCATGGAAAGCTTGATCCAAAAAGTTAAACTTTCCTAAATTCTAGATTTATTACAGAAAGTGAATTATGTCGGGCTTTCTTTTGTTTTCATTTAGATGATTATGGCTTACAGCTCATGGAATAAAAAATCCAGTCTCTCAAAATATTAGAATATTACGTAAAACGAATCCAGAAAAAAGGATTTATAATACATAAATGTCAACCTTCTGAAAAGTATGTTTATTCTAGATTAATTTCATTAAATTTGTAAATCTAGAATTTATTTTTAAATAAAATTACAGAAAGTAATTAACTTTTCATTGATATTCAAAGTTTTTTTTTACATGAACCTGTGATGCGACAATGTCCTGCATCTAGCACCTATTATCATAATCGGGCTGCACTGGATACATTACACATTGTATTTCCTTCAGTCTTCTTACCATTCTCTAAATTGTGCCCCTCTCCTCTACAGACCTGCCACTCCTAAAGTATATTCTAAGGTGGAGATTGTGCGGCCGTCGGCTGCCAAAATTCGCAACTTGAATCCTGTATTTGGAGGTCAAGGTGTGTCACTGACTGGCCTCCGTAACATGGGAAACACATGCTACATGAACTCCATCTTGCAGTGTCTATGTAACAGTCCTGCCATGTCTGAGTACTTCAACAACGATTGCTACCTGAAGGACATCAATAGGTCAGGGCCCAAACAAGTGGAATTATTTTCTGCAATGAATCGGGTATGAAGGAAAATATTAACCCATAACATCCGTGTCTGCTCTCTTCCTCTGCCAGGTACAACATCCTTGGCCATAAAGGGGAGGTGGCGGAGGAGTTTGGAGTGATCATGAAGGCCCTTTGGGCCGGTCTGTACAAGTGCATCAGTCCGCGGGACTTCAAGGTCACCATAGGCAAGATCAATGATCAGTTTGCTGGCTATGACCAGCAGGACTCTCAGGAGCTGCTGCTGTTCCTTATGGATGGGCTCCACGAGGACCTTAACAAGGTAGTGTGCACCCAGAGGCAATTGAAACAGAAAAGAGAAACATTTACATCTAAAAATGCTAGACCTGGATTAGATTTTGAGTCATTTATTTTGTTCAACCATGGTCTTCTTAGGCTTGCCCTTTACATCCCAAGTATGTTTTTTCACATTTGCCTCTGTTAACAATACAAAGTTAGTCTTTTATAATTGTAATTTTTTCTGTCTTTTCACTGGGTTTCATTTTGATGGCAAATTAGAGAGTAAGTAAATAGCTGTGTGTCCTCGGTCCTCCTGCAGCAGTGTGAGTGTGACTTGTCTGCATTTGTCTGGTCTGATGCTCTGTCAGAATCTCTGCATGTAGACCCAAGACATGCCTCATTGCCTGTATCGACCGATTTTGACCAGTGGCACATGTATTTTCAATGTGGTAAATTACTTATTCAGTTGCTGTAAAGAGAGAAAAATATAATTTCATAGCTTTATATTTTTGTAATTCTATTTTTAAACTCGCTAAAACAACAACCTGATTTTTAAAAGACCCTTTTCCTACTGAAGTCCAATGTTAAGCTGTCAGAAGATTAGAAGAAAAAGCAGCTCTTGAGATAATTTGACACTGTCTCCATCTGGGGTTGAGTTGAAGTAATACATTCACCCCATTTTACCGATCAAGCATAGGATGAGGGTCCCATTTCGGTTGTAACAGCTGATGACGGGCATTTCCCATGACACTCTCCATCTCTTTGTGTCCCCTCGTGATGTTCAGACCATCTTGTCTCTTCAGGCTAATTGATAAATCAGCCGGTCTAATTGATGACATATTAATTAGCAAGTGTTGACCTACCTTGTATTACCTTTGCATTACCTTCCCCCCCCCCCCCCCCCCCATTGCTTACAAATAGTGAACAGTACATTTCTGTATCTGACATGAGCGTGATTGGGGACACAAAGGCTAATTTATTTTGCTAACACCTTTTTCCTTTCTCTGGTGCCAGGCTGACAACAGAAAGCGGTACAAGGAGGAGGAAATCGACCATCTGGACGATCAGACGGCAGCCGACCTGGCCTGGAGCAAACACAAGCTGCTGAATGAGTCCATCATTGTGGCGCTGTTCCAGGGTCAGTTCAAGTCCACCGTGCAGTGTCTGACCTGCCATCGCAAGTCACGCACGTTTGAGACCTTCATGTACCTGTCGCTGCCTCTGGCCTCCACCAGCAAGTGCTCCCTGCAGGTCGGTGGCACATTATAAACCTCTGCATCCGGAGTTTTCTCTGTGTTGAACTGCTCCTCTTGAGCTAAAGCTGATATAGACCACATTAGGTTTGTGTCTTTCACCAGGGCACAAGGCCAATCAAATACAAACAATATTTACTCTACATGTAATTCTTAGTATTGAATAATCATATAATCATTAATCAAAACTAAATTATTTTGAGTCACCTGGAACCAAATGTTTGACTAGAATAAACTACAACACTCTGCTGCTGTAAACAACAACAGTGAAACAGTAACTTTTCAGGAAACTGTATAACTTAAAACTGTGTTCCGGGGATCCAATTTTCCTGTGAGTAAAGTTTGTTTATTCAGTTATGAGAATATACCTTACAACATGTCTATTATTCTGACTTACCCAACGTTAAGTAGTGCACCTTTACAGGTGTCCTTCAGTTCCATTGCAGTATTTGGATTCTTTGGAAAAACTATTACACAATGTGCTTTGCTGTGGGAGTGAGAGTTTCATTCTCTTGACAAATGCATAAAGATGTATCTGACTCAGAGCCTTATTATATATAGGCTCTTATTACTATTATTATTATTATTATTATTATTATTATTATTATTATTATTATTATTATTATTATTATTATTATTATTATTACCTAGTTTTGGTTTAACCCATTGATGACGGCTGCTGCGCAATGCCACATGGTATCTCCTGCCTGATGCTGCGTCGGGCAGCATTGTTACTTTATCTAATTTTCATGGCGTGCGCAACATAGAATGCACCGTCATTGGTTCAAATACATATGAGGTGGGTTTTGTTGATTTTTTCACCCAAAAAATGTGTGGTTTGCCGAAAATGACGCCAATCAAAAAATTAATAAATAAATAATTTAAAAAAAAATACGCCAGCTGTGTCGGCGATAGTGTATTACAGAACAGTTAGTGGCGTTCGGAGCGCAGAATCAAGGTCTACTATAGGCTACTGACAAATCACACAACACATTGCATCTATTTATTAACAATATTTATGAATTTAGGCTATATTTTGCTGCTCCAACTCAAATTCAGCCCAGCCAGGCGATAGTTAAGTTTCAGTTTCGTTTTCATCTCTGTGGTATAGAGCCGTTTGGACCAGCTGATCGGCTCCCGACAGCAGGAGTCAGTCTGCGTTCCAGTTGTACTGGGAAGTCGGATTTATGGTGCCAGTGATAACTGAACTAAATAATAAAATAAAGCTATCTTCTCCTTCCTATATCTGTCTATCTTTATCCCTCCACTGCACACTCAGTCACTACTATCCATGCTAAAAGGAAGCAGGATTATAACCTCGTTTAGCACATTATTTTTAAATATTTTATATTATTTATTTTTATTTTTCTCCCCCATCTAATTTTGACGATTTTTAGAAAAATGTGTTGGTTTGTAAGCGCTAAGGGAGCATGTTCAAATAAAACCTGTGAACCTTAACTTTTAAATGTATTTTATTTCATGTTTCTATGTGCTACACAGGCTTAGATATTAAGGTTTTGGTAGACTTTACAATTCATACTATTTTTTCAGAAAACCCTCAGGCATTAAGGACATGCATCCTAGATTGCCATAGTCATCAATGGGTTAACAGTTGTTGTTGTTTTTTTTATCATTTTGGACTGAAATGGTTGCGTCTGCTTTTCTTGGCAGGATTGTCTGAGGCTGTTCTCCAAGGAAGAGAAGCTGACCGACAACAACAAGGTGTTCTGCAGACACTGCAAAGCCCACAGAGATTCCACAAAGAAGCTGGAGATCTGGAAGGTCCCACCTATTGTCCTGGTGCATTTAAAACGGTTTGTAGTGATTTCTGCATTTAAATTGACTAAGATTTGTATAACTGTGTTTTAAAAAAGTAAGTTTTGAAATTTTTATCTGTTAAATATACTATGTATAAAATAAAGATAATTTCAGGAATTTTCCAATTCGTTGAAGTTTTTTTTAATGGTTGTCCTTTCTGTAGATTCTCCTATGAAGGTAGATGGAAGCAGAAGCTGCAGACTACTGTGGACTTCCCTCTAGACAGTCTGGACCTGGCCCAGTACGTCATTGGACCAAAGCAGAGCCAAAAGAGATACAACCTTTATGGGGTTTCTGTAAGTACAAGAACAACAACAAACGGTACAAGTGTTGTTTTTTTATCGTTATTTTTGACAAGGTCTAGGTATTTTGTAAGTAACTATTCCATGTAATGATTACAAAGCTGTTTAGACAAATTTAACCACCTTTTTTTTATTTTTATTCCCACTTCCAGAACCACTACGGGGGTTTAGACGGCGGCCATTACACTGCCTATTGTAAGAACGCCCTCAAACAGCGCTGGTACAAGTTTGATGACCACGAGGTGTCGGATATATCCACCTCCTCCGTCAAGTCCTCCGCAGCCTACATCCTGTTCTACTCCACCCTGTGATGGAGCTGTGAAGGTTTCAAAGAGAAAAACATTACACAAAGGTTGCAATGCTCAAGCCTAGAGGTTCATTCTTTTTTTCTTTTTAAAAGAAATCACAGCTCTGAGGACCTTGTGCGTGTAGTTACGGGTTAACTAGCCATGTGCGTGCATGATGGGACGTAGTCGAGTGATAGGTTGTGAGATCCCGCCTGCCGCAGATAGGAGAACGGTGCAGGCTTATTGTGCAATGCTTCAGCTACTAGAGGACCCTATACCTGATTAAAACAACATGCTGTTTGTACATATTACTGATTATCTAAGGACTAAACAGATGCTCTTTTTTTCTCTGCCTTCTAAACCTTGGTGGTTGGTTGTGTTTTAGGGCTGACAGCTGGTTCAAATACTCTTTGTCATTTCTGTTGCAATCAGTGTGGATGGCCATATTCGCTGAGCTGACCTCCAGCTTTCTCCTACTGTGCATTCTCCACGGTTAACAGTCTGAGGGCATGTACATACTAACCAATGCTGATATTGCACATTCACACATGTAAATACTCCAGAGAAATGTGTCTGTCTGTTATGTGACCAAATAATCATTATTTCTTTTTTTTTCTTGAAAGTAGCAGGCATCATAGTATCACCATATTCACGTGATTTAGGGGTTTAACTTCATAGCCTTCTGATATTTAACATGATTTTAAAGGGGATGGAAGAGACTGTGATTGTTGAATTTTTGCTTTCCTCCTAAAAAGAAGAGGGAATTGAGATTGTTGCTTGTTGATATTAGCCACTCCCTTGCACTTCAGTTTGCAATCAGTTAAAGTTTATGCCCAACAAATTGTTTAACAACATTAATACTCGACTCTTTTGCTCGATGCTTTTAAACAATACTTATACTGAGATCCTGTTTTCTTCTCTGTCCAGCCACTGACATAAAAAACTGCCCGTTTCTACTATGTTTGTCACAGACGGTATTCTCTGTTAAACTATGCTTAACTCATAACATTTAAAAGGAAATGTTAAGGAAACATGAATGGGATAAGTCTGCATACTTGGCTTATACCGCTGATGTTGGGTTTACAAAGAATGCTTTTCTAGTAGGCTATCTAGGGATTCTGATTAATCTGAGTCATTTTATTTCTGTGAACAGTACTGACCCAGGAAAATATGAAGACGTGACAAATTGACCTTATTCACACAAGTGCATTAGTGTCAACGTTTGCTGCCTGACCGACTGACTGACTGACGAGAGCAAGCACAAACTATACTGATATTTTTTTTGAATGGACCAGATATCTGAGGTGGCAGGATTCGACTCACTACTTCCTGAATACAGTTGTATTGCCTAGCATGATATTATTATTGGTTTTCTTTTTACTTGTACATTGTTGATTTAATTTCTTAATGCTAATCTTGTTTCAGATATAATGATAATATTACCGCAAACAACTCATATGACTTATTTATTAAAACTGCTTAAAATTAGTGTTCCTTCTTGTGTCTGAATGAATCTCTCCATAGCAGGAAAAAGACTGACTGAGGGCTGAATGAAACCCTGTGGTTTATACTATATAGTTATATGACAATATGGTGGATAAAACACTGCACATAAACAGATGGTTATATTTGTGGATCTCTGAAATTTATTTGGAGCATTGGTATCAGCTAGAAGACATTCAAGCATCAGACATGTTCACTTATAAAAAACAGATTCAAATACATGTGCAAGAGTACTCTTTAGCTTTGGACTTTGTTATATTGTCTCAAATTTGACTCAAGATGGAACCTTAACAAAAGAGTCAATGAACAAAAAAAAAGAATTTGAAACTGCTCAAAGTCCATTGATCATTGGCTTCTGAAAAGGTTTGCGGCTGTAGAGCAGCATGTAGGCATTTGGAGATTGAACAAGGCTGTCTTGTACCTCCCTGACCACTGAGTCGTCAAAACAGTGCCAGGTCCGGATCAGGGCGTTGTGACACAGAGCTGTGTAGTGACCCATGTTCAGATGCCCCAAATGGTTCTAAAGAAGAAAGGGATTCATTTTATTGTAACAATTTCCAGAAAGATGGAAAAGAAAAATGGTTGGCCAGGGTCAAACCTCATTGCAAGGCAAAGAGTTTGACATTTCAGGCACACATAATTATAATGTGGCATTTTTTTCTTAATATTGTAAATAATAAACATGCTGTAGGGGAGAACGGGGTAATATGTCACACGGGTTGGTTGTCACAATCGTTATATCTCGGAACCAGAAGGTGCTGTCTGTGAAATGTTGGTATGTTAATATCCCGAATTGGGATCAGAGGTCACCTACATAGTCTTCCTTGGAGTTAGACTGCTGAATTTGAGGTGAGAGGACTGTTTGTGTTTTTCATGTCAAATTGAAAATATTTAGCTCCTCAGTATTTTTCTTCTAGGCTTTTACACAATGGGTTTTTAACAAAATACTTGTTACCCATAAAAAGTGTGAAGGGTAAACTATAGTTTACATTGTGGTTAGCAAGCTAATTAGTTGTCAGATGGTTGTTGGCTTTGATGCTGGCAAGAAATTCCAGTTGGGGTTGGTCGTCACATTTTTTGGGGGGTAGTTTGTCACATGTTATCCAAAGGCTGCAGCCAGAAAAGGAACCCAATAACGAAAGAAATTGTCAAGCTGTATCCTCACTGACACCCCAGAGAAGGAGAGAATAGAGCAGGAAAAGGCAGCTAGCATACAAAAGAAAAAAGGGCAACAAAATCAAAACAACCCAGTGCATCCCAAACTAGACCAGCTGCCAAGGTAAGTTCGAGTAAGTTATGTAGGCCTATTTGTCCACTTGACAATGCAATTAAACTTTCAAATTTAGTTCTGCTTTCTTGCCTTCTTTTTAAGATTATTCCCATAGATAACATTGTGACAAACAACCCCATAGTGTGTGACAACCGACCCCTTGATGGGGTTGGTTGTCACAATGTGTAAGGGTGTCTGATGATTAATTGCTTCTTTATTACAATAAGATTAAGAGAAAAAGTGAGGGGTACACATTTCAAGCGAACACCGCTTCAATCTAATGTTTAGGTGATGAGCAATTCTCACTAGAGTAAAAAGTGTGCCTACTTACCCCGTTCTCCCCTACACAGTTGAACTTGTTTGTGAGTTAAGAAGCACACTGGATGATGTTTCACATACACTACAAAAATCACAGAAATTAAAACTACACCTTCCAGATTTAATTAATAAGCTGCCTTTAATTGATACCGTTTGACATTGTCATGTCCATGTCCAAATAAAATCTACTATACTATATACAATTTACTACATCAACCTAGAAGGTTGTTGTAGTTATCTTATATAAAAAATATATATTCAACAATTTGTAGAGCAAATGGGTCTCCATGTGTGTTTTGTGAATCCATCTTTGTGTGTACCGGTTTGATATTTTTGGAAAATAAGGACATTTTGAGGGTCCTGACTTGGTTTCAAGGTACAGATGAGAGCCAAGTTAAGTTGAATATTAGGGTTGGGGTAAAGAATTCAGTCGTGATGGTGATGGTAAGGGGCTATGGAATGCATTATTGAGGGTCCTCACAAAGGGGTTTGTGTGTGTGCGTGCGAGCGTGTGTTTGTGTTCACTCACCACAACAGCATATAGGCGGTATGAAGAATATGAGGTGTTCTGCACTGAGCTGGGTAGAAACCGGGTGAGATCGAGCCTCATGGGGAACACAACATTAGTCCTCAGTTTCACCTGGTTCTTCCCTTTACAACCAAATCTGCAGAGGAGACAGGGATCACATTGACTCCAGAAGATATTGTTAGCTTACAGCCAATAATACAAACAACGTTAACTGGAGTAAATCAAGATGTATAGCAGTTCATTTTGGGACACATTACGCGTGTTGATGTGTTTGTGCATTCACCTTCAGTTGGACATAGCTGTTTTAACTAGCCGTCCATGATTAAAATGTCAGGTACTTCTATTCGTTTCCACATGGGCAGTGGCACTATTATAATCTAAAGATTACTGCTTTACTTCATATGGAATGCAGAAAACTTGCAGAATTCTAATTTTCACTATACCTTTCCAATGGGTACATTTTTGTCAAAATGTCTTTTCGAGGTACAGACAAGAAGGTACAAATATGTAACAATGTTTAAGGTACAGTGTTGTACCCTGCTAAGGTACCACTGGCAAAGCATTTGTACCCTTTTAGGACAATTCCTGTACCTTGATTTCTTAGTGTGTATGGCAACTGGGAAACGTTCAGGTACTTATTAAGTTCATGTGGTATGATTGAAAGCCCCATGCCAGCTACTAAGTGGGCCTTTAGGTTAGAGTTTTATATAAATGATTCAAATTTTAAGTTTTGAATCTTGTGTATTCTTTCAAATAGCCCAAACATGCCTAAACTTATTTTAAGGTTTTACCATGAAAGATGATGTCACTA
The DNA here is from genome assembly GCF_949987685.1 of Ammodytes marinus. NCBI lineage: Eukaryota > Metazoa > Chordata > Actinopteri > Uranoscopiformes > Ammodytidae > Ammodytes > Ammodytes marinus. Next base: position 13,785,539 of record NC_137230.1, read on the forward strand.
TACCCACCGTTTCAGGTGCAACATGAGGATCTCTGGAGGTTTGTCCAAACACGTGAGGACTGTCGTTTCTCTTCTCAGCCCACACGCTGAACACAGCATCTGCTCTCCCCCGGTCAGAATAGTCTGTTCAAAGAACAACGACAGGCAATCCTGCACAACGTAGAGACGGAACAATTAGGACAAGACCAACAATGTCTGAAATTGGACATTTGAATGGTGCAAATTGGAGCTGCACGCTATTAAAAGTTACCTGAATGGAACACTTAATGACGACTGTTGGAATGGGTAGTGACAGTACAGTGAAGGTCTGTGTGCTGTGTGCCTGGAGTTCACAATGCATGCAGAGGGTCATGTAGCTCAGCTGACCCTCAAACAGACGCAAGACCACGGTGGACTCATCTGCAGTGGCACAGTCCCTGTTCTGGTCTGGTCTGGGCTGTCGTATTGAGGAGCGCATCTGGCGTTTTGCAACCTTGTAAAAGTACACACAAACAAAGATGTGCTTGTTCAGTAAGGTGTATGGACTTGCAGCTGCAGGATAGAGACGGTGTCATGGATCACGCTGCACCTTCTTGAGGTCGTCGTGAAGAGCATTGAGGAGAAATAGCAGCAGTTCCTGGGCGTCCTGCTGGGAGGAGTTGTTGAACTGTGGGAGGATGCAGCCCAACACAGAGCGGGCCTCCACAGGGGCACAGCTGGAGCTCCTGCCCAGCCACATCTCCTGCAGCAGGCGGACAAACACCTCGGCCACCCGGCACTTAGACCTGCACCAAGAAAGATTAAAACGCTTGGAAAACACAACAGTCGACGTTGGAGAGATAAGGGTTGGTGGTCTTACCTTACCTTGCCAGCTCTTTGCGAGTGTCTTGATTAAGAAGGTGCTCCACCAGGGGCACGGTGGAACACAGGCACTGTAACACAGCATTTAGGTAGCAGGAGTTGCCGGAGTTGTCCAAACCACACACTCCCGGTCTGTTCCACCTCTGCAGCCTACCTGCAGCGCTGCAGCCTCGTTCCTCACTTTCCACCTCCTGACCACAGCTGATAGTATTTGTCCTGCGAGACCAGTGACAGACCTTAAGTCAAAACTAACCTCAATCTTTTATAACATAATGAACAGACACTTTCTCAAGCTTAAGACCCAAACATTTTATTCTACTTTTCGATTTTTTGCTGTACAGTAAATGGTCTTGGAATGGAATTGATTGAATACAAAATAGCCAATAGCCTTCCACATTAAGCCTTCATACAAACATCTTCATGCCTCCGCGCCGGCGTCAGCCAAAGGCTAAAGGTGATGCGTTTCCGGGGCTGTCCACCGGTCTAAGCCAATCATTTGAGCGTGATATCTCATGGACCCTTTGAGGGATTTTCTTGCACAAATGTCGACTCTGACTCAAGGATGACCTGATTATATCAAAGGTCAAGGTCACTGTGACCTTGCATATTGTCCGAGCAATATCTAAAGCAAGCTTTGAGGGATTTTCCTCTTTGAACAAATGTAAACTCTGACTCGAGTCTTGTGAGCACAATATTTTATAAATGCATTGAAGATTTTTTTCCCTCAAATTAAGCACAAACCTTCTATTGGATTGAATGTGAACTGGTGATGTTGGAGGTCAAAGGTAATTGTGATGTTATATTGTGGTTGCAGCAACCTTGTACCATATTGTAGCTTCTTAGGGGCATTGCCTATCACCACTGCACTTTCACTGCCAGGTGGTAAGTGCCAGGTGGTAGTTCTATCTAGACATCAAATGCTTTCAAAAATAGAAATATTTATTACTGCCCCACTGCTATGGCTTACCTTTGTTTACCTTGTTGTTTGGTAGTGTATTCCAACATCTAACATTGTGAAGGCAATTTTATTTAAGCTTTAGTTGAAAACACATCAAACAAACTGTAAGACTTACCCTTGCTTTGAAAGATTTGCTAAACCTGTTTGTTGGTAGGAAGTGCTGTTTAGCCGTGGCAGAACGGGCACAGTGACGCTCCTGTCCACGGCCAGTTGAGAGGCCAGAGTCCTGGTGAACTGTGTCAGGGTGACCTGCCTGTCTGAGCCCGGGCTCTGCAGAGAGTAGAGCGTGAAGGTGTTGATGCAGACAATGTGTAGAGTCGCCCAGAGGCCCGGGAGGAACACATCTGCCACGGATCCTTTCAGGTCGGACGCGGGAAAGAGCGCAGGTCCGGTCCAGCCATGCAGGTGGGCTACACCATGAGACAGGGACTCCTCAGATGTTCGTTGGTGCTTGATTGGAGGAGATGAGGACGGTGTTGCTGCGTCTGTGACTGGACTGGTAGCAGTTGGAACAAAATTAACATTGACTCCAAAGCCAGAGAAGGCATTTGCAGGTCTGCCATCTATCCAAGCAGAACTGTCCAGCTGAACCAGGTGTCTGCTGCTGCTGCAAAAAGGCCTCAGCAGGTGTCCGACCACCTGCTCCACGACAGGTTTCCTACTCCCTCTCTGGAGATGCTCTGGACAGTACAGATACATGTTACAGATGAACCCAGAGTCTGTGTCACAGAGGAGGGCGAGATGGAGAGCACAAGGACCCCCCTGCTCGTAGGTAAGTCGATACTTCTTCACAGCTAGGTTGTGACCGGGTGTGTACAAGGCCTGGAAGCGTCTGGTTAGGTGGCTACAGAAGGCAGAGAGTGCTTCCAACTTGTCTCCATCCTCCAGTCTGGTCAGAGATAGGAGGTTGTTCTGGAAGCTATTTCTCTTCAGGACCCCCTGCCATCCGTCCAGTGTTGGGGTCAGCTCTGGTCCAAAGCTGCCGTTCTCTCCTACAGACAGACCACTCTGTAGGACTATAGAGAACCATGTTAACGCCTCGGCATATTCCCCCTCGGAGAAATGTGCGCTCTGCTCTCTGCTCTGGCCGTATGAGGGACGACGGTTAGCTGCTCCAGCCTTCACACCAGCAGCTCTTTTGATCAGCTCCCGCACGGCTCCTCTGTTCAACACTTCCAGGAGAAGTTCTCTGGCTGTATGGTAGACCTGGTAAGTGGGTCCGCTCTGAATAGTAGCGAGCGGCTTCACTTTTTTGGACCTGAAGATATTTGGTAAGCACAGGCCGTCCTTCTGCTGGGAGTCTCCAGGCAGTCCGTCCGCTAGGTGGCACTCCTCTGTCATCCAGGTGCTCTCCCTCACTGACAAAATCTTGGCCTTCATCTTCACCTCTCTGCTGCTCCGTCTAAGAAAGAGCCATCAATAAATAGTGATAGCTTTTCTCAAAACGGATATCTCTGATCTGACCTGGATGGAGATGGAAAGAGATGAGCTTACAAAAAATTAAAAATTAAATAAATACCGTGTGCCTGAAAGTCCAAAATGAGAAGAGCACCAGACTAGGAACACAGTGCGCTCAAGAGCTTGTTTCATCCTGTAACACTGTGTGTGTGTGTGTGTGTGTTGATCTGTTTTAAGTTGCAACACACACTCATGAGACTCTGCTGTTGATGTAAATCACCAGGCATCCACTGTAACTACACAACTGTTTCTCAGCAACCTACAAATGCAACACTTTGACCTCAGTGCAGCAGCTCTCGTGACATGTTATTGTCCCCAGGGTTCGGCCTGACATTAATCAAACCATTTAGGAGCCAAGGGGAAACCAGTATTATCATTTGCTTCATAGTCATTGTTAGTTAGTCATTGTTTGCAGTTTCATACGATCCACCAGATGGGTCTCAGTATATTAGTTTGTGTTTCAATGCAGAAAATTAAGCTTATGTAAGAAACACCTGCCTAACCTAATGCATTGTTCTTTCTTTCTTTTTGCTTGTACATTGCACTGAATTGCAGTTTCTTTGGTTTGCTGGCGTGTGATGCTGTTGGACTGGCATGCTACTCCTTAGCTTATTCCTAAAAAGCACAACCTGTTATAAAAACATGAAATCAAACTGAAGCCCCATCAGAAACATTGAGATACATGAGTGGAACATGATGTATTCTCAGAGATCAGATGAAAGACAGACTTAAAACAGATTAATAGTTTATATGTGTTGATTTTAAACAACTTAAATCTGCTTAGTAAGCTCTCACAGACTTAAGAACAAAGTTAACTTTCTATTGTAAGCAATGCTATCAGCTGATTTGATTAACAGTGCATTCTGCATTCTGTACCTATCGCCATGGTGTCCCACAGCCCCTCATTGATTATCAGTGGATCTATTTGCTGGTGTGACATCGCAAAAAACATCTATATGTATGTCCTGTTACTGGGTCTTAGAGATAGAAGTGTATGTTTATTAAAACTTGATTTTAAAAAAAATTGTCAATGCTGAATGTCAAAAAATATTCCCTTCTATAGAAAAATGTATTTTTCTATTAAATGGCAAAGGCTTATATTCTTTGAATAAAACATGAGAGAGGTCACGTGTAATATTACCTGCCACTGCCAGACGCATCATCTCATATTGGCCAGGCTGAATATACTCCACAAAGGGGAGCTGTTTAGTCACTGTCAAATCGGCCACATTGACAAACCTGTCTGAACTTACTGCAGTAAAGGAAAGTAGAAGCAACAGCACTTTAAACCTTCAGATTTACACTTGATTATATCGCCACCCACAGGAATAAGAAGTTATAGTCCACAGTTGCAAATGGTGGCACGTCATTAAAAATTATTGTAACGTTGCATTAATAACAAACTATTGAGTCTGCAGTCATGCATTTGATTTAACAAATCATACATTGCTCATTATTTCAATCCTTACATAATGAAAAGCCACACAGCCATGTGGACATATAGTCAGGGCCCCACCGTTTCTCCTCTCCAAACAAAGGATGACACACCTAAATGACACACGCATTGCATTGCCATACGTGTGACATTGTATCTCTATTACTTTGCTTGACTATAGATATAGATACGTAGATGTTAACCTTTACGTTTAAATCTCCTGGTATGCATTAGCACCAATGGTCTTGTTTCAAAGATCTCATTCCATTGGGGCAGCGCTCTGTTCAACAAATAAAGCCTGGTTGGCATTTCAGCCAAATGATTCAGCCAGCATTGTATGTTATGACAAAACCTCCAGAGATTTGATCGCACATTCACCTTATGGGAACAGAAATATCTGTTGGGAAGCTTTTATTTTGGCTGGAGCACAAACTGTGCTGTTCCAAGCTGTTTGGCTGTGAAATGCAGATTCATTTGGCAGTGAAGAAACGGACACAAAAGGCCTTTCTCAGCTTTGTTTTTTTTTTTGCCTATAATCTTGATCACAATTACAATACAATTAAGTCATCATAAGTGTACTGTTCAACTGGGACTTTACCCGTAACCTCCAACAGAGAGTATTGGAAAGCAAAACAGGTTGGTGTCTCGTCTCCTACATAATTCTGTTGGATGAAAAATCTCTTGAAAAAGGTGTCATCCATTGTCAACAAAAAGTATCATGTTTGCCTGTAGAACAAAATAACAGTTTAAGCGTGGGTGCAGAATTATGTGACTATAACACTGTATCTTTCTGTCCAATAGGACACAACAAGTAGATGAACAAACAATAACAGTCCCTCAGTTGCAGTCTTAGGTGTTTTGTTTTTTTCTTGTGCAGCAACACCAGGGCGTCGTGACAATATCCTGCCTTCTGTCACTGGGGGAAGGAAGGATCACACAATTACCTTGAGGGCTCTGGAAGCTCTCTTGCATAAATCAAATCCACTTTTGAGCTCAAAATATGTTAATTTGTGAATATCAAAGGGAAATCTTCTCTCCTCCAGTAAGCCCTTTGAGGCTATCTGCACGTTCTACTGTATTATAAAACCTGCTCATTTTAATCCCAGAAAATATCATCCACCATTCACTGATACAGGATGAGCTTTGCTGTGACATGGCCGGTTCATGTCACCCACACGATAAATAAGAAAATACACAGGTGAAGATTGTATTTCATATAGGAGTCTCGAGTATGACATGTAAGTTATATTTTGCAGCACACCGCCCAAACACTATTTGCTTCTCTGTTGGTGAAACAGAATGAAAAGTCAGAAAACACAGTAAGTTTCCTCGGTTCTCTGGACAGTAGGCCTACATGGACAAAAGAAAATATGATAAAAGATTGATGATGAAACTGTCAGAGACTTCTCAATGGAAACTGTTGGGTCACTGTTGTCAGACAGCTGTTTGTAAGCTACCTTATTATTCTCTGTGTGGAAAAAATCACACACACACAAGGCCGACGCACACGATCATTTCACCTATACATAAAAAGGGCTTACAGTTCAATTTCAAAATCTCCAAATATCTCACAAAATATGGCGAGAAAAGTTTTTTATTTAAAACTCTGGCTTGGCTTGTCACTGCCGAATTATATTTATTATCATGTACTTTGCACAACTGTGGAAAAGAAGAGTAGAAACAAGTAAAGATGTCAGTGGAGGTGAAGTGTCATGGCAGCTTTATTTCCCTAAAAACCAGTGAAAGGTCACATGAGTGAGTGTGACTAATAACACACACGTCAGCCACTTCTTATAATGACATCTTGTCTTGATCCGTCTTTCCTCGGCAGCATACTGACTGGGTGAAGTCTTTCTACAGCTGCTCATTATATGTATCAGGAATACAGGTAGTTATTTAGGAATAGAACATTGAGTCACTGAATTGTGCAGAACACAAGAGACCACACACACACACACGCACACGCGCACACACACACACACACACACACACACACACACACACACACACACACAAACACACACATGTCTGAATAAAAAGGCAAAATGCAACAGTGTGAATACAAGACATGTGTGAAACTGCATTTCTAACTATAGCTCTGCCATCTCCCAGGAGTAGCGTGGGAAAATACATTATGCTACTTTTCCGAGAAGATAATCAGAAATTGTTTGATATCTATTCTAGATAAACAGTACATCAGGTATGTTTCTGTATTTAATGTCTGAAACTGAAATGTCTGAGTTGTTTTTTAATGGAAATGGACAGTAGAAACCTCCATACTCTGGAAAAGGTCAACTTTCTTTTGGAAAATACAAGGGAAAAGATATTGCAGTGGGAATTTTTGCAGGCTTTCTTGTGAACAGTTGCTTGGAAAACTGGCCACAATGTGGAAAAAATGATGTCAACTGATAAGTCTTTCACATTATTTTCCTTTTCTTTTCATGTCCAAAACACACGCAAAAAAAAAAAGATGGAACTTACGTTAAGACGAACATACGTCTTAACATTCCAGATTTGTAAGCTTCTGTAAAGTAAAATATTCTGGGAAAATAATTTCCTCAAGCGGTGAAATTCTGGACGAGATCAACTGACATGGTCTAAATCTGAGGTGCTTCTGTCAGCTTACACATCAGATGATTCCTGCCGGGTCAAAGCTTGTGTTTACGCTGAGCACGAGCGGCAAGAATTCCTTTGTATGAGAGTCCAAAGTAGAAAATACAACTTTATTGCTCTCCTTTTTGAGGTTGCTTTGCACATTGTTTGAATTGAACCTGCATGGGAGGGAAGGAAAGCAAAGTCGGTGTAGTAGGCCTATTGCTGAGATGATAACTTATACTCAGAATGTAATATTTTAATTTGTACAGGATAAATAAAAATAAGGTATTTATGAGTGTCCGTTGGTTTGTGCACAAAATAATGTTTCATTAATTGTTTTATTATGGAAACTGTTCAGCGGAAGTTAATGTCTCTGCGTCATAAATGTGCCTCACTAGGAACAGCCGATGTTGCTACACTGCAAGCAGGGGGAACATTGTGTATTGAGGACAAGGTGAATATTAATAAGCTTTTATGATACACGGTCTTTGAATGAGTGCACGACTTACTTAATTAGCCGCCATTATTTGTACTGCAGCCACACTGGGGACTAATACATTGTTCTCAAACTGATCACTCTTTTTCAATGTTAGATCATGCAACTTTTAAATATTTCCGATTAAAGCCTGTTCTGTAGTTCCACTGGACTCTCAAGTAACAAGGCTAAAATAATATTCTTCCAGTACTCACATTTCCACGCTACACTGAAAAACTTCTTGCTGTAACTACCCCTTCTATTCATACTGGCAGTGAAAAGATCCCTCTACTGCTGGGAGTTCAATGTGTGTGTGTGTGTGTGTTTGTGTGTGTATGTGTGTGTGTGTGTGAGAGAGAGAGAGAGAGAGAGAGAGACCATCACCTTTTTAAAGTTGATATAGTGAACCCGTTTGCAACCATCTGCTATTTTACACATATCCAGCAGTTACGGAGCAACATTACCAATCATTTGGATGTAAGTCCAGTTTTTACACATTCAGTTGCTGGTCTTTACCAGCCTTCTGAGGGAAATTGCTGGTTATTTTCACTCCTAAATGCTCCACTATTTTCATCTGCTAGTCACTCACTTTGTGTGGTTGTGTGTGTGTGTGTGTGCGTGTGCGTGTGTGTGTGTGTGTGTGCATGTGTGTGTGTGTGTGTGCTTTAGGGTTTTCCAAAGATGGAGATGCACTCTTAATGGAATGCATGAGGAGAAAGTTTCACTTTCAAAGTGAGCATAAGGTCACAGTGTATTTTCCAAGATTGTCAAATGAAAACAGCATCCCCCTTGAATGCTAGGTTTGTAAAGTTGATGTCATAAACCGCAGGGAGCTTGAATGTCATACAAAATGATACACTGATAGGATGTCAATGGTCAGGAGACTGTGTTACTTTGGCAGTGGTTAAAGCTTTCAGAGGCCAGGTCTCTGAGGGCTGCTGTCTATTTTTAAAGGCACTTTGTGTTCTAACTTTAGTATCCAGCATCGTGCAGCACGTCTCTGGTCTGAATATGGACACACATTCTGACACTGAGGATCCCATAATGAACAACCTCAAGTTTGTGGGAGATAGATAACCACTGGAGACACTTGCACCTTTGTCTCCACACTCACTCCTTCATTCTGAATAGGCCTATAAATAGATCCTCTGGTCTTTTCAGAATGTTCAATATTGAGTTTGTAATTGTCCTTCCGGGAAAGAGAATAGCATTAATGACCTTGAATTAGCAGGCAATGTGCTGTGAGCCATACTGTCAGTCGATGCACGGTTGGTGAGTTGAGTTGCTTAGTCCTGGTGTTCCTGGATTGTATTTTTAACCCTGACAGGCCCGGGACCCTGGGCGAGACCTGAGATGGTGAGGGAAGAGCAGAAGCTGGGAGTAGGAAGTGAGGTTAGTAGGTGCAAGACTGAGGAGAGCTAAACGCCTTAGTATCTCCTATATCAATCAAAACCAATCGCAAGAGTGAATGCAAAGAGGAAGCTGCAGAAAGCCTTATGTGACTTGCTAGGCAGGGTAGAGAGACATGCGTCAGGAGACGTGAAGTGATTTCAACTGAAAGTAATGAATGACATTATGACTTTGACCTACATTTGGTCTTTAGGCACTCCCCCCTCGCTTGGCACAAATCCGGTGCCTATTAGCTTTGATCAAGTTGAGTATTCCAGCAGGGTTTAATCACCATAGCTGAGGCTTGTATATTGTTACCAAGCAAGCTGATAAACAACACATAGGTGGCTTGATTCCCCCAGGCAGGAAGTAGCAGCGGTGAAAATAAAACCCAAACCCAGCTGTATAGCTGATTATGGAGAGACAAACCATGCTCCAACCTTTGGACCACCACTTCTCCCTTCCTGTATTTTTGGTACAGAGAGGATTCAACTTGACACCAGAAGATTGTGCCAACTTCAAATGAAAGGGTTTATCCACTGCAGGAAACCCAGACGTTAGAAGCAAATAGAAGAATGTACTGAAGCTTTGACTTCCCATTCTATGCTACTTTATACTTATATTAAGATTTTATATACAAAACACAAGATCAGCCCATTAATACATGATAGATTATAATTGTCTGAACTTAAATTGGCCCCAAATCTACCAGCAACATTAGTGCTGCTTACATGTTAATGCATCAATCCTCCTAACCAATAAATAAAATACAGATGAGGGGTATCTACATAAATGCTTTTACTGTAATACTCAAGTATGTTTTGCTGGTTTTACTAGTTAACATTTTGAATGAAGGACTATTTTACTGTAACATTTTTATAGCTTGGAATTATAGCCAAAGAAAGACTATTTTCCTCCTTTGTGGCTCACAGTCAAACATATATTCATTAAGAAATATAGAATGTACCACTTCTGACTGCTATATCACATTGTATTGATAGTTCAGGGTTATACAGTAAAGAGGCTACTTTCTAAGTAAGACAAAAATATTTCCTTTCGAGGTAACTCCCAATTATCCTGTGTGACTGATGCCTATGACTGACACCATGATCATTGCCACACAATCTGTCGTCATCATCTTGTTCCGTCTCTCATGTAAAAGTTTCAGACATGAGGACGTGTTCAGTAAAGGTGCCTATGAAGGGATGTGAAATGACTCCATAGTGCAGTCCTACAGGTTTCATCGACAGTGAAATGACTGAGTCACTGTTGCAGAACAGGCAAAAATGTTGCACCCTAAACGTTACGTAACCTCATTGGTTTCTCTGCAGTGTCCTTTACCAAAAGGCAGGTGGGAAACTGTGTACCGAAAGTGAACAGCTCTGATATATGGTGGTCTGAGCCAGAGAGCCACATTTAGCTGATGATTCAAAGCTTGTGTCCCCAGAGCTCGCAGTGTAATTTAGTCTGCCCACTTAAACATTAAAAGTGGAGTCTAGAGGTGGCAGCACTGTGGTCAGCACTTCTTCACCAACAAGGCTCTCTCGGCTGTGTGCAGTAGTCACAAGAAAAAAAATCATTCAAATTAGTGTGAGAGGTAACGGAATCATATCTGACCAAAATACTAAACAAAACAAATAAAGACATACACAGGCCAAACTCTTTGCCAGTAATTTTATTTTGAGATATTTTGTAGAACAGGGGAACCAATGATAACAAAAAAATAAAAAATAAAATTGTCCACAAGTGTTCTACATGCTACACCTTAACCTAATTCATCATGCTTGCCTGGAAAAAGTACATAGAAATTTAACAAAAAACGTACAATTAAAACTGACGTACATTATACTCACCATTGACTTTACTTTGTAATGTACCTTCCTCTTGCCTCCATGCACGCAATTTTTTTTATACATTACATTTAGATAAAAAATTAAGACTTGTAGGCGCTTCTTTAAAACATAAAGTAGTTTCTTTTTTCACTAAAGACAGAACGCACCTATAAATAAAAAAACAAAATCATCAGAAAAGAATGATATTCGTTTGGACAATATTGTTGGAAAATGGAAAGCCTCAACTCCTTTCTTATAAAACAGATTCATTTTTGCATCCTACCATTAAACAAAAGGAACAGTTACACGCCCATATAGTGCCGAAATGAAAATGGAAGTCTGTCCAACTCCTCGGTCTTCAATAATCACATTGAAATAACACATTTTGATAAAATAAATATCGCACATCTGCTAGAAATAAATAATGATGATTACTGAAACACCTCACTATGTTAACTGCTTAAGTGAGACAGATTTCATCTACGCGACCACTTCATTTCATGGTACGAGGATGGTCATGTGTGTAAAGCACTAGTGCGGCTTCGAGTGTCTCTCGCGGCTGTTACCTTGAGGTAGATAACACATTTACATTAACGCCTACGATAATGGTTGCTGCTGGCATCATGTGTCAGATTTACAGTATGAAAGGGCTATTAAGGAAGCTTTCATAGGGGGAAAAAAGTCATAAACGGAAATTGTTTATATATGTTAAAAAAAAAAGAAAAAAAAAAAAAAAAAGAAGGACATCCTATCCCCTTTTTTCTGTTGGATCCCATCCCAGGAAAAAGTGTTTGAAAGCACTTTACAGCAATGTTAGCGTCTACTATCCTTCCTTATGCCATGCCCAAATCTCCTCCTCCTGCCTTCCCATCCATCTCTTCAAGCCAATTCCCCCTCTGCTTAGTCCATCTACAGTACTTTAAGTGTGCGAGTGACATGCCAGTTTAGCAATGAGGGCGTAGACATTAACCCATGAAGGCCCGGTGATCAAGGCTCAAGAGTGATGACCAATACTCTATAAATATAATAAATCACCCTTCTCAACTCAAAAAAAGATAAAAACACAAGAAACCATAATAAAAAAAGTATGAAATGATTCAAGTACAATAATATACCATATTATTATTAAAAAAAAAAAAACACTAAACTGCCAAGATTTTGCACTGTGAGGGGAGGATAAAGATTTATTTAATTGAGATGCTTGAAGATGCTGCTGTACGTTTTGTGGGCAATTTGTGGAGAACACTTGACAGCGCAGGGGGTGAAGGACGCCTGGATGGATTTCAGAGGCAAGTCATCGGTGCAGTCAAAGCCAGGCAGGGCCAGAGACTCCAGCTGCATATTGAGCACGATCTCTGTGTTCCTGCAGAGGAAGCTCTCGTCCAGCTCTCTGGCTTCCGAGGGCTCTGGCTCTATGCTGGCCACGGTGTCTTCGTCCACCACCTCCTCCTTGCGGCTGAACAGACGGTCCAGGTAGCTGGTGTAGGTGCTCTCCTTGGGGAAGTGGTCCTCTCTGCCAATGTCCCAGCACGCTTGGTCTATCAAACAGCCACTGTCCTCCTCCCCAGCGTCTCTCTCCCTGGAGCCAAAGCTCTCCCAGGCGGGAGTGGGCCAGACGCTGTCCCCGCCCACCACGCCAAACCCTCCGGCTCCTAACTGGGCCAGGTTGACCAGGCACTTCTCCTCCTTCTCCTGACTGATGGACTTGGACATGGAGGCCGAGCGGGGAGCCTCCAGCTGAGAGACGGACGAGTTGAGCTCGTTCAGGAGGCCCACCTCGCTGAGCAGGGCGGCCTCCTCCGCACAGGGCTCGGAGGGCTGCAGGTTAAGCTTGATGGTGCTGGCCATGAAGGAGTCAAAGTCAAAGGCCTGGTTCTGCTGCTGGGCTTGAGGCCTGCAGCTGTCCGTCTGGTGCTTCTCCTGCTCGCTGTCCTTCTCCACCGGGTCCTGGCTCTTCTGGGCCTCCTGCTGCAGCGCCTCGATCTGGGCCTTCACCAGCCCGTTCTTCTCACACTTGCTCTTGGCCTTGCGGTCGGCCTTCTCCTTGCTCTGCTGCTCCTTCCAGTTGGAGAGGTCGATGATGAGCTTGGGTTCGTAGTAGTGGTTGACCTCACTGTCCCTCCAGATGAGGTTGTCCAGGTAGGAGGGGGACACAGCCTTGTAGTTACAGGTGTGGCTGCACTGCAGGTCACAGTATTTGTTCTCGTGGTGCTCGTGGTCGTCATCGTCGTCATCCCAGGACCGCGGGGAGTAGTCCAAAGACGGCTCGTCCAGGAACTTCTCACGGTCTCCGTCGTTGTATTTACGAGGATCCACCTGGAGACAAACATCAGCAACCATTTAGACTTCATTACCTCGTCAAAGAGTACATTTAAGAATGTCAGGAGCAACACATGTTATACCCCTGCACTTGCCAACTTGGTAAAGCTTTAGTCTACATTTACACACTACAAAAAGGTTGTTAATTAACAATTCATTGATCTTCTTTTACTTATTTTTTTTGTGACAAACGTATGCAGATGTTTGTCAAAATGTGAACCCACCTGGACCTCCTCCTCGTCCGTTACGTCAGAGAGTGCTCTTGGGTCAACCTGAACTTCATCTGGGTCGTGGTTGCTGTGCAAGTGCCAGTCAGCCTCTGACAGCTGGCTTTCATGATACCTGATAAGAGTTTGAAAGATAGAGAGACACACGTCAATACAAACTACAAAACATAATACACACAAAATGATTCCAGAAAATGCTCCAATATAGGATCTGAAAAAGCAGACAGCAAAGCAAATCATTCTCCACTGAGAATATGCTACCACAGGGGAAATATCTTTCAAAAAAGCCAAAAATGTCAAACTTGGCATTTTGTGGGCGTTGAGCAGGTGTTTAGTTTGAGAGGGGTGAGGGAGCATACCTGTCCCAGGTGTGGCTGAGGCTCTGGTCGGTGAGCAGCATATCATCCACTTCATCCTCGATGTGAAAGGGGTGCAGAGAGATGGGCTCGTCCAGGGGGAAGGAGTAGTCGGCCATATAGGGGTGGGCCAGGGCCTCCTCCGCTGTCAGACGATCCATGGGGTTAAAGGTCAGGATCTTCTCCAGGAAATCCAGCGCTGCAGGGAGAGGACAAAGACAATGAGGATTAATCCAGTGGGAAACATGGGAACGTGGCCCTGGAGCCTATCTTTGGTCTCTGTCTTGGGGAGTAGTGCGGACTTGTAAATAAATGAATAAATAAGTGTGTCTCACCCTGGGGACTGACGTCAGGGAGCAGCTTGGCCAGCGGTCGGTGAGGCAGGGCCATGTCGTTCCGGATGAAGACGGGGATGACGCTGTGAAGCTCCTGTCTGTCTTCCTCCCGCAGCACAGGGATGGACTCCAGGATCAGCTGCATCTGCTCCAGCTCATGGGCTCCTGGACAAAACAAGCCGACAAGAATGTCAGGCGCTTTTTCTCAGAAGAGTTACACAACATGCAACGTCTGCATGACTGGGTTGGTTTTAAAGCCCCTGTAAACCCAAATCCACAAAATCCTTCTAACTTTGTTAGTTTGGGGGTTTAGTTACATGATAGTAAGCATCTGAAAAGAGTTGGGCATTTTTTATCATTCCAAAGATATTACCATTTATCTTTGATCAATTTTACAGAAATTCGGTTTAGATGAGGCCGGCTATGCTCTTGTTCTTATGTCACAGTAAGTATATTGAACCAATCAAGGCAGTTCTCTGCCCGTCAATGCCCTACATTCTATAAAAATACTACTTCTAGACAGTAAAAAAAAGCTTATTATATCTTTTTTATGACAAACTTTTATAAATATTTATTTTTAATCAGATTTTTTGTAAAAGTTTATTGAGACACCCAATGTTAATATATATTGATTGTTACTATTTTAGACCATGTTTCCAGAGGCTTTAAGCGAACTGAAATGAACCAGCCAAATCATGAGTTATTTGCCCTATTCTCAGCTCGAGGCCTTTTCAACAAACAACCAGCAGTCCCTACCAGCTCTATATGGATTCACAAAGCAATAAGGAAATACAAGGCAGGCCGCCTCCCCTGTCTGTTCTGAACACATTGACGATAAGGATGTACATGTAGCTCTTTGGACATATGCTCCCATGATAAGCTCACCTGAGTCACTCTGCAAGCTTTCAGAGCTATATGTTTGCATATGAGGTGTTACAGTGAGTCACACATACAATAAACTGAGTCAACATTTACCGGCAAAGAGGGTTTTCCCTGTGAGCATCTCTGCGAAGATGCAGCCAGCTGCCCACATGTCGATGGCTTTGGTGTAGTTGTTAGGAGAGAGCAGCAGGCGAGGAGATCTGTACCACTTGGTGACCAGACCTTCAGAGAGATGGCCCTGCGTTAAAAAGAGACAAGGCATATTAAGTGGGAGAAAAATACACAATTTTTTCTTCAAAAATGTTTTCTGTGTTTGGTTCTTTCACATTTAAGAGGCTCTTAAACCTGCTGTTGGCCTGGGTAATAGATATACGGCATGTGATTAACGTTGGTTCATATGCCACAATGCTGGCCATGCTGGCCGTTAACAGGCTAAAAACCATGCACCGCTGGTCATGGTTTAGATCACATAAACCTGTCGTGTGATCTTCTTGACGGACCTGCTATGTGGCGGTCACGTACGCAACAGCGCGGAGACAAAGACCCCCAGGGTAAAAAGACAGATGAAAGGGAGGAGATCAGACACGTGCAGGCCCTGTCAGCAGTCTGAGAGAGCAGGATAATCCCTCAATGCTACACACTCCACTCACCAGCGACACCATTCTGCACTACACTCTCACACAGTGCCTGACTGCTCACAGAGACAGGAGGACACTGAACACAAAGGAAACTGACCTGTGTGTGTGTTTGCACACTGGGGGAGGGGAGGTGGTAAAACAACACCTTTGCTACACTCTCCCAACCAACAACCACATGCAGTGGTAGTTTGTGATGAGACCAAAATTGGCAGCTCACCACTGAGCCAGGCTCCTATTTCTGACCTAAGTTAGCCACTAGCATATTTGATGTCACTCTATCCTGGAGTGTAAAACACCCTTGTTTTGATGGACCTATAAATGACACACCATAGTGACTGTAGCTACAACACTATAATCAGGTAACCAGCTAATCTATATTACAAGGTATTAACACACGTAAGCAGGTCACACCTACTGACTGAAACTATACAAGCCAAGTCCAGCACCCACTCCCGAGAAACATCCAGTAACTTGTCTGAACTAAGTGATTGAGCTTAACGGTGGGGAAATGGAGCCTTGCAACAGAATTGTAGATTGGGTTAGCTTCAAAGTGTCAGGTCATTGCGTAAGCACCATTCTCTGCACGATGGACTCTGAACTGTAAAAGGAGCAAATGAGAGTGTGCCTGTTGGCTGAGGTCATAAAGTGTATTAGGTGGACTATCCAGCACTACTCTTACTGGTCTCCAAGTGAGCCGCTCAACACATAGCCGGACACAGAGGCATCAAAGCATTAGCCATTCCCATATCTCTGGCTAAAGCAGTTGAATTACTCAACCACCTGATCTAGATCAGACCGGGCTGACATTTAATGACTCACAACAGGCTCCCTCAGTAAGGCTGCAGCTAGTCAGAGAAACCTTTGGTAGGTCTGACCCCATTCAGTAGAAAGATGCTTAGTGCTGCTTCACAGAGGCTGGTGACTTCTCTTCTTAACTTTGCCACAAAGACATTATTTCACTGGCAAACCACTGGTCTGTTTGGAGTGGGAATAAGTGGAGCTGCAGTGCAGTCTCACAACACAGCGGACATATGGACCTAATAAATGGTTAAAACAATTGACTGCAATATGATCTGTGGCTGGTCAACATTATTCCTGCTACTTTCAATTCTTGAAAGAGGATGATGAAACTACTACTAGTTGCAAGCAAGTGCAGAGTCTTTTTAGGCTTGAATAAAGTAAGTGAAACCACCTCTCTGAAATTCATTAAGTGTCAAGTTGACTGCCCAGCCTTTTGTTTGATCCTTTGAATGTTGTTGCCAGAGAGGCCTTTTGCTGGCTCAATAATTAGGTCAAATGTGTCTGTGTTTTTTTTTGCAGTTGTGGGTTGTGCCTCTGGGAACCCCAGGCCCCCCTTTTCTCATAACATTCCTCAAACCCAGCCAGATTTTATTTCTACAACATGACAAATGACTGAATGTGGTGAGCCACAGGCACAAGAACCTTTCAAGAGTTTTACCAAGTTAACAGTGAGATTATTTTGACTTGTAGTAAAATGCAAATAAATCATTTCTACATCAATCTTTCCACTACACGTCACAAGTGTTTCTTGTCATTCTGGTCTTCCTAATAAAAAGAGACAAGACTCAGGTAAATGATTTAACATTGATGTTGGGTAATCAAGACACAAACCACCTCTCAAAAAGATGTGTTGCCACACTGAGCAGCTAGGGGCACACATTTAATGTGTTAACTATCTTTTATTAGTTTACAGCCTCCAATAGCCTAGTTTAAAACCAAAAATAGCTTCCTTTAGCACAACCACTACTGTACGTAAAAAGTATTTTGTCTACAGATCTCTTGCTAGTTAAAGGGCAGACTACAACTGGAAATGAACACAGGCTTTAGTTGGCTTCAAATACGCCTTTTTGCAAGGCTCCCACAACAAGACAAAGAGCAGGCTGGGAAAAGGAGGGGAGTGAGGGTCGGAGAAGTTGGATGAGTGCACGTGAATTCTTGCCATTCTTGATCCTGGGCCACCAAAAGGGCTGGCCTTCAGATTCACACAGGCAGACACAGCTCGCTTTCTCACATCAATGGAAAGATAGTACAGTGTTAGGAGTTGTGCTTTTATTAACCCAAGTAATACAACAAAGTAGTAAAGTGGGATGAAAAAGGTGGATCAAATACACTGCTGATGCATAAATCTAAATATCTCAGTACTGAAACTGCGCCAGAAATCGTGGTTCACTGGCAAAGTGTGCATCTTTATTTAGAAACCACGTTATTCAAATAACATGCACTTGGTCACCCAGCTGCTCCGGCTCACCCAGCCTGCTAGAAGTAGAGGGTGGCTGTAAAAAGACAGTTTTCCTCCAGTGAGTTTTGCCCTTATGTCTGGCCAGCACTGAAACCACATGTTTTTTTTACGCCTCCACACTCCACTGGGCTCCATAGTGTCATGTGGGGGTGATGGGTTCACTTTAGGCAAGCCTCATTTGGTCTGAGAAACCAGACACACACTCAATATCAGTACTCTCCCTCCCTCTACTCCACTACTGTTATCCTACAAGAGACAGACAAAACACAGCAATACTGTTTGGAAAGGAGAGCAGCGTCAAAGCCTAGGAAAGTCAGTCTGACTATACTATGTGTCCTTGACAAAAACTCAGCAGCAGTGGCCTGCTGCAGTACTGCAGAGCTGACCCCAGACAAGCAGCTTTTCAATACCCACTTGGCCTGCATGTTTCCCATCAGAAAAAAAAATGCTTATACAGAGGGAAAAGGCCCACATGGAAACCCTGCTGCAGGGAGGAGTGCAGTGTGTGACTGCTCTGTGTGAGAAACTTTCACTTCTTCCTGGCAGTTATGAGCCCGCGCCTTTTGCTTCCTTCCACAGGTATGACTCATTTGAAAACATGAAAAGCCACAACTGATAATGTGACCAGACAACTCAAAACAAAAGTAATGGTGGTGATGTGGAAATTAGGAATTCTGGTAAACAAGTACAGTCATTCTCAGGGATGATGTGGCAGTATCCTCCTGACTGTGTAAGGGATATGAATGAGGCACGTGAGCCCACATCAGACCCTTCACTGACTAATCTGAGACATGTGCTCTCAGGAGACCCAACAGCTACACACAGGGATAGCTAGGTTTCCTAACATCGCACACCACCATATGGCCTTCCACTGGAATTTCTTCTGCCCTTTATAAGGTGACAAACGCACTCAAAAGGCAATACAGGCCTTCCACCTGTCTACAATTAGACAGGGTGAGCCATATTCATCTCATGCTAAAAGATAAAAGCAACAAACTTTATTGCTACCACTACACTGCTTGACATAAAAAATACAGGTTCATAGAGAACATTAAGATGTGTGCAGTGTGCACTCATCATTTGGTGTGCAAACACTTGTTTTTTCATGACAAAGTTTACATTAAGCTGTAGAATATATAAAAACACTATTCTCTGAGACCAGATTTATCATTTGTAAGCATGAAAACGTAGAAATGACCTCTTGGAAATGCAACCGAGAGAAACGTGCAGTCCGATAAAAATAAATCCTGACACGTGCAGCATGTCAGTAACGGATCTCCTGCCGTCTCAAGCCTTCAACATCATCATCAGAAGCTGTCCTTTTCACCTGGGAATTTGAATTATCTTCATCTTGTTAAGCCACATGTTCATGAACCCCCTCCTTTGTATTTTCAGACTTGGAATTGGGCACGTTTCACATCAAATTGTATAAACTAGTAAATGGGAAAAAATATATGTAGTTTCCAGGGTTTGGCTTTTCCAGAGCCTTGTTCCGCTGACAAGGGAAACAGAGGCGTTACCAAACGGAACCACATCCTGTCTTGTTTACTTCCTGCTGTGGAACTGCGTCACCCCGGGGAGCAACACTTTACTGTGCCATGATGTAAACATTGTGCGTGAGAAAGAAAGCACTCATCTTGGGGCAGAAAGTGTGCAAACATCGTTTGCTCTTCTTGCAACTCTAGTTCTAGTCTGTGCACACACACTGCTCATCACAACCAAATTCTTCCCACAAATACTCTTACACAATCACACTGTGGTTACTGGTCTTACCTTGTGAGAGTAGTGGGGGTCCATGATGCGGGCCAGCCCAAAGTCCCCGATCTTCAGCGACAGGTCCTCTGTGTTGACGAACAGATTGGCAGGCTTGAGGTCGCGGTGCAGCACGTTGGCAGAGTGGATGTACTTAAGGCCCCTGAGGAGCTGATACATGAACAGCCTGGCGTGGCCCTCGGACAGTAGGCCCCTCTCCAGCAGCTGACACAGGTCTGTCTCCATGTACTCCTGCACAATGTAGACCGAGTTGACCTCCGTCAGGGACACCAGGTCCTCCGTTAGCCTGCGACCGTTGGGGCCCAAAGTCTCAGACACCTGGCGAGATAAAAAAAAAGAAGGCGTAGTATTAGTCAGTTTTCATATTGGATCAATAACTTGATATGATGAAGTACTTTTGCACACTTTACCTTGACGATGTTGTCGTTGTCGAGGCGTCTGATGATCTTGATTTCCCGCAGGGCATGTTTCACACTCTGGGGGTCTGTCAGGATGATCTTCTTCACAGCGACACGCTTGTCACAGTCGGTGTCCACAGCTGAGAACACCAGGCCGTTCCCTCCGTAGCCAAGGGGCTTCAAGTCCATGTAGCGAGAACCCAGGTCAAAGCCATGGATGTTCATCAGGGACTCAAACTTCTCCGCCATGGTGACCGTTTCTCGTTTGATTTACACCAAGCGTAAGTTACCTCTCTGACGTTTGGTCTCTGGCCTGTTTCAGGTCCAAAAACTGCTTTAGAGGCTGAGCAAACTGACCCCTATACAGGCGACTACCAACTCCCCCCTGGTCTAGCCAGTCAGATGTGTGGCACTAAAGTGTAGTAAAACTTTCCTTCCATTTTGAATGCTAAATTCCCCCTCAAATCCTAGATGCGTGTTATCTTTAACAGAACAGTTTTAGTAGACTAGTGTTTAAAGATTGCAATGGAATGGGCTGGAATGGGGCCAATTAAAACAATGTTAAACTATAAAAGCATGTAGTTGCATCCTTAACAGTGCAGATACATTCAGTGTATGACTGGTCCTGAGCAGCTTCATATGAATGTTTTTTTCTTCTTCCTTTTTTAAATGTTATATACAATTTAAATATCTAGTCATCTGTGTGTCAAGGCACCTGATTTATAAAATTGAAATGAGTCTGGCCTTTGAGTCTTCAGAGTAAATTTCCCCCCTCAATGATCAGGTGGCTCAAGCTCGCCACAGTCGCAATCAAAACTATCCTCCATTTTACTTGGGTATAACCTGAAAGACAAGAGAAAATAGAACAAAAAAAAGGAAAGGGTAAGAAACAAAATAGATAACAGTGTCAGAAAGAAATGGAAAGTCAATTATTTAACAAAACATTTCCCCAATTATATCACACCGTTCCGCGAACATTGAGTCATTTGTACCTCACCCTAATCATGGTAAAACACATGTTGGGGGTTTCACAAACGCACCAGACAAACAAGAAACTGGGTAGTTCACCGGGTTTAGAGTAAACGTGGTGTGTCAATGATGGAAACTGAATCCTCCCCCGCCCGGTTTAGGCGAATACTAGTCCGGTTTCTGGGTATCGTTGCAATTGAGAGATACTAAGTTAACCCTCTGTGGGAGGATAGACATATATTCCTTACATTAAAAAGACAAACTAAGCATTTTTGTTCCGAGTTTAACATGTTCACACGGTCTATATTTGGCCTACAATCGGGTCTGAGACATACTGGCGGAAAGAAAAAAAGCCCAGAATAGAAGCTTAACGGCTGCTGACGAGCTAGAGCCCTCCATCATTTCGGTTTTAATTCATCACATAAACCATGGCCACTCGGTAACACACATACACCATAATATACTAGGAAGACACATACATATAAAAGAAGACAGTAGGATACATATCAAAGATAAAGTTGGGAGCAAAACCAACCGACAGCGCGAACAAAGGACTCGTTGTTGGCGGAGGCTCCTGACTACGTGGTAGCTACAGCGTTCCTTGCGTTAAGCAGAGAGCACAAAGCCGACGTTCGTTAAACCGCTAAAAAACATCGATATTCTACAGTGACATGACACAAATGTACCTAAGTGACATGAAGCGACACATGGGAAATTACTTACAGTTCGTATTCGTCGCATTGGTTAGGTTGTAAGATTAATCAAACCTAGAAGAGGTTTGACTGCGCTCCGCTATACAGCTCTGCGGCTCTGTTGCAATCGCCATTGAGGCTGGGGCAGAGCGGTGCAGTGAAGTCACTAGGCTGCCTTCAAGGACTGTCGGAAATATCCCTCTACTTAGGGTTTTCCTCCTCTACTAAGGTAAGAGCCCTTCACAGTGATATGATAAAGTGCTACTTCTACGGACTTTTATCGGCACACTATTAAAAATATTCTGATGCTACTCAGTGGTTCATTGGGTTCAGTCGTGCTAATGTAGATGTATTTTACCTTGTCCAAATGTGGTTGATAACCCAGCATTTAGGTCGACTGCTGTAGCCTATCACCAATTAAAACTCTTATAGGATTTACATTCATTGATATTTACCTTATATGTAGGCTACTCTCATGATCACAGAAACATTATAGGCTACTCCTTATTTTAAGTTAAGTTTTAAGTTATTTTTTCAAGTCATGTTACACAAGGCACATTGAAATTGATCTTTTCACATATCCCCTCTCAAGTTTTCCACTTCAGAAGTAAGGCGGGGGTCAGAGCGTAGGGTCAGCATTGGTACAGCGCCCCTGTATCAGTAGGCTAAAGGGTGAGTGCCTTGCTCAATGAC
The DNA here is from genome assembly GCF_949987685.1 of Ammodytes marinus. Lineage (NCBI taxonomy): Eukaryota > Metazoa > Chordata > Actinopteri > Uranoscopiformes > Ammodytidae > Ammodytes > Ammodytes marinus. Next base: position 13,808,063 of record NC_137230.1, read on the forward strand.
ACAATGGTAGAGATGGTGGGCACCGTAATACCAGCCAACACTAGTTTTACAAATAACTGTAAAATAATTATGTCTCATCTCTCATGTAGGCTAATGCTATTATTAGTTTTTCTTATTTTAAATATTCATAATAAAGTAGGCCTAATAGAAATTTACCATAATACAATGATACTGTAGGCTTTATTAATTGCATTGTTGCTCTTTTCAATAAATGATGGCTAAAATAATATAGCCTATTTATTTAATGTAAATGCCTATATTTTTTTCTCTTTTTATTACACAGTGAATCTCCGAGCTGTACATGACAGCATCAGGAGTCATTCAAAACATGTTTATAGTTGGAGGTCACGTGACAGCGGTAGATTCAAAATCCAACTTTACAGGTGAATGGACGAAATGATACCAGCGTCATACAAATGCCAGTGAAACGTGCAACAATGCCAATACAATCTATGTGGGGGGGGGGGGGGGGGGGGGGGTGTACCTTCAAAACAAAGTCATGTAACAGCTGCTGTCTTTCAAAATATCAACAAAAGGAAGTATAATAAGGAATCGAAAAAGAACATGCTGTATCTCATTTTATTGCCAATTCTGGAAGAGTTGGAAAAACTCCAAAAACAGGAGAGTGGTGCATCTGCATGCCTTTATTATCTTACCTGAATTAGAGATCTCAGTCTTCTTTCTATTTGCTGTTTATAAGCCTATTCAAATTATTTCCATATCAAGTCAAGTGCAATACAAATTGAGGCTTCTCTTGGCCTGACTGTCTGCTCTTTTTCCTATTTCTCATGCATCCGTATAGTCTAGACTTTGTTGTTTTCTTTTTTCTCGGCAAAATAGGCTGTTTATTTCCGGAATGACCCACGATGTGTTTCCCTTTATTCTCCTTCTTTGGTATTAATGACGTTCATCACTTGTTTATGCCAGGCAGTGTTGCATTGGTCGTGGTGTCAGTGACAAAAATCGCTGGCTTTCGGATTAAAGAAAGTCCATCTGGCACCGAGATGCGCGAGGTGTTTCCCTTTTAGCGGTCAATCCTCACATCCGATCTCCGCGGGGCTTAAGGCGTATTACACATCCCGTGCAAAGCAAAGTTCAGGCTTTACAGAGATTGCATTGTTTTCCTCTTTGCAGGTCCCTTATTTTATTCAGACTGCGGGTCGGTAGCCTATCCTCCTCTCTCACTGACTGTGGATGCTGTGAATGGATGGAGGGACGAGTGGGCGGCCAGGCAGCAACATCACAGCCGCAGCAGTCTACATCAGCATCCGCAGCCAGACCATGTGGGAACCCATGTGCCCGAGAATGCAGATTCCCCCACACGGGCCGGGATGGGCTCTGCGATGGAGAGAGAACACGAGCTGCATGCGGACTCAGCAGCATATGCGGCAGACTTGGAGAAGCCCTTCAGTTGTTAAAAATTGTTGAGAGAAAGACACGATGTACCTTTTCACAGCCAGGCTAAACTGTTATTTTTAGCTTGTGACGTCGATGTTTTGTCTCGTGCCTCCATCCCAAACACATGAAGTTACATAATAATAATAGCCTAATAGAAGCATAGGCCTATAATTTTAAAGAGATACTGGGGAAGAGGGAGCTTTCATTAATAAAGTATAAAGCTTTTCCGTTTGATGAGAAATATGCAGTTTATTGTGTTTAAGGAAATCTGAGTTTATTTTTTCAATTAAAGGAAATATGTGAATGAAACTTTCCTTTAAGGTTTCCTCTATTTTTATGAATTGAAATTTAGTAGCCTAAACCATTCTAAAATGATACTTTATTGGTCCAATCTGTGATGCCCCCATATGTTGGAATGTCAGAGATCAAAGCAATGCAGATTCATTGTCTTTCCTCAAAGGCAGTATAGATGTTTTCTGATGAGACGTTTTTTTAACTCATGATGTCCTCCTTTTCAGGGATGTACTGCCACCAGACGGTTTAAGATTTTCTTTCAATAGGGAATAATATGATTCCCTCCAACTGGCCTCTGGACACCTTTTAGACTTGTCACCAATTGCCATCAGGTAAAGCTACATTACTTATTAAAGATCACATTTGTCGATAAGGTATTGACACTTGCTGGCCCCATGATTGCACTTAGCCTTCTGCTGTAGGCTGCATACTTGTTGAGGGATAATAAGATAATTCCCTCACATTTTGGTTGTTTTGGAGAAGACAGATTAAAGTTATGTAATTTGTGTTGCAATTGCAAACAGCTTCTGACAATGTGTCTCCACTCTCCAGGGTCATTACAACCTCTGCTGCTGGCCTCCCTTGTTACAAACAGTTGACACCAAGTCTTAGCCCAACACATTTTTACCATGTAGTTCAGTTGAGATTGCAGTGTCATCTTTTGCTTCCAGTTACTGTGTGTGCTGTATTGATGTGCTGCTCTTTGCTTCAAAACAAACTGTTGCAACCCAGGGGGGTCATATGTGTTGAGTATCCCTTGTGTGACAAATGAAGTTACGCACACGCTTTTAACCTACATTAATCTGCAGGTGACAGTGGACAGTGGTATGACACTCTCTCTCTCTCTCTCTCTCTCTCGCTCTCTTTCTCACAAACACACACATACACACACACACACACACACACACACCTACACAGAGCATGTGAGTGCGTGTCTCAATCCTGCATCTTCTAGCTCACTAGAACTCAAGACACATGCACCTGCACTTCCCTAGTTTCACTTGACTTTCTTGCAGTGTTTTGGCTTTAAAGGTGTAGTCAAAGATTCTGAAAAGTGCTTGTTGTCAAAATCACTTTTTTTCAAATTCAGTTCATATCTCCTCACAGCCTATATAAGCTCTGTAAATGGGCACGTTGCTATATGTCGGGCCTTCTTTGTTTGCATAGCAGTTTACAGAGCCTAGGCTGTGTATTAACAACAGCTTTTTTTCAGCACAAACATGGAAAGGCAGCGGATCGCGATGAGATATTCACTGATTTTGACAAAAGGTTTCTCAAGAATCTTTGACTCCACCTTTTGAATGTAGGCAGAAACAGAACTATCATGTCTAACACACCACATTCATGTCTACTACTTGTTCCTCACGGAAAGCAAAATCTTCATGCCACTTACCGACACTCTCCTGAGATGACTGGAGAACCATTGTAGAGAGGTTAATAGTCCATCCAGTAGAAATGATACTTTGTCCAGCAATGCTGGTTTGACTGGAGAGGTTTCAGCAGCACAGTCCAATATATCTCCCAGTGGGCATCAGGATGTGTTCGCAGAGCTTTGTCGGTGTGTTATCCTACTCCATGTGCCTCTATTTGTGAGGTGGAGCTCCAAGGGCAGTTAATATAGGCCAGGCCAGAGAGGGGAGGAGACTGCTTTGTATATGGCTTGGCCTGTCACTGTGTCAGAACTGCCACCAGTAAAGTCCACTGCCCCCACCAACTTTACTTTCTAACTATTCTCTCCGTCTTTCTTTTCTACTTCTAATTGATTTTCTTTTCTCAATATATATCTAGTCTATATTTATTTATGATTATAATGATTAAAACAATATTTATGTTTTTGGTGCACTCCAAGCAAAAATAAAATATCTTTTGTGGCCTCTCAGTGTGAGTCAGGTTGCAAATCCAGTTTCTGTTGATTCGGGATTTTTCTAATCTTTAATCTTAAATCAGAGGATCGCACAGTCCTATGGGTTCTGAATGTTCTGATGAAAAATGCTCCAAAAATAAAATAAGAATAAAAAATAGAATGAAATGAAAATTTGCGGATTCTGTCACATTACATCACATGCACACACTCTATTTTTTTGGACGCATATTTTCACAAGTTGAGAGTTGGAATGTGAAGTTGCTATTCTACAAATGCCGGAGTGTATAGTAGTCAGTGCTGAAAAAAAAGTGTGATTTTTCCTTCCTTACATTCACAATCTCACAATCCGTCTCCTGCTCTGCTGCCTGTGAGGCTGGTCCTTCTGCCAGGACTCCCTCCTCTTTCTTGATCGGCCCTGTCGTTTTACAGGTTTTGGCATCTCGACAGACAGGCATGTTTGGATTGCATGGAAAATGTGTGTATCTGTTTGATATTCAAACCAATCTGCTGCAGGGTCTGTGTGTTGTCAACATATCTGAATGGACATACAGTATGAGGAAATGTTGGCAAAGCTATGGATGTTGGTCTTGTTTGCCTTTATTTTGCTTTTCCTCTGACAGACTCCCGTATTATTACTTTAGCCTAAGAGCTACAGTGGTGACCTGGTATGCCTGCAGTGTAAACCTGTGTGTTTGTTTGGTCTTGCTGCTATGTGGATCTCCTGTTACACTCACAGGATAGGCTGACATGGGGAGCAGATTAACACCATTAATTAATGAATCACTGACAGCCTTGAACGGGTACAGTGAGACATCATGACGTAACACCATTTCCAGAGGCAATGTGGCAATCGTAATGACTGCTCTCTGTTGCCTATATGCAAATGTGTGTAGTATCTGTTGTTCCATAGCAGTTTGTCTATGTGGACCTGAAACCAAGGTGCAGAAGGGATCAAGACTTGGGGCATACATTCTTTCACCCAGCTGGTAAAAGAGCACATTTGGCCGAGATGACTTATCCATGCACTTTCTGTTCATGTCAAATATCACACAACTCAGGCATTTGACGGTGGTGTGAAAGAGGCCTACACAGCACTGTGTTGGGACACTTGTATCTCCAGTGCGGAGACCAAACATGTTTACATAATGGCATCCTTAAGTGGGTTGACATACATTACAGCTACGTAATAATTATTGAATTATGATAAATACTTAATTTCTAAACCTCTGGGGCACTCGCCTGAAGATTGAGGTAAAAAGTCTCCTCCACATACCCATTAACTCAGAGGGAACTGGATGTCTCTTCTCATTGTGTTCTCTGACAGGGTGTCTCTCTCTCTTCTTGCGTCAGCACCCAAGATGTCTACGCACCGCCTCTCAAAGGTAATGCGAGATTAGTGTATAAAGAAACAAGTACACGCCATAGATAGTAAATAATACACGCACACAGACACACACCTGCATCAAAGTTATGTCAGAACAGCTGGGAACAGCTGTTAGAATGATTTACTTCAAGAGTAGAGAGACAAATTTAGCACAAACTTACACTTGGACTTGAAGGTGAACTGATTCGATTTTGGAGGTAAAAGGTTACCTTACATATTAAAAGTAGCAATGACCTTGTAGCAACTAGATTGTAGCTTCTAAGGAGCTTTGCCCTCTTTAAAACATTGCCTACCACCACTACTTTTAACGGTCACCAATTGTATATCTCACATAGGCATTTTACCAGCAGGCGCTAGTTCTAATTACTCGTACAGTTGGATGATCTTCTTTCAGATTTGAGATGAGGACAGCAAACTGCAGTGGATTGTCCACAGTGTTAACAGGCGCCTCAGCTGAGAGCTTAACTTCACAGAACATGTTAGATCAGCAACAGGTCTTCCGCCATGCACTCATTACTTTTCAAGTCATTATCAAATGTTGCTGAAAGTGAGGATACTGTACATAAAGCCCATTCATATGGCCAAAAGGTATAGGCCAGAATCGTATTCCTTTGCATTTAGGAATCCGACCAATCACCATGCATGATTTGCTTTATGAGGGCCTTTCTTCGTGTGGAGAGCACCCTAAGGGGCCTGTTTACGCTAACGATTTAGTAACGATTAAGTATCGATTTGGTTTTGATTTAGTATCAATACGATTTACAATTCCTGTAAGACTACAGGGCACTGTTTGTTGGTCTGTGTGTGTGTGTGTGTGTGTGTGTTGGGGTTTTGCCTGCTCCTCGCATTTAGACAAGCGACTAAAAATAAAAGACAGTCAAATTCCGTGGATATTCTGCATAGAAACGATCAAGTGATCTGGCAGGGGCATTGTGTGTGTTGTGGGTGCTCTTTGTTTTTGATGTGATTGCATTTGTCTCTATGGGGCCAGAGATAAAAACAAACAAAAAAACTGGGTGTTTACTGGTGATGTAAGGGGATCAGAAGCTTTGGAATCCGGAGGTTTAGGACTAATGCAAGAACCTTTCACCTGAAGGGGCCCCCGTGTGTTTGCAACAATGCAACTAGTTCAGATAACAAACTTTCCCAGATCAGACTTTTATCTGGTGTAAGCTATAGCTGTAGCCATAATTATAAGTCCAGGGAAGCTTTCCAGCACATATGGACAACTGGAAACTTTATTTAAGGCACTTCTCCAAAGTATGATGTCATTCTCTTGGCAATAAAAGCATAAAAAGAAAAAAAAAGAAAAAGAAAACAGGTTCAAAGTTAGAAGCTGCCCGCTATTTCCTCCACAGTTGTGACAGAACATATCCGGGAGGCGGGAGCTCACCGTTCAATGTCTGAACGAGACCATTAAAACACTGATAATTAGTCCAGGGAACAAACTGTCCAGAGCATTGCAATGGAAAAAGAGAGAGAGAGAGAGAGGCAGAGATTGGTAGATACGAGACAGCTGTAATTTAACATGCTGTGTGTAATATCTGCTATCTAGATTTTTGCTAATATGACCAGCGTATCTATGTCCTCTCACTCTCTTTTTACTGTCTACAGGGCCTTACTACTCATAATATTTGGGTTTTAAATAGGATCAAGGACATCTGTGTCATCATTATCAGCACTCTGCTGTCTGGACATATTTCATAATGCCTGCTTTTGTCTCCCACAGTGTGTCGTGTGCATGTTGCTGGTCCAGCATCAGATGTTTTCCCCATTTAATTATCGACACGTGTGCTGTGTCAGAGAATGACTAATTGTGGGTTTGCATGTAATCACTGCTGTTTGCGCTGTGTGTTGTATATCTGTTTGTGCCTGTGGGCATTTATGCAACTTGAGGCTGCGGTGCTGTTCACACCCAAAAAAACCTTAAAGCCCTAGTAAACCCAAATCCACAAAATCCTTGTCATTTGGGGAGTGAGTTGTGTTATAGTAATTATCTGAAAAGAGTTAGGCATATTTATCAACATTTATCAATCCAAATGAAAAAGTTTTTCATTCTTTGAAATTCGGTTTCGATCTAAGGGGCTATGCTCTGGTTCTTCTGACACTTGGTATTTTGAACCAATCACGGCAGTTCTTTGCCTGAACATTCTATAAAACAATGACTGTTGCCGTGGATACCGTTTTATATGGCCACACCCACACACTCCTGTCAAACAGTCTGTTTTTTTAACTTAGTTTTATAATAGTTATGAACATTTATTTTCAATAAGATTTTTTATAAAAGCTTTTTAAGACACCCACCATTGATATCATGTATTGATTTTGACTATTTAAGACCAGGTTTCCAGAGGCTTTAAATCCATTATTGAGCTATTACCTAACAATTCCTCTTATCTCTCCTGTCAGACGTACCGTCACAGACACATTTCCATTCGCTGACCTTTAGCAGCTCTCTCCAATCTCCCAAATGGCGGCGGACTCAAACCTCGGATCGCACCGGCGGTACGCTTGGCACTGATTGGCCTCTTTTCTTTAGAGTGTGTTTGTCACAGGAGCTGAACAGCAGCACTCCGTTAATCACAGACTGATCACAGCTGAACCTGAGGCCCGCACGCATTGCTCAGCGTGTTGGCCTCCGTCCCTCTTCTGTTTCCCCATCAGCCAAAAAACTCAGGAGGACTACAGAGTGGATGGCATGTCACAATAATGAGGTTATAGAAAGCCAGCCAGCAGTATTAAGGTGACCAGCATGGAATCTGCCCTGTCTTTTAAATGTGGCAGCGGTCGGTGAATAGCCCCACAAGCTGCTCTCACTGCCCTGCTTCCTTTTCACTGCATTGGCCCTGTGTGTGTCTGTCACTGCGGGTCGATGCAGCACCGGACCAGTGAGGAGAGCACAAGATGTTCACTTCTATTGGAAGAGTAGCAGATCTAATGGGGCAGCCATGTCTGGCCAATCTTGGCCTGACCAAAGACAAGCTGTCACTGCAATCTACCCAGCCTTGCATACAAATCTTTGAAAGAAAAAAAGGGGTTTCACAATGCTACACTTGGATTTGATTTCTACACATCTCTGGGTCTTCGAAGACCTGGGTTTGAAAATCAATATGTTTTTCCAGCCCAGTGGAATCACGCATCTTTGAAAATGGGATTTTCCAGTCACACGACAAGCAAGCCTGTGACAGTGGCTTGTGCAAAAGCTATCAATCGTTAACCTGTATGACTACTACTGAGGTGAGATAGGAGGGAAAGTGGAAAAACACAGTGCTGTTGTTGTCGGCAGTAGTGAATCCTTCCTTTAATCAGGGGACACTGAACTCAGGTTTGTTTTGCAATAACATGTAATCCTGTATCAAGGAATGCTAACCGGAACCTTAACCCTAACCTCTGAACAACTGAGGTGTGTGTTCATTGCGTAATCTGGAGATGTGTGTGTGTGTGTGTTTTTTTAAGCGTGCGTGTTTTCCCAGCTGCACTACATGCTCCACAGTACTCCCTATGTGGGATGATAGTTTAGAGCTGAGTTTATTTGAGTGGATGGTTCATTGCAGTTCAGTTCATTTATGCTCCTTTGCACCACTGAGGAAATATATTGTATAATGAGAAGGGGGGGGGGGGATCAAGATTAAGGCTCTCTTTTGTGCGTCTGTTGCACTTATTTGCAGCCTGCATAACACTTAATAAGGAAGGATTAGATTGGGAGATTGGGTGGTGCAGAGTTCACCCAAAAATCCTTTTAAGAGTGTGTCATAATTTGGGATAGAGGGATTGTATCATTCTCCAGTGGTTACATAAATGGTTGATCCATATTTCTCTTTCTGTGTAAATGGCATGTGATGTGTGAAAAGCCTCTGTGTGATGTCACTGCATACATCCTCCAGTAACAACGAGCCAGATCAATACGCTGGGTTTTGCTATGAGTGTGTATGTGAACATGCGTGCACAGATGTGTTCTTTTAACAGCAGTTAATGAATGGATGACCATGTGCTTCCAGATTAAATCCAGCTACAGTGGCACAACTAGGCCAAGGCATCAGGCCAGGACTGATTTTGTCACACAGATACTTAGGAATGTAATGTAATGCTATATCCGCAGAAGGGAGATAACTCATGCATTTTGCTCTTCTTCTCTGCATTTAGAGCAATATTTTGTCTTTTTGATCACATGTACAGTACATACACTTTCAATGCGCTCCTGCAGTAGAGGGCATCCTACAGATATAGTTTTATTATGTGTGACATCTTTTGAAATATATTTTTATTCCGGGATTTGGGTGAAAAGGGACGGAATATTCCTTTGATGGATGCAGTGACTTCCTGATTCTTGTCTTGCCTTGGTTGCATGGTGAGCCATTACCTCACTATGCAACCAGTACCTAGAAAACCCAGGTCTTCTCATTATTTTGATAAGAACATAACCTGGTGCTATTATGTTTCCTCCAAGGCGTATTTGCTGTTGCAGATTTGTACTTTATAAACTTAATTTCTAGGAAACAGGTTTGAATAAGAGTGTGGTGAAACATTGATTTCTATGACAGAAACAATGTATTGGATAAGAATCCAATGTGTGAACTTTTGTGCATCAGGGCAAAGAAGAGAGAAAGCTGTGGCTGTTTTGTTTAATTGCATAACTCATCTTAGTCACGCATGAGCGGCTGAACTCTGTGGGCTGTGTTCCTTTTCCAAACTGCAGAGGAGTTCAGAGCAGCAGAAGTGTCTGATGGGGAGTGGCAGCTGAGTTAAAAGGTCACCTATTATACAAAATGTACTTTTTCATGTTTTTGTAAAAACAATATGAGTCTCTGTGTTTCCCAAAGTACAAGAAAAGAACAACCCCCTCTCTCTTTTCTCCTACTCCACCTTTCTGAAACATGTGTTCAAAAACCCCAGTCATATTTCTCTCCCCTTATGATGTCATAAGGGAGAAGCCACGCCCCCTCATTATCAACATTACCTAGCACTACCTCCACCTTTGATAAGAACAACCCCGGATACCCCTGAATCAAACTGGCCGTAAGATTCAAACCAGCAGTTAGGTTCATGGTCAATCAGAACAGACTGGGCTTTTTGTAAGGCGGGGTTTAAAGAAACAGGCTCTAAAACTGAACGCTTCACACAGAGGCTGAAAAGTAGAGATTAATCAATGTCCTTGTGAGAATTGTAAAGGTTTTTATTGGAAACTACACCATGAAAACAGTTTCTAGTGAAAACCAGAATCAAAATCTGAACCTAAAAATTAGCATAATATGTGACCTTTAATGTAGAAAGAAAGCACAAACAGATAGAGCATGTTCTCGCATGAAAATTGCTTGCTAGGCTTTCAGATACACATGCAAATTTCACAGGATGATGCTCTGAGATTTCATGTTTCATCATAAGGCCAACGACAACCTCTTTCTCTCTTTGTGCCTTTTGTCTCACTTACCTGTTACTCCCTTTGTTCCTGCAACATGACATCTCAGGATAATAGGTACACATGTCACCCAAATTCTTCAGATGCTCATGACGTTGTCAAACTCTGTAAGGAAATGACTGTGGTACGCTTTCTGTGAAATTTGAAAGGTGAACAAGACACACACACACTGTACTCTCCGCTTTTTTTCCTGGTGAAGGCCTGAGGCTTTCTTAGCAAACCTGCCATGTCTGTGTGTGTGTGTGTGCATACTGTTCTCATAGACAATGCTTGAACAAATATACATTACAATAATAAGAGAGGAGGCCGGCTGTGGCCCGGGGACAGGCTTAATAGATACATTTTATGCAAATACAGAGAAATAGGAAAGTGTGAACGTGAAAATGGAGATGCAAATCTACGCTTCACAAAGACAGAGCAAAGTAATATAGGAGAAAGTAGGAAAGCTACAACAAGAATCCAGATCATGGCAACATTTCCGTCCAAGGTGTTGACCACAACTTTATTTTCCATTGCTTTCAATGATAAATGTACAGAATTTGATTATGTCTGCGGATATGTTTTATACATTTAAACAACAACTGAGGAGGCTCCCTGGGAGAAAGCAGGGCACAACCTTTCATACATTTAAAGGAGATTTTCGGCAAAATAATAAAATGAAAGAAACATGTTGAGGCCCTTACAATAAAATATTTCCTTTTCATAGTCCAATCCTGACACTTGACATTTTAGCGGGACTGTAGAGTCATAATTTAACAAACTTCATCCAAGAATGATACGAATACAGGGGGCGCCCTTAATTCAGTTGGTAGGGCGTCCCCCCCCCCCCCCCCCCCCCCATGGGCCAGGCCCAGCAGCAGACCCGGGTTCGACTCCCGCCCGCGGTCGTTCTCTGCATGTCACTCCCCTCTCTGCCCCATTTCACCTCTGTCTCTCTGCACTATCAATAAAGCATAACAATGCCCCCCCAAAAAATAAATAATGATACGAATGCAGACCATGCAATGTAACAACATGTATCAGTGTGTTGATACACCATGTGTATGGGAACTCTTCCTCACACGTATTAATGAGATGAGGGCCCAACAGAAGAAAACAATATAGAGCAACAGAGACTGAGGTGAGAACAGCCGGTCCTAGAGTTGCTATTTGCTTCTCTTCTTTGTATGTGTTGTTACAGACAAACAAGAGTTCCTCCCTTCATGCTGGCCCTGGGTGTTGATTTGCTCTCTGCTGTGAGAAATGGGGCTTAGGGGTGTTCACAGGTAGACACACTCTGGGAATGAATAACTGAATGCGCCCTACTTACTGATAAAGAAAGGAGCCAAGAAGTGTGTAGCAGTCCTCTACACATCTGCTGCTCAGCCCCTTTGCCAGTCCTCCCTTAAGGACTGTGTTGTGCAGCCAAGCAGAGCCGGAATATCTCACCCACATGTCAAATACATGTAATCCAAAAATTTGCCCTAGCCTGCACACATGACGGACAGAACAGAACATACTCTCCTCTACACACGCCTACACTGACCAAGCATACACAGCCTTAGAGCGATGTAGACAGACCTTTAATAATGCCCCAAAGCTGTATACTAAGGGATTCAGAGGTCAGTTATATAATGCAACCATATTAGAACAGACAGCAGAGAGTCTTATTCCGGGAGCAAAAATGTCTCAGTATCCTTGGGTTTCGATCAAGTGGTGTGTCTTTTAAATTACAATAAGATAGGGTTTTATTTTACATATTCACACATTACATGAGAAATATGAAAAACCTGTAACCTTTTTAAATCCTGATACAGTATATATGGCTTAAAATATCATTCAATAACATGCATTTGCCCTGTTCAAGGTATCCAATAATATTAATCTCACTTTAGCAACAGAATATTGTAATCTATCCATCTATTTGCACGGGCGTTGCTAAAAATGAGCCGGACACTTCCAACCTCTTTGGATAAATAAACAGCACATTGTATTTTTGCAACAATGGGTGTTGTTTCCACCTCATCCTCTCCAGCGCAAACAGTTCATGCCAAGGCAGTGGCACTTTGAGATTTACATTGTAGTTTGGATCAGGTTCCGATAAGCTGTTGTTGTAGTTTAATAAAAAACCTAAATGAATAGAGGCAGCTCATTTGTACTACCTCTTCACATACATGGGTCTCACAGGACAGGGATGACATTTTGAAACTGAGAGCAAAATAATGGAAATTCATCCTGCAACACACGAAAAACACTGTGTGTGCACGCTGCTGTGAAAAGTCATTGTTCTACCGATGTGGTAAACCATATATCTTCAGACAGTGAAGGGGCGGCTTTAATCCCCTAAACTTTATTAAACCAACAATAAAACAACAAGACATACAGTGCGGTGTGACAGTGGCAGAGAAATAACGAGTTATTCTGTGAGACTCATTTCCCTCTCCCCTCTGAGTGCATACGTTCCCATGTGCACCAGACAGTTTCAGTCTCTCTCTCTCTGTCATAGGCATGTCCCCCCACCCCCCTCCATAGTCAGGGCTTTACTCTCCCCACAGACTGTAGGAACTTGTGAACCTTTAGCCTGCATACCATAAGAACCATGGAGAGGCCAGTTATTCTGAGAAATAAAGAGAGTCACAATTAACGACCGCTTGTCAGACAGGTTGACACAAAATGACATCCCGAAAGTACGGCAAAGAAACAGAAAAGAAAGCTAGGCCTGGGGAAACTAATGATACATTTTCCTCTGGGATGTTAAAGCCAAGGAGACATATAATGGCCAACAAGAATGTGTTCTATCTGATTAATCTGGTAACAGGCATGGGAATAGAGGTGTCACTGTCACCTTGGGAGTGTTGTTAGTTTCGACTTCAGGTTGGACATGATGGCACTGCCTGTGTGCGCTTTGGCAAAACAAGCACGAAAGATGCAACACTATTTTTCCAAAGAGATGAAGTATAGGAAAACAAATTTGGCATTTAGAATAGGTAATAGGATGGATAAGTTGAAGAATATATATAGAGAAAAAAAACCTCTATGGGGACTGGATATGAACGGTGGGGCTATCTATCTTCATATCATCTTTTTCTAAGAACCAAAACCACATATATGGAGCTGTTGGTGTGGATGAGAGACTGCGTGGGAGGTGATAGGCAGCACGTCCTGTTTTCTGCATCATTGTGAAGGGCTAATTATAGGAAAGCTAAGCAGCAAATGTGAGATGAGAGATCTGAGGACAAATGAAAACAGAAAACCTGAGGCAATAGTTAAATGCTGCACAACGATTGATTCTGGCCAAAGTCATCTATTAACGTTGACAGATGACACCCCCCCCCCACAATAAATAATAAAAAAAATTAAAAAAAAATAAAATAATAATAATAATAATAATAATAATAATAATAATAATAATAATAATAATAATAATAATAATAATAATAATAATAATAATAATAATAATAATAATAAACAAAATAAAAAATTAATGAAAAAATACACAAGGGGTCATTTCTGTTGTGGATTTATTTTAGAGAGTGCAAAGAAATTCTTCTGCCCCTGGGGGGTAATGAGAGTCCTCAGCAGAATGTGCTGTCTCTTACTCTTCAGGTTTGCCGTGGGGATTCCTTACTTAACACAGAGACTAGGCCTCCCAGCATGCAACAGAGCCTGCTGATGTTTATTCACACAGTCACTCAGCCATTCCACTCTCCAGCGGAGGGATATCGCAGTCTATGAACAGTGCCAAAAAGGAAAATACATTACAAATAGAAAACCTGCATTCAAATCTTGCTGCAAAAAAAGAAAAAACAAAGGTAAATGAGCCTTAGCAATGCTATACAATAATATTAAATCTAAATACATCATCATAATATTGGGAAGTTTATTCCATTATAATGCATGGTATTGTTTAATATGTTGTTAAAACTATGTCACTCTAGACTGGGTGTAATTTTAGTAGTCAGTGGGACTTTAGAATCTAGAAGATCCTCCCTGATTTCAAAAAATAACATACTCTTTCTTTTTTAGTGGAGTTGTCCATAAAAAGTATAGGTTTGCATGCAGTATGCATACAGTCATGAGATACTATTTTGTTGTAACATTGCCCTTGACCCTTTGTTGTTATATATCCATTGCATCACTTTGTTCTCGCTCTGCTGTGATGAGGACAGTGGGTCAGATCCAGCTGAAAAAGCATACTGGTTTTGCAGACTTCAAAATATGACCAGAGGTTTATGACATCCGGGTATGTATATTTGGGACATCCTGAATCCCTTTCTGCCATACTAAATAGCATGGGAGTATGGTAATTGGAATACAGGGCCAGCAGAAATGGGACAATAGACGAGAACGTGGGAACAACAGGTGTGTCAGTGGAAGGGTGCTTAGGTAAGAAAATGAAGTGTGGTATGCCTCTTTGTCGCGAACCTCTTGCTTGAGGCACGCACACTGAGATCTAGGCCAAGAGACATGCAGTGATTTTCAAGTGTCTTATGTAAAGTTCAGATAGGAAGTGTATATATCTGTACTCTTATGGCACCTAGATTTGCAATGGAGTGGTATCCAGGCTTGTGTTTTGTTTGTAGTTAATATTTTACAATTTGCCGCACTGGGCTGCCCCCCTCTTGCTGTCTCCCCTTCCTTCTTGGTCTTTGTCAGTAGGACCAGGTCAGCAAATACATTTTAAATGACATTTTCTGACAGTAAAACTTCTTGTATTGCTTGTTTCGGTTTTTCCAACTGCTGTTGTGTTTATTTAGAATTAGAGTCAGCCATAATTATTGATGGTGCTTGACACATTTTGTTAAGCACCATTGTCGACATGATGTTAAAGAGCAGTTTGTGTGTAAGACATTTCACCTAATAATATAGAATATCTTTCCTTCATAAAGCGAAAAAGTAGATTATATTTATAGAAATGAGAAATTGAATTTATAGACACAGACAGCCCATTTTTGTAAAAGTAATTTTTTTTATTTAGGTATTAACATAATTTTGTCCGTGTTTTGTACTTTTTCTCATCATGGGAGTGGATTTCTGGCCCCTTCCTGCTTTTCCTTATATACATTTTGATCTCAGTGCAATTTCTGCATGCATTTTAAAGTGCTCAGCTGTGATTGTTTGATATGTTGAAAGAGAAAATCCTCCCACAAAGGTATGTAGCCCTCACAGATCAATCCTCTTAACTGATTAAAGCTTTATGAGAGTTTTCACTGTGTGCAGCCGCCTACAGGTCGGCCGCCTGCTGTTACTGATCAACCCATGGGTTCAACACTGATTAGGACCATTAAAGCTGATGCTATCTCTAAAGAAAATGTGTTGTAAATGAACATTAACAATAGAAATGAAATGTATAGCATTGTATAAAAGGTAGATTATGTTGTATTGCTTTGTGATTGCAATGCTCAAACAAATTAAACAGATAATTTGCATTCGGCCATTTCTGAATGAAGACACAGCACCCTGACGTCAATGGTCAATGAGAAATGTGAACTTTGTACAGCTTCTTCATTTTCTAGATATTCTGATTCAGTCTTCTTGACCCAGTTAGGACACTTCGGTCCACTGATTGTTTCTCCTCTGTGTCTGCACTTCTATGTGCTATGTCACACGTAAAGGAGACTGAAAGTGGGTCAGTCTGGGCATGCGAGGCCTTGGAAAAAAGCAGGTCAGACCCCCCCCCCCCCCTCTCCCCTTGCAGGTATAAAATGATTTTGTGTGCCTTTTGGCGTCTCCCTAATGCTCCGGGTGTTCTCGTTCAACTGATGCTCTATTTGTGGAAGTATCCATGGTGATGATTTACAGTCATGGAAAAGGGGCGGATGGACAAGTGGGTCCGTCTATTTGGCACACATGGGGAAGTTCTCTGTGCGCTCCCTGCCTGTCTATTTGCCTTCTCAAACAAGAGTGGGGGAAGTGGGGGGGGGGGGGCTGGACAGGGAAAAGGGTTATGGGGATATAAGGATGGGTAAATAGTTACAGAAAAACCACAGCCAAGGAAATTGGGGGGGGGGGGTGGAAAGGGGGAAGTACAGAGAGAGAGAGAGAGAGTAATGACAAGAGAAAAAGCTCCAGTCAGGCCCCAAGGGTAATTTGGTTTTGCAATGAGACACGTCGCAGTACATTCCCGACATGACTAAAGCTGCTGCGTTCCTTATATTTTTCCTACAGTAAAGAACCATTACATAACCAGCAGCTTAAGGCGTGTTTACAAAACATGTGTGGTAAGGAGAAGAGAACCTGATCGACGAACGTACACTGTACAAATCCACAGAGGAAAATCCCTAAGTTAGCAAACATAATGTGAGGATTCTTTTTTTCATAAATTTTTTTTACTTTACTATTGATTGTACACAGTAGCAGCAGACAGCAGACTCCTGAGAGCGAGAGAGGGAGGGACGGATGGGGACAGGACTGGGGAAAACTGGTAATGAGCTGAAAGCAACTGATACCTGGAGACTACAGATAGGACTGGTTGGAAGGCCTAGGCTGGGTTCAAAAAGCCCTACTAACGTCCTCCCTCCTACATACTCAACATGTATATACTACATACTGTCTACTTAATGATCGATTGTGTATGCGGGGTTCGTCGGACCGTTTACACTGAATTATACAGAAGCAATAAAGAATTTTAAAAATAACTTCTGTGTTGTTTGAAAAGACGCAATGCATTGTGGGGCGGTTGAGTAGGAAAAAGTAACCTGTCGATCCATACACAAAATCTTCCCGGAAGTCAGTACTCATCCAGGCATTTATCGCCTTCACAAACTTGCCTACACAACCACGACATTATCAAATTGACCTGTTTTGAGCATGGAAAAGATGTTAGCTTCAGCAGAACCCAGACCCTTATTCGTCTCCCTACAGCAGCCCTCTGGGTACAGTCGGGCCTGTTGCATAACTGCAGACTCCAATGAAGTTTTTTAATTCAACAGACGCCAGGTCATAAATCAACAACCATTCCAAAACAGACATCTAAATGAAAGTGCCCCGACGAAGATGTAAATGTTACCCTGTGTTGCCGTGTAACCGCGGATGACGAAACAACCCTGTCGCTGTTTGCTCTGCTACTTTACAGTTTCAAATTTGTCCCAGAGGACTGGGGGCCATAACGCCAAAGTAGCATCAAATGTAGCGTCAAATCCATGCTATCTAATAAAAATGCCACCAACTCCTTGCACCGGTGTCTACATTGCACACTGTGCAACAGAGTGACTCTTTGAAAACTCTTCAGATTTGTCTCAGTGTTGCTCTGACATCAAGGACTCTAAATATATGGGTCATTATGACAGTTCAGCTGAAACAGTACAAAAACACTTTGTTTCTGAAATGTGAAGCTGGCAATAAGGAATCAATTAAACTCAAGTCTGTGCAAAAGTTGGAATATTAAGTCATCTGTCTAACTGAAATCCTGAGAAAGTGGGTAGATGAAAGAATTACAAGAGAGAAAAAGAGAGCGAAAACATAGAGAGCGAAAGAGTTTGCTTGGCACGGTTGAAGCCGGTTAGATAACTGAAGGTCAGAAGTAGGGTGTTATGTGCTTTCAGTCGCACCAGGCTACGAAATACCACAGGCCCAGGGAGACAGGCCCCAGCCCTCTGCCCACACCTGGCCTCAGCATTCTGTTCCCCATCCTCAGATCTCTTCCACAACACTCTTCTCCTCTGTTTTGGCACCATTTAACAACCTCCTGGACTTCCTGTGTCACATATGAGACAGGAACACACATATGACTCTGAGTGAGCGAAAAGAGCGCTATATAAATAAAATGTATTATTATTATTATTATTATTATTATTATTATTATTATTATTATTATTATTATTATTATTATTATTATTATTATTATTATTATTATTATTATTATTATTATTATTATTATTATTATTATATGTACATCGTTTGGTTGGTGTGTGTATTTTTGCATTTCAATTTTGAACGTCACAGAACTGCTGATGGCCCCATGAGTAAAGAAACTCCTGCTGTGCAAACAATTACAATTGAATTTATTTGCACTGAGAATCAATAGTGCCTTTCAGGGGTACATCATGTATTAATTATTCAACTAGCTATTCAAATGCAGATGCAGAGTCTGCTGATCAATGGTACTTGTGTCCAGATTTCAGTTTACATGTACATGCCAGTAGATTATGTCCTCTTGTAGACACTATAATACTGAGAGCTAGCTGTTCCTTAGCTGTTCATGAAAGCAGCATGTTCCACTGCAACCAAACACAGTTCAAACCCATATAACTTTATTGTGCAGATCCCAACCACATTTTCCAAATATACCAAATAGGTCAGAGTCAGACTTAAATTCGGGAAAATGTGCAGAGAACGATGCAAGACACCTACAATATATAAACGAGCAGCCATAGAAAAGGGTCCTGAGTTTTGAGAATTGGAAAAGTTGAAATACAGAGTAAAATTACAGTGCGTATATAAACAGTTAGTCAATTAAGATATAGACTATAAGACATTGGGAAGTAGAATGATATTTAAAAACATTAAAAGTAAAAGAGGAAACCTGTCTGTCATGGGGTAAATCTAGAGGAAAGTGTAAGATATTCCAGGCCAATAACAATATACTACTGCATGGCTCATTAAGGGATAACATTTTGCCATCATCATATCCATAGCCAGCTCTCCCTCCCTGGACCCCCCTGCCTGCCTGCTCTTGCCTGCCTCTGCTCGTCTCCCCGGATTATCCCCTTGGCTCTTCCCCCTGGACCCCCATGCCTGCCAGCCCACTCCGGAGCCCGGCCCAAAACCCCAGATTCCTTCTAAATAAACCCTCTTAAACTGGTACTGTCTCCGCGCCTGTGTCCTCCCTGTCCAGCCGTTACAACCTTTTGTTCCATAATATCCCTCTAGTTGAGCTGTCTACACACGATGCAGAAACAACACTTGGGTCAAGAATTGTGTCACATTTCTGTCTACTCAGTGTATAATCACACCATGTAAATCATTTCTCACTTATGAGAAAACTCATTTAGATTCACTTCAGTGCTGGTACAACAATGTAAAAGTAAGTATCACCAGCCAGATCTACATAGAATATCAAAACTAAAATTAAGGGAGAACGGGGGAATGTGAGACATTGGGTAATGTGAAACACCCCCTGTATCTAGGCAATGGAACACATTTTTTGTCATGTGAGATATGTTTTCAGGCCCCTCTCATTCCCCCTTGGCAATGAAAGAGAGGACCTCCTGGTGATGTAATCGGGTTGTTTTCACAAAAATGTATTTTTGCATGTAAAAGTACATTTTCTTGCTGTCAACTTAATCGATTGTTGTGTCAAAGCAAATTGATTCAGGTAGAAAAACTTCTATCATATATGTTGATGAACTACCAACATATGAAAACATGTGATGATGATAACTGAAGATTAGCCTGAATTGCTGAGCGAGGTAGTTTTTTCTCAAATTGTGGCAGTGGGGTAAAGTGAGACAAATGCTGTGGGATAAAGTGAGACAGTGTCTGTGCGCTCTTTTAATGAATCCATTATATTTGAGGTAGCAAGGAGACCAGTTTGAATAAGACAAAAGACAATGCGGACCAGAGGTGGGGGTTAATGATTGAAGGGCATGGTTTGGCACATGTGGGAGACAGAAGAGTGACCTTTAACATCAATAGACTCTTTGTCATATGTATTTATTAAATGAATGATCCCAATAAAACAAATGCAGAAAAATATTATTCAAAGACTCAAAAGATGGAAAATGACAGCTGGGTCTAGTCCTGTGTTCTGAGTCCCAGGCTGTTCTAGCTGGTTCTGGTTGTTCTTTGCTCTGACCCCCAGACACTAGCTGGCTCTAAGGGTCCTG